>NC_142504.1:90428579-90793579 GCF_057876585.1 Rhinolophus sinicus
GAATGAGTGTGGAAATCAGGAAAGCCAATCGAATAGCCCATCTTTATGGCTACAGTTTGGTTCAGGAAAGTGTATGTGCCCAGTCAATCAGACATCTCCTGGAATTTTTTCTTTTTTTAAAAAATTACAGTCCCTAGGAGAAAGGACATATTTTTTTCTTGGATAGCAAGCTGTAGGGCTGTGACCTCAGAATTGTGACTATGTTCCCTGACATGTACAGAGCCCTCAAAGACTGAGGCCAACACACATTTAGAAAATGGAAAATGAGCACACATGAGGTATGACAGTTAAGTTCCTGAACTTGTTGCAGCAATGTTGCTAACTTTTTTTGATATCAGAGGGATTATTCATTATGAATTTGTACCAACTGGACAAAGAGTTGTCCAAGTTTGCTATTTGGAAGTGCTGAAAATGCTGCATGCAAAAGGTAGATGAAAACGACCTGAACTTTTCACCAACAATTCATGGCCCTTGCATCATGACAATGCACCAGCTCACACGGCACTGTTTGTGAGGGAGTTTTTAGCCAGTAAACAAATAATTATTGGAACACCCTCCCTGCTCACCTGATCTGGCCCTCAAATGACTTATTTCTTTACCCAAAGATAAATGAAATATTGAAAGGAAGATATTTTGATGACATTCAGGACATCAAGGGTAATACGACCACAGCTCTAGTGGCCATTCCAGAAAAAGAGTTCCAAAATTGCTTTGAAGGGTGGACTAGGTGCTGGCATTGGTGCATAGTTTCCCAAGGGGAGTATACTGCAAAGGTTACCGTACTGATATTCAGCAATGAGGTATGTAGCACTTTTTCTAGGATGAGTTTGCAGATGTAAATATCAGACCTCATATATAGTCTAGATCATTTTCTCTCTTCCTTTGTCTCTGTCTCTTTTGAGCTTATGCACGCACACAAGTGCACATGCACACACTCACTATTGGTCAACCTTATATGGTTGTCTTATTGCTGGCTCTCTTCCTATGGTGTACATGTGAATGTGTTTGTATGCGCATGTGTGGTTTGGTTAAATGGGCCAACTAATTCTCCTTTTTGCTTGAATGGGTTTATGTTTGATTCTGTCATGAACAAACAGAAAAGTCTTGACTGATTCTGAGCATCATCTTTACTTTTATGTGTCCATGAATTTATTTGAACTTTGCCACATGCCATTGTAGCTGACTTAGAGTTATTACAAGGAAGGAGAAGCTTCATGTTTATCTTGATAGCTGTCCTTCTGTGTTTGGATTCATTCTTGCTTGAGCTTCTACTACCTTTAGCTCCTGTGAAACAGAACATAATATTGCAGGGTTCAGATGAGGAATGGATAGTCAATGAACTGCAGATTGTTCTTTCTGAAACATTACCATGCATGACTGGGCCTGTCAGTTTGTGGTCTCTTAAGGATGCTTGGAATACTTCCATATTTGGATCACTGCTTAAGCTCCACTTACTACCCTGAAATTGACTCTTTCCTCTTCTTCTTTTGACTGAATACTTTCTGGCTTTCAATACCTTTCCTAAGGCTCCCCATAGCAAGGAATTTGTTTGACTCAAGCCATATCTTTGAAGGACATTATGCCCTTATACATCTTCTTCGATTAAGTTGAACATGAACTTCTTTTCATAAAGTAAGGGATAAAATGTCTTTTAGAATTATCGTTTAACTTTTTTTCTCTATAGAGATTAATCTTCACTTGAATTATAAATGGTGATTTCATGGAGGAGGAATATTCCACATGGATCATAAAAGACAGTAATCCAATATGATTAGAAGCACTAACTTCCTGATTTTCTTTTGGAATGACAGAGGCAGTTGAAGTGGAAGGTGAGATGGAGTGGGGACAAATATAAATTTATTTATAACCACTTCCTAACTTTTACAGGGCTTATAGGATGTCAGGCTTCCTTTGGTCTTGGATCTTCGTGAGATTATTACTTAAACGCTGTTTTTTATTTTTAATTCAATTAGTTTTTTTTTTTTTTTTTTTTTTTTTTTTTTTTTAAGATTTCTGCCTTTTGGCAATGCAATTAGACTTTCCAGGACATCTATCTGTCAGTAAGGATAATGGCATTTCCAGTGTACATTCACCGAACAGCAATCTTGATCTAAGGCAGGATGTTAGGGGTTCCATGGAAACAACAGAAAGTCACACTCACCTGGGCCTGGTAATTTAAGGGGACTGGCCATCCAACTGCAGTTAGAAGCAGCTCCTCACACAGAAGTCAACAATTATTCTCTCAGATGAGGTGACAGATGGTAGAAAAGCATTCTAGGCCTAGGCGCTTGGCTTCTATATTTGTGAAGACATTTCTCATCAGGCTTCTTTGTATATTTATAGTATGACATGCTTCTGTGTTATAGAGGACCATACTCTTTCTGCCTCTGTCAGGCTTTCCTCCTCCCTTATTACATATATCTTCAATCTCCTTCCACCAAGCTCTAGTTAAATCAAACAAATAGAATGTGATCTATTGGGATATTTATGTGTACACCGGGGATGCCCAAAAAAATGTATACACATGACTTATATTCATCTTTTGTAATCAGTATATATCGAGTATTACAATTTTAATGTAGTTTTTTCCTTTCTTAAAATTTATATACATTTTTTTTGGCACCCTCTCTCTCACTCTCTCCGTGTTTGTGTGTGTGTGTATTTATACACACACACACACACACACAAACACACATACACGTACAAAAACATACATACACCTAACGGGGTCTGACAATTAAGTTCGTGAACTTGTTGCAACTATGTTGCTAACCTTTTTTTGACGTTGGAAGGATTTTCATTATGGATTTGTTCCAATTGGACAAATAGTTAACCAAGTTTACTATTCAGACGTGCTGAAAAGGCGTGAAAAATTTAGACAAAAATGACCTGAACTTTTCGCCAACAATTCATGGCCCTTGCATCATGACAGTGCACCAGCTCACATGGCACTGTCTGTGAGGGAGTTTGTAGCCAGTAAACAAATAACTGTATTGGAACACCCTCTCTACTCACCTGTTCTGGGTCCGGGTGACTTCTTTCTTTACCCAAAGATTAAGGAAATATTGAAAGGAAGACATTTTGATGACATTTAGGATAGCAAGGGTAATACCACAACAACAGCTCTGAAAGCCATTTCAGAAAGTTCTGAAATTGCTTTGAAGGGTAGACTAGGCACTGGCGTCAGTGCATGGCTTTCCAAGGGAAGTACTTCAAAGGTAACCGTAGTGATATTCAGCAGTGAGGTATGTAGCACTTTTCCTAGGATGAGTTCGCAAACTTAACTGTCTGACCTCTTACATACACACACACACACACACACACACACACACACATATATGTGTGTATATATATATATATACACACATATATATACATATACACATACATGCATACACACATACATACACATGTATTATCTGTTATATATATACATATATGTGTGTGTGTGTGTGTGTGTGTGTGTGTATATATATATATATATATATATATATATATATATACACACACACATATGCATATATACATATTTTAGACTCTCACTTAGCTTTGGTGGAATAATCCAGTTCAGAAAATCCTGTACATTTAGGGAAAACAAAACCAACTGTGCTGGAAAACAGGTTCTTAGTTTACGCTGCAGGAAAGAATTCAAAGACTCACTGAATCAGCCAAGCAAGCAAAGCCGAGCAAGCAGTGGATTTATTAAAAAGAAAAGAAGTTAGTACACTCCCAAAATAGTGGGACTGGGCAGGCCAGGAGGAGTGAACTGCGCCAAAGAACAAAGAGGCTTAGGATTTTATTAGAATGAGGGTGCGAAATATTCAAGTTTTAGGGGTAGCTTTATACGCCTTCCCAAGGCAGGTCCTCACTGACTACTTCCCCTTGGAGGTGGGACTCCCTTGTCCTTATTTGGCCCTTGTTGGAACTGTCATGGCAACATGGGGTGGAGATTTTTCCCTGCCCACAAAGCTAATAGTCTTATAATCCATTACAATTAGCTAAAATTCACTTGAAGGGGCAGGATGGCTCCTGGGTCTGTTCCCGGCCAAAATCTAGTTCTGGCAGGCCTGGGAGTTTCACCTCTTCTTAAGAATGATCTCATGTCCTCCGTCTTTGTCTCCCCTTACTTCCTCCTTCCCCCTCTCTCCCTCTGGCCCTATTCTTTCTGCCTACAGTAACAAAACAAGCATATCAATAAGCAATCAAAAAACACTTTTCACTTGACTGGCCTCTGGAGAAATATTCCATTTATACTAGTATGTTCACCCTGGTCTTTCTCTCTAAACTTTAAATTCCTTCAGGCCAAGAACTTTATTTTATCCAAATGGTCATTCTAAACAGCCCTTTAATATATGTTTGTCACATAAATGGATACATTAACCATTTAATTGATAAATTCGTTGAGAAGGCAGTACTGACATGCTGCAAATAGATGGAGTTTCGTCATTGAAAAAGGGAATGGTTTAGTTGATGACAACCCACTGTCTCCTTGAAGGTAGAAGGCAGTGTTGAGGAAAATTCCGTGCTTTATGTTGGAAGGAATTCATTAACTCCATATATCTCAGCCAATCCAGCCCAAACATTTGCATGGATACCGGGTTGTTGTGACACAAGGCCTAGAGGAGTTTTTTCCACAGTCTCCACCAGCACCTTTATAGGCACCTAACCCCAGAACGTTTCTCATCCTGACAGTTCTTATGCTAAGTCTCAATTTTAAGGCTATTGCTGCTTACTTGAAGCCCTGTCAGCATTATCCAGACGTAGCCACCCATACACAAGGCTTATTCTTACCTTGTTTGCATCTCAAGCCTGCCTCGTGACCATGCACTCCTAAAACTCTGGCTGTAAGATTGAACCCCACAATTTGTGACAACTGCATGTAACATAACAGGAAGTCTTATGCGTGAGCTCACACACACACACACACACACACACACACACACACATTCTGTACCAACTGAAATACATACTGTATTTCATCAACATTACAAATTTATGTTTTTAGGGATGGTGTGAAAATTAAGTTTTAATTTTGTCATTCAGTATACTTTTTCTTTTAAAGAAACTCTAGCACAAATTTATACATAAAATAGCATGAGTTCCATGTGACTGTCTCAATTTTAGTAGAAGCCTCTTGACATCCAAAGACTGAAGTGTCTTAGGAAGTTGACATTTACAGGCTGCATCATGGGAACACACAGCTTCTCATAACCCACAAGATGTGTGCTTGGCAGCTTTACGATGGACATAATTTTGAGGCACATGGAACACCAGTGCTTCATTTGTATTTATTTTTGGATTAAACTTACAGTCATATTTAAAAATAATAGTAATCGAGATATTTATCCATGGAAGTAATAAAATAAAATAAAATAAAATAAAATAAAATAAAATAAAATAAAATCTGAAATCTTATCCAAAACGTTGTGAGACGTGTTGTTTGGTGCCTAAGTGATAGGCCTTCATCACTTAGAGTGTTGGTTAGGCATACCAGCCCCTCTGGCTTAATAGAAGTATAGTGATATATTCCTGAGATTTGGCAATTTCTACCCCCTGAATTGTTTTGCCTGGTAGTGAGAGATTGGGATTTGTTCTATTATATACTGACATAATAAAATTTTGTCTCAAAGCTATATCCACTATGTATCTATTGAAAACAATATGACATTTAGGCATTCAGTCGTAATACCAGTGTCATTCAATGCCAATACCAGTGATTTGACCAACCTTGCAATAAATGGTTGGATACCATTAAGGAAAGCTACTTATGTTGGTAAATTCTCAGGTAATGATGAATTTATCTGAATTTGCTCCACATCCAGCAGCTGGCAAGTGTGTTTTGATACAAATTGAAGAAGAGTCTTGATTTTTAAAAAATGTTACAATGTAAAAACCAAAACAAAACAAAAAGCAGAAGTATGTGTCTTAGAATCAAAGACATGATAAATCAAGGAAATCTTCATGTTATTAATATGAACCTAAGTATCCCCAAATCCTCCTAGTCTGTAACTATGAATTGGGGGAATTTAACATATATAACTAGGGGGATATCAAAACTGTGTGTCAAAATTTTCTGTTATTTCTAAGCACCCCTAAGTATGTCTTATGCCCAGAAAGTCAATTAGTAATCCTTCCAGAGCTGCCTCTATGAAAACATTCCTTTCTGGTTGTTCTATTAAGCATAGCAGGGTCAACCAGTAGGCCATAATGCAGTGCCACGACCACTACCACACACATGGCTCCTCAAGGGTATGAACGGAGAGCCCTTCTCCCCAACTCACCTTGTCTTTATGTGTCTAGTCTTCAATTTCAAAAACTTCATTGTCACTAGTTATTTCAGCTTTTTTCTTCCTGTAACTTATCTCTTCGTAAGAGGTGAGATGTAGTCCCAGGGGTTGGACCAGCAATATGGACAACATATGGTTCTCTGTTTCTATATCTAACAGCAGCCTAGATTTTGGGGATGGAAGGTCCATCAATGGGCTGGCATGGATATGACATGTGAATATGTGTTGAGAGCCTACCTAGTTCTAAGTGCTAGGAACCTACAGCGCAGTGTGGAAAACTAGTACAGACAGAGAAACACAGAGAAACACAAAATTGTAGGAACACAATTTTGGTGAGTGTCATGTAGGTGAAGAATGTCATGCTTTGAGAGAAAGTAATAAGATCAATGTATTCAATATGGGATTAGGATGGCCAGTGAAAGGAAAGGCATAAGTGAGAAAGTGACTTTAATGTAGAGACCCATGAGCTGAGGCGGAGCCAGGCAGGTAGAGGAAAAGCATGTGTCCTAGGCAGAGCATCATTAGGGAAAATGCCATGGGATGGAAATCAAGGTAGCATTTTCCAGAAGTGAAAGAGAGACCCTGGTAGCTAGTTTCTGGAGCAAAGGTGAGAGTGACAGTAATTTAGGTTAAAGAAAGAATCATGGCCTTGAAGACCATATTCTAATTTCTATAGGGAATCATTGAATGTATTCAGCTTGATCAGATTTACTTTAAAAAATATCCTCAGAGAAAGTTGCCAAGACCAGTGTCAAGATTTTATCTGTGTGTGTGTATGTGTGTGTGTGTGTGTGTGTGTGTGTGTGTATGTGTGTTCACTGTTCTCTATTTCAGTACTGAAATCCCAGAAAGGTTACTTTTGTGGCTGATACCTAGAAAACACAAAAGAATAATCTAGAATACACTCACTTTGTGAACCAAGGTTGATCTATGTAATATTCGATGGGATGCATTTGACTGAATTCATGTTGGATTTAGTCTCAGACCTTGCCTTTGAGATCAGGACTGTTAATGCTAAGTCTGAGCATGCCTTTGGACATCCATGCACCATGGTCAAACATCGTATCTTGTGTATCATCTCTGCCTAAGGAGTAGGAAACTGTTAAAGTTATTGGATTCCTTGTTTCAGGAGGGCTTAAATGATCCAATATGGAATGACCTGACTTGAGATGTGGGCACTGCACAGTTGATCAATTAATCTGAGTGTCAAAATTCAGCTGAACTTCCAGCTTCTGGGATTCACATTGCCAGGAGAATACAAGCGAATGCCTGATTTGGGTATGTGAAGGCTAACTGTGCACTTACTCTGGGAAGGACCGTGTGTCTCCAAACATCCCACTGGCAAGGTGAGGTGCCAACCCTACAATTCTCAGTCCCCGGTGACCTTACCTGCAAACTCAGTGTCCTGGTTTTTCTGATCCTATAAATTTCTAAGCCAAGGATTACATCCACACCTTGAATTTTGTTTATTTATATTTTATGAATGTTTCCTTCTTAATATTATGGCATAAATGTGACTCTTTAGTAATTAGCCTTTACTGACACGTTTGGGTTTTTTTTTTTTTAAGAAAACTCATCTTGAGTCAAGATACGAAGAAATACAAAGATTTCTTGACACATCTTGAATCAAGATACAAAGATTCCTGGGTACATATAGTGTTTTCTCATTAAACTTCAGTGGTTTCTAATAACTTTCCAACTTAACCTTGATTTTCTTTCTAATGCTAAGGAGAAAAACACCTTCAACTACTTTTTCATGAGGACAATTATTCAGGATCTCTTAGTATATGCTGCTGTAAGAAGAACATGAAGAGAGTTAAATAGGCACTCACACTGACCTTGAGTAGTTTATGATCTAAGTAGAACATTATGATGCAGAAATATATCTTCGGGGAACACATTAGAGACCTTACATTACTTATGTGTTTAAATTATGTGTGAGCAAAAAGGTAAGGGAGTTTAATTCAGTGATGAAGAAGGGAAGAACTTCAGTTTGAGGGAAAGTATCAAAGATTAGCCATGAGCTTAGGAAGACTATTTGAAGGATAAGCCGTTTTAGAAGTGTCTTTCTAGAAAGAAACAAGTTTTAGTATATTGGGACTAGAAATTTCATGCATGAGGATTTATCTTAAAAGATGTCTTGGTGGCAATTATCAGATACGTGAATGATGTTGTTCATGAATATATTTTCCTAGAAAATGTTTTAGGTTGGATGATAGAGTATACAGGTTTTAGTTGTTAATAGAAATTAAATAATGGAATGGAATGAAATTAAATAATTAAATAATGGTTTGGATCAGCTATGGAAAGATTCACTGAGGAAACTGGACTTGGACTACATGTTAAAGCGTATGTAAAAAATTAGTCAATGTAGAAAAGTAAAGAGGGGCCATTAAGCAAAATAATAAAAGAACAGATATATTTGGGAAGATTTATTGCAATGTATAAATTTGGGCCAGGTGATGGAAAGCCGTAAATGCTACAGAGCAGATCAGCATAACTGTTCTCATTTTAAAGTAAAACAAATCTGGAAAGGGGAGTATAAGCATGTCATATGAGCCATTTCTTTCTGGTCTGGGAGCCAGTCTGCCTGTGAATTGTCATTATCTTCAACTTCCTTTCTGTTCCCAACAGTCTCCATTCTCCTTTTCCATGTATTGTGTCTGCTTCATGTTCGATGTAACACTCCCACGTTCTGGGGAACAGAAAAATGCCTTGGCTGGTATCTTGTTTCCAAACCACTGTCATACACATACTTAACCAGTGACAGTGATCAACTAATAACCTACAGATTCACCCAAACCAGACTGGGCGAAAGAGCTAAGACCAAACTTGTATTTTCATTATAATTGGTTTAGTTCTGTGCAAAGAAAGGTGCTTTGTGATTTGTATCTGGAATTGCCTACCCTGATCATCTAAACCTAAAGAACAAATAGACATTTTAAGGCAATTTCCAATGCTTCACATTACTTAAATTATCTTTCTCTTTTAAAGCTCAGCTCAGCTCTTCCTCTTATACAAAGCTTCAACTCAATATTTAATACAACTATAAATTCCTCCTCGGAATCCATAGTTTATTCATCTCAAAGCTGTGAATTATATTCTGCTCAAGAAATAGGTTACATGGGTCTTTAGAGAAGTAACCGAGCCTTAGTCTTTTCTGTCTTTTCCTTAACTATAGTCTACACATAAGAAAGAGATTGTCAATATGTTAATAATAATCAGACTTATTCAGATATATGAACTGTCCATCCCAGTGTTTAGTAATTGGTATCATCTGGTTACGGGCCCTAAGCCACACCCCTCCATCAATAAAGTGCTGTTCCCATCATTTCTCCAACTCACTGCTATTCGGGAAAATGGCACCAAATATTCTGCCTTGTGAAATGAGGCCAACAATTTCTTACCCTTTTTTCCCCTTTCACTCATTTTAGGAAACAATACAGACTAAAAAATGAAACTCTTTGAACTGCCTAGAAGAACAATCCTACTTAAATCCTTCATATTATTAACCAAACTCCAAACTTGAAAGGCTTAGTTTTGCTTTGAAATTTCAAATCCACCACGTTCTCGAAGAGTTGGCGCTTCATGACTCATATCCTCCTACATCTCTCATTATTGGCAGCTTCTGATCCTACTCAGGTGGGGAATATATGACAGGAACAAGATGGAGGAAGGTGATGGGATGAGTGCTGTGGGGGGAAGTTCAAATTCCTAAATATTCTAGAACTTCAGTTTCACCCTAGAAAGAAAATAAATGGATATCTGAAAAGGGAAATTGGTTGGTGTATGCCACCAAGAATAAAACTATTAATAATACTTGATCAACTTGCCCTCAGTTGGGGCTGTTTTATTCCCCTTGTGGAACATAGAAAAAGGGCAGTCGCAACAGAAATTGTATTATTTTGGCTGTGAAATGATTAGTACTGCTGATCTCAACAACTAAAAGCAAATTCTATTATTTTAAAGTGTCCAGTTGTGCTGTAATATTAACTTCCTGCATCTACCATATCCTCTCCGAGTTTTGAAGAAGAGTAAAGGTGCCATCTATAAAAATGAAAATGGACATTATGTCTATCTTCCCCTTCAACCTACATATGGAAACATAGGCAGAATCACTCTGAAGGTTTACTTATGATGGGAGAAGAGACATAAACGTTTGATGACAAAGTAATTTTAAGAAATTAACTTTGGTTAATTTATCTGACCTTGCTTTAAGAGGTGCAGCTGTGCTGAGTCCACAGAGAGCGGCAATCAAGCAGTGCTTTGACTAGTGACTCTTTAGCAAGTGCAGTGGTTTGCTATCGTTGTTCTTTCTTCCCTCTACATAGGATGATGCTTCCCTTTTTCCAACTTTCCTTTCTCTCAGCATAGGTCTACTGTTTGCCTGGAAATATTGATGTTTCTTTATCTCCCTTGCTAATGGGAAAACTGAGATGGAAAGAAACAATTCAGCCGTGGACTTCTCCAGCAACTGAACTTACACATTTTTACCAATCCAGATCTCATGCTCTGGTGTGAATATTGTGAGGAATAAATACTGAAATATTTTACCAGCAGGAAGGGCCTTTCTTCATTCTACTATGTTCTATGGATAGATAGATAGATAGATAGATAGATAGATAGATATATATATATATATAATCAGTAATCACTTTCTGTAGTTCCCAATAACCTGTATTCTTATTACTACTCTATATTATATTTCATATGATATTTCATATTATTAACATTTAACAGTCTTCATTGACTGATGACTCTATGCTAAGCCCTGGGGAAGTCCCTAGAGATAGACCGGTAGGTAAAATAGAAATCTTGTTTTCTATCCTCATGGTACTTACAGTTAAGAGTAGAGAAATAACTTATCACACAAATTATATCTGAATTTAGTGTTGTATGGCATAATCGAATTATTATATTTCATCAATGCATAATATATTTTGCATGAGTAAGTGATGATTAAACTGAGAACTAATAGGAAGAGTAACTGATATTTATGGAATCCAAGTTAAGAAGAGGAAGAAGTAGAAAATGTTTCAGGCAGAGTGAAGTAGCTAGATTTATCAAATAAAAGTATAGGATGTATTTCTGGAAAAATGGAGTAGACAAAAGTTTCCCTATTCTTTCCACTAAATGTAACTATAAACCCTGTTCATTATATGTTAAAGAAGTATGAAAGGCAGAGAGAGAAGCATACTGGATAGGGACCTCAGGACCCAAGGAATAACATGGTTATGAGTTCCCTGGGTTTGCTTTTTATCTCATGCATTCTATATTTGGAATTGAAGAATCCAGAAACCTAGAAATATCAGTGACACAATTTTTAAAAACCTCAACAAAAACTTGCTGTTTTTAGCCGAAAGACCAGAAAAGGTCCTGACTAGGAAGTGGGGAGATGTTTATAAAATAAGTACTGTCTTGCAGCCAAACACCACAGAAAAATCTATGGTTCCCTCCCTATCTTTTCTAGCCAGAAGAGGCTGAGCAGGGAGCCTAGACTTCCACTTGACCTCTAATAGCATGAGGCTGTAATGAGGTACCTTAACATCTCTGCTGAAGTGGTACTAGAATGGCCAAATACAGTTCTGGGACTTCCAAAGTTGATGGCTGGCATTAAGGCCACTCCTTGCCACATCATTCCATAGTATCAGTAGAGATGATGTGGGAAGCCTGGACTTTCACCCCAACTCAGCAATAACACAGCACTCCTCTACCTCTCCACTGGAGTGGTGTCAGACGATGCCTAATGGAGAGTCAGGATTTTCACTGTCACCCAGGAATATCAAGGGCCTTCCCACTGTGGTGTCAGTAAATACCATGTGGGGAATAAAAGTTATCATCCCCACCCAACAGTATTAATGAGACATCCCCACCCACATTCATCTACCTTGGATGGCAGTGAAGACAGAGTGGGAAATTTGGACTTCTGTCTGTACCTGATAGTGATAAGTGACAAATCTATCCATTGCTGGTGCAGTGTCACAGGAAGTCAGCTAATACAAATAGTTTGAGTATGATCCCAAGTCTCATTAAAAAAAAAACAAAAAACGAAAATGTCCAAGTTTCATTTGAAAATCATTTCCCATAATAAGACCTGGGAAGATCTCAAAGTGAGTGAAAAAAATGCAATCAATAGATGCAAACACTAAGAAGATGGAGTTAGAGTTACCTAACAAACATTTTAAAACAGCTATGATAAAAATGAGTAATTCGGAACACACTTGAACAGATAGAAAGATAGGATATCTCAGTAAAAAATTACTCATCAAAAAAAAAAAAGAAAATATAAACAACTAAATGGAAATTTTAGAATTGAATATAATAACTGACATAATTCTCAGTGGAAGAGCTTAACAACAGAATGAAGGAGACAGAGGGTAAAATTAGTGAATTGGAAGATAAAACAATAAAAAATACCCAATCAGCATTACAAAGAAATGCATGCCAAAACACATCACAAACTGAAAACTAAAGGGGAAAAAAAAAAATTGAAAGCACCCAGATAAAATTTACACCCTACCCATAGAGTAAAAACAATTGGAATGGTGTCTGACTCTCATCAGCAACTGTGGAAACAAGACAGAACTGTCAACCCAGGATATTATACCCAGCAGAAAGTCCTTCAGGGAGGAAGGGAAATGTATGATATTCTCAGATGAAGAAAAACTAAGTTATTTCTCTAAGGATATGTCAGCAGACATATCCTTAGAGAATATATAAAGAAAATTCTCTAAAGGGAAAATAAATGATAAAAGAAGGAACACTCAAACATCTGGATGAATAACAATCATAGTAAGGAAAAATATGGGTAAATGCAATGGCTTTATCTGGTTGAGTTATCTATATTATGTTTTATGATTGAATAACAAAATGTAACACTGTTGTGGTTCTAAATATATGTAGGGGAAATATTTAAGACAATTTTATTTTAAACAGTGAAGGGTAAAGAGGTATAAAGGGAGGCAAGATTTCTATACTTCATTAACCTGAGGAAATGACACTGAAAGACTATGATAAGTTGTATTTAAATAGTTTAATAACTAGAGCAAAAACTAA
Source organism: Rhinolophus sinicus (assembly GCF_057876585.1). Taxonomy (NCBI): domain Eukaryota; kingdom Metazoa; phylum Chordata; class Mammalia; order Chiroptera; family Rhinolophidae; genus Rhinolophus; species Rhinolophus sinicus. The sequence goes on from NC_142504.1 coordinate 90,441,923, forward strand.
AGCAGAAACTCAAAGAGATATAAAATACTATAGATAAGGTGAAATTAAAAAAAATAATAATGTTTATGTAACCCACAAAAGAGGACAAAAGAAAGCAGAGAAACAAGAAACAGAGAATAAACAGAAAACAGACAAAATATATGTCAGACTTTAGGCTTAACATATAAAATATATTAAATGTTTTAAATACATCAAGTAAAAGGTAGAAATTGGCAGTAAATTAAAAATATGATCCAACTATATATTGTATAGACAAGAATCACTTGAAATATAATAATAGAGACAGATTGAAAGAAAAAGGGAAAAATATATATCATGAAAAGTTTAATAAAATGGACAAAGAAGCAAGAGTGGCAATTTTTATATCAGATAAAATAGAATTCAGAGCCAAGAAAATTATCCAGATACAGAGGAACATCATATAATGATAAAAAGCTCAGTCTGTCAACAAACTATAGCGATTCTAAACTTGTATTCACTAAGCAAAAGAGATGCGAAATATGTGAAACAAAAACTGATAGAATTGAAAGATGAAATAGATAAATTCATAATTTTATTTGGAGAAACCAGTGACCCCCTCTGAACAACTGATAGAACAACTAGACAGAAAATGAGCAAGGATCTAGAAGAACTCAAGAATAGTATCAACCAGAGGATCTGTTTGACATCTATAGAGCACTCAATAACAACAGAACACATATTCTTTTCAAGTGTCCATGGAATACATATCAGAATAGATCATATCCTGCGTCATAAAACAAACCTCAATATACGTAAAATAATTGAAATGGGCTTCTCTGAGTTTGATGAAATTCAAATGGAAATCAATGATAAAAAAATAACTGGAAAATCTCCTAACACTTGGAAACTAATTAGCCCATGGGTCAAAGAAGAGCTCCCAAAATAAATGAAAACAAAACTCTCTCTCTCTCTCTCTCTCTCTCTCTCTCTCTCTCCATATATATATATATATATATATATATATATATATATATATATATATATATATATATTTGAATGAAGATACCATATCAAAATTTGTAGAACCACAGCTAAAGTAGTCCTGTGTGAAAAAATTCATAGCACTAAATGCATACATTAGGAAAGAAGAAAAGTATCAAATCAATAATTTAAGCTTCCACCTCAAGAACTTAGAAAAAGAAGAATAAATAAATACAAAACAAAGAAAATAAATAATAAATATACGGTCAAAAATAAATGAAATCGAAAACAGGAAAATAATGGAGAAAATCAGTGTAGGTTGTTTGAATAAATTCAATAAAATTGAAAACCCTCTAGTAAAACTGACAAAGAACAAAGAGAGAAGACACAAATCATCAATCTCAGGAATAAACTGGTATATTATTACAGACACTACAGACATCAAAAATATAATAAGGGAAAACTACAAACAGCTCTACACATACGCATTTGATAACTTAAACAAATAGACCTTCACCTTGGAAAACACGAACTACTATATCACCCAATATGAAAATAGATCATTTGGATAGCCCTAAACCTACTAATGAAATTAACTTTGTAACTTTACAGCTCCCCTAAAAGAACTCCCCTGACCCATACCATTTTATTGGAGAATTCTAACAAATGTTTAAAGGTGAAATGATATGCATGTTCTATCTCTCCCAGAAAATAGAAGCAGAAGGAACACTTCCTAACTCGGCCTGTCAGGCAAGTATTATTCTGAAACAAAAACTCGATAATGACATAAAAGGAAAAGAAAACTACAGACTAATATATGTCATGAACTTTGATGCAAGTATCCTCAAATATATTAGGAAATTAAACCCAACAATGTAAAAGTTATTATCCACCATGACCAAGTGGAGTTTATTTCATGCATACAAGGCAGGTTCAGTGTTCAAAAATAAGTAAATGTAATCCACCATATTGATGAAAAAAAGAAACTTTCATGATCATATCAACTGATACATGAAAAACATTTAACAAAATTCAATATCCATGTATGATCAAAACTCTCAGAAAAGTAGGGATGGAGGGGAATTTTCCACAACTTGATAGAGGACATCTATAAAATAGCTTTACTGACTCTGGGTGGTGAACACACAATGTGATATATGGATGATGTATTACAGAATTGTACACTTGAAACCTATGTAACTTAACTAACCATTGTCACCCCAATAAACTTTAATTCAAAAAATATATATACTTAAGGGTGAAACCTGAGTACTTCCTCTGAAAGACTAGGAAAAAGGAAAGGATATCCACTGTCACCACTCTTATTTAAAATAATGCTGGAAGTTCTAGGCAGTACAATAAGGCAAGTAAATATATAAATAAAAGATAGGAACGAAGAAATAAAATTGCTCATATTTGCAGACATGATTGTTTATGTAGAAAATGATAAGGATTCTAAAGAATAAAAAAAAAATCTTGGATATATTAAGTTCAACAAGAGCACAGAATATAAGATAAACACATCAAAATCAATTATATTTCTATATACTAGAAATAAACATGCAGACATGGAAATTAGAAATTCAATGCCATTTACAATTGCTCCAAAATTAATTTAAGTATAAATATAACAAAATGTGCATAGGACTTGTATGCTGAAAACTGTACATTGTTGATGAAATGAATCAAAAATCTAAATATATAAGGAGGCATACTGTGTTCATGGATTGGAAAACTCAACATAGTAATAAGGATTTCAATTCTTCTCAGATTGATATAAAGGTTTAACAAAATTTCTATCAAAATTCCTGCAAGATATTTTTCTAGATTTATACAAGATTATTCTAAAAGTTCTATGAAAAGGCAAAGAAACTGGAATAGCTAAAACAACTTCAAAATATAAAAATAAAGTAAGAGGAATCAATATACTCAATTACAAGAATTATATAGCCAGAGTAACCAATATCTTCTGATATTGGTGAAAGAATAAATACATAGATGAATAAAATAGAGAACCCAGAAATAGAATCACACATATATGCCAACTGATATATATGACAAAACAACAACAACAATAAAATGTTAAAGCAATTAAGTAAAGGAAAACAACAGTCTTTTCAACAGATGGTGGTGGAAAAATTGAACATCCATTAACAAAAAAAAAAAAAAAAAAGAAAAAAGAAAAGAAAAAAGTAAACATTGACCTAAGTCTCATGCTTTATACAAAAAGTAATTGATAATGAATCAAAGACTTAAATTATAGAAGTATTAAACTTTAACAAAGTAGGGGGAAAGTTTTCAGGATCTAGAGCGAGGCAAATAATTCTTAGAGTAGACAATAAAAACATGATTCATTGATAAATTTGACTGTCAAACTAAAATTCCTTTTTTCTTTGAAAGACCCTGTTAAGAGGATTTTTCATCCTCTCCATCAAGCTGTAGAGTGGGAAGAAATACGCTCAAGCCAAATATCTGACAAAGTATTGCTATCTAGAATATATAAATAGCCTTCAAAATTCAACAGTAAATAAAGTATATGCAAACCAAATATCTGACAAATGACTACTATTCTGCATATATAAAGTACCCTCAAAACTTAACAGTAAATAAACAATCCAACCAGAAAATGGGCAAAGAAACAGATATTTCATCGAAGAGGACAGGGAGATCGCCAATATGCACATGAAAAGTTCAGTAGCATTCACTATTAGGGAAGTGAAATTAAAACCATAGTGAGATATCACTATACCCAGGATGGCAAAAATAAGAAACAGTGACAACACTAAATGCTGGGTAGTATGCGGAGACACTGGATCATTCATACCTACCTGGTGGGAAAGAAAAATGGTGCAGCCACTCTGCAAAACAATTTCTTAGTTAAAAATAAAAAATAAAAAAAAAAATACAACCTACCATAAGACTCAGCAATTGCAATCTCACTCTTGGACACTTATCTTAGAAAAATGAAGACTTACATCCATATAAAAACCCATACACAAATGTTTATAGCAACATTATTTGTAATGACCCCAGAGTGGAAACAACACAGATGTGCTTTAAGGAACGAATGGTTAAACTATGATGCATCCATATGATGGAATACTATTCAGCAATAAAAAGGAATGAACTATTTGTACACACAACAACCTGGATGAATTTCCAGAAGATTATGCTATGTGAAAAAAGCCAATTACACAAGGTTACATTCTGTGTGATTCCACTTATATAACATTGATGAGATATTATAAAAGTGAACAAATGACTGATCGCCAGGAGTTAAGGAGAGTTGTAGCTATAGAATGGATCCTTGCAGTGATGGAAATGTTTTATATCTTGATTATATTGTCAGTATCCTGGTTGTGATAGTATAATATAATTTTGCAAGGTGTTACTATTGAAGAAAACTGAGTGAAGAATACAGGGATCTTGCTCTCTTATTTCTTACACTTTCTGATTATCTAAAATTATCTCAAAATAAAGTGTTTAATTAAAAATATAGGATGCCCAATTAAATCTGAATATTTCATGAGACATACTTACAATAAAAAAATACTCATTTTTTCCCCTGAAATTCAGATTTAGCTGAGTGTTCTATATTTTATCTGGCATCCCTGGTGCAGAAGAAATCTATGCAGTCTTTCTGTGGAATGGAGACCATGGTCCATTGAGTGGAAATGTGGGAATGTTCAGAGCACAGCAAACTAGTAAGGTGTGTTTAGCTGAGTTTAGTCTCCTGAACAGCCCTGTTTTAAAGCTGGAGTGTGTGACTCAGACCATATACCTAGTCAGTATTCTTTCTGTAACAGGTCTTCACAGAAAAGTGGGGGATACCTCATCTATGTTTATGGAAAAGCAGCATTTCTTTCAATATATTATTTGATGTGCACACTTCTTAGTCTTCCTTTCCTCTTTCTCTCATTTTTGCTCTTGCTCTCTTTCTAATTCTCTAAAGCCCTATTCTATATGCTAGCAGAACTTAGAATTGAAGCAGAAGCTGGGTTTAAAAAATAATAATTTCTATTTTATTCCAGCTTGTGCCTTATGAATTATTTATTCCTGCCATTATGTTTCAAGAAATCTCTCTTCCCCAAATTGTTTGAAAACACCCCTTTTAGAGCTTTAGCTTGACCCCAAGCATTTTGGAAGATAAGTCATCTGAACTCACTCTCCCTAGCTTGTTTTCACAGAGGTCTCCTCCAGTTCACAAATCTATCCCTCCAGTCTGGGAATTCGAGAGAGGATATGCTAAAGGGTTGCCAGCCCGCCCCTTGAAGGCTCTGTAGAAAACAAAGGATTATTCAGGGCTTTTACACTCAGGAATGGAGCAGGCTTTGCTTAGGAAGGACACTGTAAGGCGCATGCAGGGATGCGGAGCTGCTGTTCGTGTGTGTCCCCACCCTCCGAGCAGCACAAGGCACAAAATGTCATGTAGACATCATCAAGCATGAGACCTTGGCTTATCAGTCATCTCTGCCTCTTCTGCGTGTGTTCTGGGTATTGTGTGCATGGCTATCTCTCCTATCAATTCAGCTGGGCCTTTCTTTTGTAAAAGCAACTTTCTTTTCTCTGAGTTATCGCTTACCTAGAATTTTCATAATAAATGTGAATCAGAATGAACAATCTGCAAAGAATATAGAATGACAATGCATTGTACCTTCTCATCTTTGAGTTGCACAAATAATGAAGACTGAGCGATAACATAGTCTGTGCAGTACTAGGGCACTCTGCATTGTTACCGAGCTGTGCAAAGGAGCCCCACAGAACCTGTGAAGCAGGGGGCCAGTGAGAGCTGTGAACACGGTGTTGTTTGGTCCTGTAGCTATTTTGGAAATTGTATTGTGCGGTGACCATAAGTCTTTGCATGTACTGTGTTTCCCCGAAAATAAGATTTAACCGGAAAATAAGCCCTGGCATGCTTTTTCAGGGTGACATCCCCTGAACATAAGCCCTGATGCGTCTTTTGGAGCAAACATTAATATAAGACCCGGTCTTATTTTTGGGGAAACATGGTAGCTCATCTCGGCAAGTGAACAGAAGGTGAATAGAAACATCTTTCTCCCTTCACCTTGGTAACTGGCCACAAAGAGCAAATCTATTTTTATTGCCTCTTGGTATAGACCTAATAGAGTATATTAACAAAGTCGAACAGACTTTACCTGGGAATAGCAATTTTTTATCAAACTAAAATCTCTCCAGTGATTTATTATCTAGCACACAGGAGGCATTGATGGGAAAGAATGTGATGAAAGAAAAATGGGTACAATTCTAAGCTTGGTCAATAGAGCCGTTGCATTGCTCAAAATGATGAAAATGATGAGGATGGTGCCTGATTCTGGGGTTGGCACATGGTATAGGCACCCAGTGAACGTTTGTTGAGTGCATGAACCAGAAAGAAAAGTGGAAAGCTCTGAAGATAAACTCCCTCTTTACGTTGCCAACACCAAGATTCTATCAAATCATAAACACTTTTAGCTGAAAGTGATGTCTCATAGCATCTGTAACGTCTACTTTATTGACATCTGTATTCCTCTATCCCTTTCCAGTCTCTAGGCTATGTCCACCAACTCATTATGTCATATCTGGATGACTTGATAATTGCCTAGAAAATCCCGTGACTCAATTTCTTCCCGTTTTCAAACTACCCACTTTGAAATTGACCTTCGTAAGGCACAACTTTCTACTTTTGGTGCAATTTCCCGTAACTGTCAATGACTCCTTATTTCCTGAAGGATATAGTTCAACCTTTTTAGGGTAGTGTTTATATGCCCTGTAAACATTTGATCCAAACTACTCTACAATAGTAACCATACAATTTGTCCACACATTACTTCTAACACAATTTTACTAATCTGTTTATTGTGCCAAATGTCCCTTCCCCATCCTTGTTTAACACGTTGCGTACGGATCACGAGAATCTTCACGAGGGATTTAAACTCCGCTGTACGCAACGTGTTAAAATCCTAAACTTTCTTTAAAAAGAATTTCATGTCTAACTCATCTCTATTCTCCACTAGATCTTCTCCACGTCCAATCCCTAGCACTTTGTGATCACTTTCCCTTAGAACTCCTGTAGTGTTTACAGTTGCACTCACTGCTGTTGGGGCACATTTCACACCCTATCTTTCACTGCCATTTATCTTTAAAATTCTGAATTACAGTGCCCCAACTATATTTTAAGCACCTGCCTTGGGGATTGTGCTTTATAACCTCTTTTTTTTTTTTTTTTTTAATGTCGGGCTTCAGCATAATTTTGTTCATTGAATAGGGTCCCAAGAAAATACTTTTCTCCCCTTCCCACTCTCTTATATCTCATGATTCAGTAAGACATATTCCAAGAAACATCATTGCAAATGCATGGCCCACTGGTGGCAGGAAAATGATTGTATCTTTGGATGTGCTGACAGGTGGTCGGCTCTCTGGACCTGCCCCATCTGTTACCAACTGATAGTCCAGAATTCCATTTCTTCTGCCTGCCTGAGCTTTATGTGTGTGGAGAAGAGGTACCAGCCGAAGACTTCAGGTGCCTAATCAGAGCTTAAGTGTTGCATGAGCAACAGGGCTCAGCAGGGGGATTTTGCTCCCAACTGAAAGCTTGACAGCAAAAAAATTCTTTATGCTTGTGCATGCGATGCAGACCAGTGAAGCCTTAGTCAAAGTATTTATTTTCCCCTTGGAAGTCACTGTGGTTAGATTGAATAATGTAGGAGTGTCTCGGTGGTCTCCATACTAATAGGAAAGTATGCTATTGTCTGTATTCTGTAACAGAAAATAAGAGTGGAGGAAAGACATGGCTAGAACACTCGATTTTTTTTTTTAACTTTTGGTTAGTATAGTTTTAGACTTTTACATGAATTACATATTTTTTTATTAGTGCTGATATATTCTGTAGACCAATATATGTCCTAGACACTGTATATGCAGAGCTATATGCTAGACAGTAGGAATGGGTGGGAGATTAAGAGGGAAAATATATTTACTATATTAAAAAAAACAAAACAAAACAATAACCTGTTAATACAAGTTCAGAAGGATGAAATACATTTTGCAGAGAGGAACTTTGAGATCTGTGTTCTATAATTAAGAGTCTAAATGATGTTTTGACTTGAACTTACTGGGAGGACTTGGGAAAACCATTGACCTTCTCTGAAACTTTGCTCCATTTTAAAACAGACATAATGTTGACCTCCTTAACAAACACATACCATGTTTCCCCGAAAATAAGACCTAGCCAGACAATCAGCTCTAAAGCATCTTTTGGAGCAAAACTTAATATAAGACCTGGTCTTATTTTACTATAAGACTGGGTATAATATAATATAATACCAGGTATAATATAATATAATACCAGGTCTTATATTAATTTTTGCTCTGAAAGATGCATTAGAGCTGATTGTCCAGCTAGGTCTTATTTTCGGGGAAACAAAGTAGGATTGATATATATTATTTAATAGAAGAATAGTTTGTGAACTATTAAAAATAATATGAAAATAAGATGTGTTTAATAAGATGTGTATAATAAGTACTGAGGACCTAAACTAGGGATTGTCCAAGTTAAGAAGTGTCAGTAAGGACAGGTCTTTTAGAAGCAATGATGTTTAGGAAGAATTTTTGAAGATGCAAATAGTTAACGCTGCAGTAAAACGAAAGACAGAAAACATTTTAAGCTGTAATGTACATCACAGAATTGTCCTAAAATGATACATTTGGCCAAGGTTATGATGATGAATCTTAGGTATCAGAAAATATTAACACATATCTTTATTTGGGCTCAGTTGAGTGTTGTGTGTTGAGGATATGCTGATGATGAACGAAGCATAATTTGCCTCAAGGAGTTTACAAAGAGAAGGAAATTATTACACTAAATGAGACAGTTGATCTGAGTTTGACTAGAGGGGTGAAAACTAAAGTGTGCACACATTTTAACTTCTCATTTCTCCCTATCTCTAATCAGATATCTTTACTTCCTTTTAACTTCACTTAGCATTTACTTCAATTCCAGCTACACTTTTCTCTTTCTTCCTTTCTTATCATGAGTCTCTGCACCAAAGATTATCTGGTCAATGTGAATTATTCTGATCAATAAATGAACATTCTAAGAAACCTACTTCAAAACCTGAAATCTGAAACACAGTTTTCAGTTATATAAACTATGCTAACAAATATTGCTGTCAGACTTTGAGTCATGGGAGAGAATGAACTCCGGCATTATGGGGTAGACAGGGAAAGATCAAGATCGGAAATAAATGTGTCCCTGAGGTGAAGGAGGGCCTGCCAAAATAGGCCATTCTCTAGTCAGCATCTGCAAGGTCTGTTAGAGGGTGCGGACATGTCCAAATAGGTCAGCAGAGCACCATAATGAACAATCTGGCTGATTTCTCTCAGCAAGCTGGTACAGTGGATATATAGCCTGTGTCTTTCATTAGGAAGCTTCATCAGGCAACACAAGACCCAAAACCTAGAAGGACTAAGGTTCCAGGCAGGTGATTTGGCACCAGGCAAGGGCATAAGGTATGATGGATTATTGACATCCAGGTTCAGGTCGCATGCTATATCTTTTTTGATACCAATTTCTCTGTCTGCCACACTATCGCTCACCTCCCACTGTGGCCCGGCTCAACTCATTGTCCAAGAAGCCTCTCAGAGCAGTTGCCAGGCTGTTCCAATTCTGTGGTAATTCTGTAATTTATAATTGCTATGTTTTGGTTATATGCCATAGTCTCTTCTGTGGCGTCTGTAGCATGTGGTAAACATACAATTTTGTATTGGCTTTTTCTCTAAGCTGTGTCTTCCTCCTCTGCATCTTAGGACCTAGCTCAGTGTTTAACATACAATGTCACTGAATGTTTGAAGATTAAGATGGATAGATGGGTGCACGGATGGGTAGAGACCACTCTAACTGAAAAGAACTGGAAAGTAAAGTTGGGCATAAGGACAAAATTAGAATTGGGATTTCAGGTTAAGCTCAATAATCATCAAGAATGATGCTATGATAATTTTCAAAATGTGGCAAAGCTTTACTGTGCCCAGATCAGGATTGGTCCAAAGGCACAGCTGAGAACGTTAAGTAAATTTTCAAGGTTTCAGAGCTGGTAGGTGGCAGAGAAGTATTTTAATACAAGTCAGTCTAACTCTACCTATCCGTGCTTTTCACTGACCGTACCTTATAATTTCCACAGGACATCAGAAGTATAGCACATCCACAATAATTAAGACCAAAAACCTCAAATTATACATCCTTATATTGATGATGCCAAGAAATCATGATTTTAAGGAATATTCCTTTTTGATAATGTTAAATAAGCATACTATTAAAAAATAAATTAAGCAACCAAAATGTCCTTCAGTAGATGAATGAATCAATAAGCTGTGGTACATCCAGACAATGGGGTATTATTCAGTGCAGAGATGGTGATGGGAGATTTGGTCAAATAAGTATAATAGGACTGATGGAAGCCAAGTTTCTTACCGTTGGAGAAGAAGTTATAATAATGGAAATGGAGAAAACTTGAATGAACTCTAGTTATTAGACTTGGAGGTGTCAGTGCAAATTAATGGACTAGATAGAAAGCTTGTGTGTGTGTGTGTGCGTGTGTGTGTGTGTGTATGTATGTATGTATGTATGTGAATTTCCTAGCTCTGCCCCCTGAAAAGAACTGAGAAAAACAATAATGTAATAGCATTGAGAACAGTTAGAGCCAGTATTTGGGCTTTAAGTACTATTCTCCAATTAAATAACCAAGGATCTTTGTAGAAAAGGCTGATTCTAGAACTGGGGCAAGAGAAGTGTAACAGGAGCCTGGGACATCTTCTGCAAAGTGAAGATGTGCTCAGAGAATGATGGAGGCACATCAAAAGGATACAGAAGCCAGCTTCAGTAAGCTGCCACTGGGCAGTCGTGGGCAATCTGAGTGTCAAAGTAAGTGACAGTAAGGGATTTCAACGTCTTAAATAAAATAGGTAGCGTTGAGTCCATAGTAAAGCAGTTAATTAATAGAAAGTTTGCTGTGGGATGGGATATTAACATAGTTTCAAGTAACCTCCCCTCAAAATACTTCTTATTTACAAAGGGAAAATAATATCCTCATAGTGAAGAATCTTGGCAAACACTCTAAGGGGTCAATGTGAATATCATCTTTAATGGCACACATTGCAATGGTGTACTACCTGATGGGATGCAGCAAGAACAGAGCATCGCTTGGTGATAGTCCAGTCAATGATGCATAACTTGATGTAATCAGGAGAAAGCTTCAGAATTGAGGAATATTCTACAAAATATCTGCCCTAGAGTTATTAACACTGTTGAGTTGAGTTCATGAATGTCAAAGCTAGAGTAAGGAACTATTTCAGACACAAATAGACTAAAGAGACATGAAAATTAATGCAATGTGTGATTCTGAACTGAATCTTCTTGCTGTAAAGGACATTGTTAGGACAACTGAAAGTTAAATGAGGTCTCAATATGAGATAGTAGCACTGTATCAGTGTTAATTCTCTGATTTTAATTGCTGTGTTTTGGTTATGTAGGGGAATTTCCTTGTAGTATGAAATAAATAGTAACCTATGTGGCTGATGTAGCGTCTGTTTGGCAACTAATTTTGAAATGATTCAAGAAAAAAGTTCTTTGTACTCTGCTTCCAAATTTCTGTAAGTTGAAATTAAGTTTTTAAAATTTTATTAGATATATGTAAAAGCAATTATCCTTCAGTCTCCGAACCCAGACACATTTAAAATCTCGACAGGTGTGAGAAGTTTATGAGCCATTTAACTAGCTCTGGTCTACATTTGTAAAAGTTTATATTTTGATCTGGAACTTCACATTAGTACCCGATATCTTAGGATCTTGGAAGAAATTACATTTTACCATGCTTTTACACTCTAATACTGAATCCAATACTTAATAAATCCAGAGAGAAATAAAAATCATTAAGCGTTTTAAAAGGTTGTTTTAGGCTCAGTCAATGACTTGCTGGGCTTGTGCCCAGCAACTATGTGTTCAGTTATAAATTGATAGAACAAAGTAAAGACTATGTACAAAATAATGGGACTATCTCAGTGACTGACTAGTTCCAACTGACAAAACGATCTCAACATTTTATGGTAGTTTTCAACTCTCTCTTCTAATAGAGACCCTTAAGCACATAGATTTGTTTAATTCTCAGTTACTCAATTTTTCTATACCTTTTTACATACACATGATAATAAAAACTGAAGTGAAACACTGTTTCTAGAAAAGTTGAATTCCATCTTTCCTAACAGTAGGGACATTTCAGCTATTTGAGTAGCGAGGCCAAAGAAAAACTATTCCACCTGCTTTTGGCTATGTTTGTGTTCCAGAACCTCAAATTGTGTATTCATATAATGAATGTTTACGGTAGTATAATGTGACATCTCTTTGGTGCTTTTCTCCTAAGGATATGTTTATTATTTTTTTTGTACTAAGAATATAAATGTGATTAAATTAAAAAAAAATATTATATATATATATATATATATATATATATATATATATATATATATATATATATATATATAGTGTTTCCCTGAAAAGAAGACCTAGCTGTACCATCAGCTCTAATGTGTCTTTTGGAGCAAAAATTAATATAAGACCATGTGTAATATAATATAATGTAAAGTAATGCCAGGTATTATATTAATTTTTGCCCCAAAAGATGCGTTAGAGCAGATTGTCCTATTAGGTCTTATTTTTTGGAAAACAAGGTATATATATATATATATATATATATATATATATATATATATATGTAAACACAAATAATTTTATAAATGAAAATATCCTGAAAGCTTTTTAAGAGGTGTGTCCTACTACACCTATAAGGTTATATTAGAGAAGCCCATAACCTTTTTTCACAAAATCATAAGTATTGGTGGGATTTTGAAATGGAATTCTAGGATATTCTGGTGGTGCCAATAAAAGTATACAAGTGGACACTTTGGTCAACGTTGCTCAAGCAGTAGTTCACTGTAATCAGAAGTGTCTGGATGCTGATGGTAACCACTTTGAACACCTCTTGTAATTGTAGAAGTCAAACGTGATTTGTATTCATCTTTTGTTATTGGTGTATATTGAGTATTACAATGTTAACACAGTTTTCCTTTCTTCAAATGTGTATACATATTTTTGGCACCCTCTATATTAACCTTGCCTTGACTCATTGTTATAGTTTCCATGCTCCAATGACAAACTTTATCAGCATATATCATGAAGAACATCATTTAGCCTTCCCTAGAGTCTTTAACTAATATGCCTGACATTAAATATCACATATAGAAATCACCATCTGTCACTTACTCAGAGTTCCCTACAGACAGGGAAGCAGATGTAGGTCTCAGTCACCATAATACAGAAAGACGATCTTAAAAATTAGAAGAGTAGCTTATTGAACCAAACTCAAATACCGTGGATTTGGTGTAGGGGGAAGAGAACTTTCAGCAAGTTCGCATTATACCAGGCTCTGTACCCTCCCACAGCAGAGAGGGAGTTTCTAAGAACATTAAGCCAATTACTTGTGAGAGGGAGTCATTCTACCTTAATAGACAGAGTCTTAATTCTTTCTCTGTCTCTGTGTTTTCCTCTGTCTCTCTGTTTCTCTCTATTCTTTGTTATCAAATGGAAAAATTAGACTGCCGATTTAGGGTCTCCTTGGGGCCCTGCCACTTCTTTTCTTTTCTGGATCACAGGGAATAGGGTAGACATGTCAATCAGTATTAAAGTCAGTGATTAAGGTGAGTAATAAATACTCCAAATAAGAGTGGGTTTAAACAAGACATATGTTTACATTTTCTCTCACATAAAATTCAAGAAATGCGAAGTCCAAGACTGGCATGGTGTCACTGTTCAACAGCATCGTCAGGGGTCAAGCTCTTCCAGTTTTCTATTGGATACCCCTGTGGTGTGGCCTTGTGGTCCAAGATGGCAGCTTGATCTCCTGGAATCATATCTTCATTTCATTAGGCAGCCCGGGGGCAGAGAACATAGAATAAGGAGCAACAGTCATACGCAGCCCTCTCTTCAGCTAAGTTCTCAGGAGCAGAACAAGGCACGTCTGCTTATGTATCCTCAGTACATGATTACACATAGCTGCAAGGGTGCAAGATACAGTCTTTATTTGGGTCACCATGACTTGAACACGAACATAAGGGCCTATATAACTATGGGAGAAGTGTGGGATAAGGTTTGAGAAACAATTAACAGTTAGTGTGGAAAGGCAACAGGAGTCTAGTTTTCTTGGTTGAATGTGTTGAATGTGTTGATCTCAAATTAATTTTGCCTCAGTTTTGAGAGGTCTGAGAAACGTAGTGATGTGGAAAAGACTCATCTGATTCCTTAAATCTAAACCTTATGTTCTAAACCAGCTATCTTTCATAGAGACCGGTGTTTGGGATGACTCTGCGATTTCTGCTTTTGTCCCTGTGCATTCAGCTGCTGCCTGAGGAAACCTGATTAGATGAATGATAGTTAAAACAGCAGGAAATAGGTATTTCTGGGTCCCAAGTAATAATATCACCAGAACAACTATAAAATCTATACTCTAATTCCCAGTATGTGTTACACATCTGGAGACACAGCTGATCACTAAATCAGGGTTCACTCTTTTGGCTTTCAAGTTTTCATGTAGGCATATAAGACTTCTATATATTCAACATCAATCAACTAATTATAAAATAATTACTTACAACACATTGTTATTATAGATTTAAAATTTTTCTTTTGAACAGAAGGATGCCTGGTCTCATTGAGAAAAATGTAGGTTTTTTGTACACCCAAATAATCGACTATACAAGTTCAAAGAGGTCCTTACCAAAGGAGGAGACATCTTTAAATCATATAAACAAAATGTGGCTATATGCTGAGACATCTGGAAGGAAACAACGTGAGAATCTCTTTGCCCAGAAATCCTGTGTGGGGTTTGAACATAGGCATTGAAGTCTCACAACTGCCTTCATGCTTGAAATGGGTCATGTTCTGATATGTTTCTGGTATGGCTTAGCACAGATGGGGAATTGTGGAAACTCAGAATATCATTACAGACATCACATTGCCCAAACTAATATGCTATTGACAGACAAGTTGATGAATTATTTTGTTGTTTATTCCAATCTAGTTAAATTTAAGTATCACACTTGGTACTCCCCCTCTCCCAATTCTTACCAAGATTGCTTTATTTGGGAAAACTATCAATATTTAAGACTCATAGTTTTTACCATCAGATGAAACCGTAGAGGCTGTCAAGCCCCAATTGTTAATTTTATAAATGCTCTTTGCCTTGCATTTTGTAAGTGGGGTTAACTTGCAGGTTTGTCCTGTCCTAATCCCTAGATAGCAAGTTTCTAGAAGGAGCAGCTAGGCCAGAGCTTGAAACTTCAGGGTGTTCCATAATATTCATCATATAGAAGACTGAAAGAATGACTTAAATAAGGCTTAACGTATGCCCAAGAAGGTTGTAGAGAGATTTCATGGTAAAATGCAGCTTTGTTTGGTTTTAACTGCTTTGTTTCCTCTTCTCCTTGTCTTTGGGTTAATGCTGTTCCATGTTCTTTCACAGTCCCTACCATTCAATTTTGAAGGATCTTTAATCCCTCAGTTTAGCTTTCAAACTGTTGTGTCTAGGACTGAACACAGTATGCTGGGCATGGTTCGACCTAAAAAGGAAAGATTGGCCATGTGCTTGAGTCCTGTTGAAGAAAACACGAAGCTGCCCCTTTCATCTCCTACCCCAGAATCGTTATATTGCATAAGCAGTCTTGACTCATCTGCAGCGAATGAATAACTCTGCAAAGACTCATGTCTGCTTGAAAAAAAATCTCTTGGGAGTGGTGGTTCCCAAGGTCCAGAGTGACAGTGGTTAGAGTATTTGAAAGTGGATATTTAATCTAAAAGAGCTTGGGGAATGCCATAGAGGTTGTATTTGTCAGGGGAAGCATGTTTTCTAGCTCGTCTGTTCTGCATGTTTTATGGGTTTATTTCAGCAGCAAAAGAGGGGCTTGTCACCTTTGATCAAAAATTTAACAATACGAGACAAAGCCTTCCAGAGTCATTCTCATGTTTTGTCTAGCCCAGACTTGTTTATAAATTGATGTGATCGGCTTTTGCAACTTTGTCCTCCCAGATATCAACATAAAATGATTAGGGACTAAACCTCCAAAGGTACATCTTCCATTATCAATCCAGAGAGTGGCCAACATGACTGAATTTGTGTAAATCTTTCTAGAAACTAAGTGTATTTTCCTTTGCCTCACCTTCCCCAGGGTAGGAGTTTAGTGCCTGCTAAGTTTTTAACATAGCTCTTCCTCTGATTTAACATCAACAACAACAACAACAACAAAAAACTACCTCTTTCACATTTTAACAGGTTCCTCTGGGAGATTTGTTGAGCAAGCCTGCACTTAATTTTCTGTCCCTTTCCTGATGTTTTAGTTTTTAATTTTAGATTCTATTTGTTTTCCACTTTTGCTTTGCACCCTTCCCCCCCTTTTTTTCCCTTTTTTTTTTCTTTTTTTTTTTTTTGTCTTTTGTCTCTATTTTATTCTTTCTAAAGGGCACTGCACATAGTATAGGAGCAAACACACCAGTTTTAATCCAACACGTATGAATCCACCCATCAGCAGATTAAAGAAGTTCCCTGGGTCTCAGTGGAATTATGCTGCACATGCTCCCCCAGGCCATCCAAGGTGGGGAGATTTACTCTACCTCTTTCTTGACTCAGGACCATGGAGAGTTCGGGTCTCTTGTCCTTGGTTAAGTGAAATGAGAGTTAGACTTACTTCAAGACTTGACAACTTCCTCACCTATGACCAAATATAATCTGTGATATGATAAAGCATCTTTAAAGAACCCTCACAAAGATAATTTGAAAAATAAAATCTGTTGGCAGTTTTCTCCTCTATCCTTATGGCTATTTGTAACCTTTAAGACTTGTGAATGAACCCGATGGATCTATTTTCTTTCACTTTTAATAAGAATACTCTGAGGTCTTCTCTCTTACACTTTTCCCCCACCTCCACTCTTTGTTCACACTTAATGTACTTTCCTAGGGAACATCGCTTGCCTTTCTCTGTATCATCACACTGGGGTGGAAGGCATGTCTCAGAGATTCAGAGGGGATGAATTTTGAAAGATCTTTTTCACCAACACCTAACACCAGAGGTTCTGATACTGCCAGGGATACATGTCTCCTCTCCCCTCAATAGTCCATTGGTCTTGGCTAAGAATTATTGTTACTTAAAAGTCACAAAATACTAAGATATCATGAAGTACTAGAGAACCTATATCTTTTGATTGTTTTGCCTTCAAGCAGCTTATATTCTTTCTATGCATTGCTATAATGAAATACGAAGTGGTTTTAAGTTTTATTATTTATAATCCCTTAACTTTAAGTTTTATAATTTATAATTCCTTAACTATTTTTAAAATTGACTTATGAATTAGAACCTTTGTTATAAATGGACTCTTTCCATTAATGTCAAAGTTTAGAAAGACTTCCAGGAGGCTGAGAAATAAAAAAACACACACAAAAACCTCCTCATTTCCATGTAAGCAGTGATTAACATAGACTCAGGCTTGATTTGATCATAATTAGGGAGGGATTTCTGAGGAATACCTATTTTTGGACTTACTTGTGTATTCTTCTTCTGGCCTTAGCTAAAAGACAAATTTTCAGACTGAATTCCTAGATGGAAAGGATTGTCACATTGCAAGGGCCTTCGAGTTAACTTAATTTCATCAGAGATGAGGCCGAGCTCCCCAAGGCCTCCCCCAGGTCACATAATACCGTAACTAGGTCTCTTTCCACCAGACTCCTGGACCTCCATCCTGTACCACTACCTTCCTGCCCTGGAGAAAGTGGCCTGGGGAAGGAAGAGGAGTGCCATTTTCATTGTTGATTTCAGGTAATTCCCTGCTTCTAAGCTACCTTCCTTTCGGAAAAGAAGGTGGAGCAAATGAGCAAAGAGTTATCTCAGTATTTCAGAAGCTTATGAAAAGTCAGGGGTCAAATAGAGTTATAAAAATGGATTAACATTTGGGCACTTTCTTATGCAAACCTTTCCTGTGTTTGCAGCCCTTGCCTGCTGACAGTGGCAGAAAAGATGGGCTTTGCTTTGTGGTGGTGTTGTTCCAGCCAGCAAAAGGTCTTATGCCTCAAAAGTGCACAGACTAGATTTGTGCTTGGCATTTTTCACTGCCAGCAAAACCAGCAAAACAGCAAATCGTGCTTGGGAGATGTCACTTGAAAGAGAAAGGCACAATGGGTTTCATTTATTCCATCAAAATTTCCTTGGGAATGAAAGATGAGATTTCTGAGGCAGAGACTCTCAGTTTGTTTTGTGTAGCTATGAGGCTGCTTTGTGTAAAGTCATACAAAGCGTATGGCTTGGTGCTTCTTGGACATTTGGTCATTTCTTTTGAAGCCTCTTTGCTTTTCCGTCATCTCTCCCCAACCCTAACCTACCCCATTCTACTCTGAACACCTGCACAAGAGTGAGGGGCTGAGGAAGAAGGGCCAGCAGACAGGATGAGGAATGCAGTTCCAGGGAGGCGGGCAGAGAGAAGGGAGGATCTGAGGCAGTGACAGGGGAGGTCACACACACCTGTGGTCAGAGCAGGCAGATGGGTGTCAGCAAGCAGCAGCAGCGCCTCAGCAGCCTGTGCAGGTGAGGCTGAGGGGGGCTCCAATTTACCTGCTTTACACCAGAGAACAGGCAAGGACCGATGACTGGTGCAAGTAGGACTGGGCCTGTGTATGGGCCAAAATTAAATGCTGCAGAGTGGATTCAAATGCTTTATTACATCAATGTGACTTTTCACCTAGAACACAAGGTGCTCTTTTCATTAAATTGTTTTCATACATTTAAATGTCATTTAATGCATAAGAAAATGGCTTTGCTAAAGGGTTTTAAGATGTTTTATTCAGTGTGTTGTATGAAGTGTTGTATTATATAATGAGATGGACTGTTGTTTATAATCACTATATAGGCACAATTGAATAGAAACAAAAACTTGATTGAAAATACGCATGTATAAGCAATTTTTATATAAAAAATACCATTTATTTTGGATTATCTCACAACCATAATATCTGGGTAGTTAGAAGGATTTATTATACAATGAGAGTAGACTACTCAGGGAGACACAGCCAAGAAAAATTAAAATAAATAACAGTTAATTTATAGGAACTTGTAGTCCATGGATTAGCAGCATCGACATCATCAGGGAACGTGTTAGAATCTTGAGCCCCACCCCAGACTCGCTGAATAGGAATCTGCATTTTAACAAGATCCCACATGATTCATAGGCACATTAAGGCTTGAGAAGCAGTTGTTTAAATGGCCAAATGAATCAAAGGGATGCTGAAATGATAAAGTTACTTTGTCTTTTTTAATAAAAGAATTTTATCATGATTCAGTTCTAACAGGATTACGTCCCTGAGGTCAGTGAGCTGTGCACAGATACAGTGTAAATAAAGGACAGGCAGTCCCGCTGGGAGTTGGGGTGGTGATGACTCCGGGGAGGAATTGTCAGGAAGGCTGTTCCTATTATCATGATAAACAATCACAGAATAGAATAAACGGCATGTACACAGGTGGCGAGTAATTCTAAACAAATCACAAGCTAAAATGGAGCAACCCAAACTGCAGTGGGTTCAGTTGTTGAAGAGTTGATAATTCAGGGCAATCCCAGAATGAATGTGAAGTTAAGGGTGGATGCAGTTGGTCTAATATACTATCCACATTTTTGAAACCCAGACACCTGGTGGGATCTTTTTTTTTTTTAACATTTCTTTTTTAAACTATTTTTTTATTAGTTTCATGTGCAGAAAACAAAGTAATACTTAGATGTTTATCATTTATATCCCTCAAACTGTGTCAACCTCCCTCCCCCCATCCACTATCCCTCTGATAGCGTACAGAGCCATTACATTTCCACTGTCTCTATTCCTAATGCTGTACTCCAATTCTTGTAAGTATATACATATATACTTACATATATATATATATATATATATATATATATATATATATATATATATATATATATCTTGTAGTTGACATTCATTATTGTTCAGCTTCAGCTTCAGGTGTACAGTGCGGTGATCAGGCATCTACATCATCCCTGAGGTGGTCTCCCAAATGGGACAAGTGTCCATCGGATACCCTACAACATCTTTACAACATTGTTGATTAACCTAGTGGGATCTTGACTGTGAACGAGTAGCTCCAGAATGTGGCCAAATAGAGCCCAAATCTTCACACAGTTGCTGAATTCCTGACTATGAAAGATATTCTGCGTGTTTATGGGATAAGAATAAACAATGTTCGTATTCAGGTCCACGAATAATGTTGTTCAGCGTTGAGCTCAAAGTTGAGTCTAAAGTCCATGTTGTAGAGTCTGTGGTAGAAAGTTAGTCTGGAGACCAAATTGCTTATCACAGAACTAGAATTTTGAGGTAGACTTTACTATATTAGAAGTTTACCAGTCAAGCCTAGGTGGATCTCAGGATTTATACCAAAACAACAACACCCCCCCCCCTAAAAAAAATCCCCCCCTAAAAAAATAGCAAAGTTCTGGGAAACATGAGTAGAGGGGAGTTAAGAACTCTTCCTGGAATGGGGCACTACAAGTTAATGAGTCCAAGAGTGAACTGGGAGAGGAGAGGAAGAATTTATGGAACCATGGGATTAACATTCATTACAATTAACTTTCCTCTTCTTTCTGAGACTGTCATGCATAAAGCTTTCAAGAGCTCTATATTAAAAATGAGACAGCCAAACATATTGGAAAGGTAGCTGGGTTGTTCTGGGGGAGGGAGAGGGAGAGAGTGAAGGAGGGAAGGGAGAGAGGGAAGGGAAGGGAATGGAAAGGAAAGGAAAGGAAGGGAAGGGAACAGAAGGGAAAGGAAGAGAAGGGAAAGGAAGGGAACGGAAAGGAAAGATAGAATATATATGTATATGTATATGTATATGTATATGTATATGTATATGTATAGCTATAGATATGTAGCTATAGACATGTAGCTATAGATATATCTATCTATATAATATCTATATAGATATCTATCTATATAGAGTTATGTCTATACCTATATCTATCTATTGTTAGCTAGCTAGCTAGATAGATAGATAGGTGATATAGACATATAGTTTCCAAAGCTCACTCACCTTGGGCACTAGAGAGCTTGGAGCATATGTAAGAAGTCTGTGTGAGCCCACCATTATGGTTGAAGGGAGCTGTGAACTCAGTCTCTGCTACCATGTGTGGTGGGCAGGCTTCTTAGAAGGGGCTGATGAAGACCCAGACCTCAAAAGATGAGTAACAAAAGAAAAATTGTATGGATAAATCAGCTGTCCCAACCTTCACCCATAAGAATTTACCAGGTACTACCCAAGCTGAAAGACAAGTGCAAATGCATGGAGGTCTTACCAACCAGTGCAGCAGTGAACATAGGTGGGTGGCCATCTTCTTAAAACATCTGTCCCTCTGGAAGAAAATGATGAGGAAGTGAAATTAGCTTGAGCTGGAAAATGAAAATTTCCACCATTTGCATGGATGAAGCTCAAAAACAAAGTTAATTTTGATTGTAGATATATAAATACATTTTAATTTTAATTTAAAAATAATTTTGTTATTTTAAATATTGAGCCTGATAGAAGTGCATGTTTGGGATATAAAATTTATTAAGACCCTGTATTGGTCTGGTTTCTCCTGAAAAACAGAACCAATAGAATTAATAAATAGTATATATATATACTTGAAAGGGAGGGAGAGACAGAGACAGAGACAGAGGGGGAGAGAGACATTGAGATTGATTTATTATAGAAATTGAGGAAGATTGAGATTGATTTATTATAGGAATTGTCTCACAAAGTTATTTTATGTAGACCAAGAACTCCCCCAATCTGTCATCTGCAATCAGGAGAATGAGGAGACCCAGTGGTATACTTCATTCAGTCCTACGGCCCAAGAATGAAGAGCTCCAATGTCTTAGGGCAGGAAAAAATGGACAGCCCAGCTCAAGAAGAATTTGCCCTTCCTCTGTTTTTGTTTTTGTTTTTGTTTTGTTGTTGTTATGCCATTTGGGATGCTGCCTGCCCCTATTGGTAAGGGCAGATCTCTTTACACAGTCTACTGAATCAAGTGCTAATCTCTTCCAGAAATACCCTCACAGACACACACAAAAATAATACTTTATCAGCTATCAGGATTTCTCTTAGCCCAGTCATGGTGACACATAAAATGAACTGTCATTGACCCCTTGAACACAGTGTAGTCCTTTGGTTTTTCAAAGCTATGTTCATGGGCATCTGGAGTCCCAGGGGTTGATCACCATGAGCCCAGCAGGCTGGATGCTGCCCAATTTCCTTCCTCCTGATTTTGCCATAACTCCACCGTCCACTGTTGAAAACCTCTAATCTCCTCTATCACCTTGTTTGAAGGTTAGGAGTCTGTGGCTCCTGCCCAGCAGCTCCTTAGTGACAGAAGCATATCTGAGAGCTGTGTTTCTTCTCCTTTCACACAGTGCTTTATTCACTCTACTGCCCTGTCTCCTGGAGTTGGCTGGAAATGCTCAGGACAGCAGTGCTGATGAGAACTATTGAGTCTTACATCCTCATGTAGACACCTCCAAATGTTTCAATCTACGTTTCTTGTTCTGACCCAGTCTTCTGACCCACACCACCTCCACTCTGGGGGAATGGCTGCTGGGCTGCCCTCCTCAGTCAACGATCTAAATGCTGGTTCTCTCAGGGATATAGGGCAATTTGGAACTGCTCGGGGTCTTCACCCCTCGTGAAGGACCCAATGGCAATTCAAAAAATAGAGCCCAGTGACATTGAAGGGGATGAATGTGTCCAAAGAATTTAAATTTATTTCATTGACTATGATGCATCATCCTTTGCTCTTTAAGACCTCAGTTCTCTATGGGGTCCACAAAGACAATAGGTTTTCATTCCATGGTGACTAGAATGACTTAGAGGTTAAAGTACAAATTGTAAAGGGATATAAGGGGTATGTGCAGGGAATGAGTAAAAGAAAGAGCAAGATGAAGTTGAAGTCATGGGAATTAATTTCACAGGAAGGTTGTTATTGCCCCCTTTAGCAGCTAAAATTCACATACAGGCACATCTTAAGTAATGTGTCGAGCTGTCCGAAAGATAATTTGAATCCTGTCAAGGCAAACAAGAATATGCTCACAAATTCAAGAGCAATATATGTGCAATTTGCACAACATCAATTTCTTTGGTTGTTTTTGGATGGAGCCATCACCATCAATTAAGTTAGTGACTCTTTGATTCAAATTACTTTTTGACATGTAGTCAACTAAATGGCTCACACAAGCATTATTTTCTGCAGGGTTCCCTAGGCAGCCATATAGTAAATGTAAACAGGTGGGAAGACAGAATAGCACTGCTGCAGAAATAGCCTCCTCCCCCCTGCTGTAGAGAGAATAATAACATGAAGAAATATGGAGACATTATTAGATAGCCTGGAATAAGGCTTCTGAAAGGAGAGATTTGCATATTTATTATATCTTGCTACTGATTCAGTATTTCTCCACTTGACGTTGTCTCTTAACCCCACATTGGTTTGTTATAATCAGGTATCGGAGGTGAAGCAAGGGCAAGGCTTCCTCTTGGGCCGTAAGACAGCATGCCCTCATATGGACATGAATTTGGTAGGAGTGGTGATAGAGGAAAATGATATTATTGACAATGTCACTGAAACAACACTTCAGGGAGTCAACTTTTTTTTTTTTTTTTCTACATGGAAGTTAGCATTCTTTAAGAGGGTAAAGATATTTAATGTTTAATAAAGAAATGCACAAAATGGGAGATTGACGTTTAGTGTGATTTTCATTTTCACGCTCAAGATCACGTCACAATCAAGGCCAAGGCCAATGTTATCCAATCAAGGCCAAGGCCTAGTTGAGGATTCCAAAAGATTTAACAAATTCTCAGGCATTACGAATTACCCTGTTCCGTAAATCAGCTGCCTCCACATTGAGACTGAGGGCAGAGACTCCATATATTTTGTTCATAGCACTATTCCCCAGCACCTATAACATATCTGGCATATGGTGGGCGAAGAAGTACACAGCAAAATAGAACTCTGTTGGATAAGTGTGTGAAAGACTCAAAGAATGAATTAACTTTACATCTGGTGATCAGCACAAAGGAAACCTAAATTCTGGTCATGCCTTTACATTAACTTGCTGTATGACCTTCAGAATCACATTGGTTCTATGGGCCTCTGTTTACCTCTCTATAAAATGGGATGATAGCACAAACCTTGACCATGTTGGGCCACGGAGAAGATGGCATAATGGAATCCCTGTGAAAGTAGCTTGACAGTCTAGGAACACTGAACTAAGTAAATTGCTGTTTTTGTTTTAACATCACTTTCTACAGACATTGGTTCTTAAATAAGAACATTTCTAAGGGGAGGAAGCAGCACAAATCCCTAGCTGACTACCCACAGTCCAATTTGATATTTCTTATGCACAAGATAAAATGTTTTGTGCTAAGATATACAATTCCAATACCTTTGTGTTTACTGGTTTGTAAAATTCAGGAGCATAAAATCCCAGGTTTCCCTGAGTTTTTGCCAAGAACAGAATACAGATGGAAAGCTGAATATTAAACCTGTTATGCCAAACTTAAATTTGGCCATAAATTGCTGGATAGTTTCAGTTCAAAGAAACATGGTGGTATTATCTTTAAAGCACATTATAACTGAAAACCAGAAACCAGGGCAGGAAAAAACTAACAGGGAGGAGAGAAAGTGTTTTCAAAGGAAATAAGGACAAGGCAGGGTCCATTTTCAGTTCAATCTGAATGCTCATTTATGTTGCGTCATCTTTCCTCTTATACCAAAATAACTTTATTTATTCACTCATTCAGTAAGCATTTACACAATGCCCCCTAGGCTCAGCGCCTGTGGATGTCATAATTAAAAAGGCATCCTTATTGCTCTATGTCAGTTAGGGTTCTTTGGTTGTAAACAGAGAAAAAAGGAAACAACTAACTTATGCAAAAGAGAACTTGCTGTTAGGCTATAGAAAAGATCTGGATTTTGCTAAAACGGTATAGGAAGCTTACAATTTTAGAGAAGCTACAGAACATGCTTAGAACAAATGGGGATCTGGAAGCCTGGTAGTAGAAATTGTCCAGTTGCACCCAGATTCTGCTGTTAAAATGAATGTGTCAAAAATATGGCCTCCGTTTTTGTGGCACACTATTTAAGATCTAAGATCGTGAAAAAGAGAGACTGACTGAAAGCTTCAGTGAAGCTTTCCTGAACCTGGGCAGTGAGCAGAGGAAGGACACCGTGGGGATGTCTCCAGCTTTTATACCAGTAAGGCAGGCTTTGGATGGACAGATGTGCTGAGCACATCCATGCAAAAGCAGAACGGTAATTTCCTGAGGGGACTCCTGTGCTGTCAGGACAGGAGAGGTGCCCAAGCAGTGAATGCAAGTCTCAGCTCACAGATCCTGTGCCTTCCTTAAACAGGTGACTCTAACTAGGGTTTCCAGGTGGGAATTCCTACCCATACTCAGGAATGTTTTCACTTGCCTGTTCCCAAATCCCGAGAAAAGTTGGTTGGGAAATCAAGAAAATCAGCTCTTTGAACCCAGGTTTTTGGTAGTATCGGCCATCACTTTGTGGAAATGATTCATCGTGGAGAACAGAAAACAGTTTATCTCTCAGGATTTGGGACTGGGAAAGCGAAAAAAAATTCCTGAGAATGGGTGGGAATTTCCGCCTGGAAACCCTAACTCGAACAACACAGGCAAAGCTGCATGAGTAAAGCGAGAGAGAGCAGAATGGGAGGCTGGAGTTGAGGGAGAAGAGCAGTTAAAGACAGCTTTATTATGAAGTGTGATAGTTAACATGAGAGGGATTTAGTCTTGGCATTGAAAGTCATTCTTGTTTATTGTTCTCATTTTGCTGGTTTTGTGAGTTCTGACAGTCAGTGGAGATCGTTCTACTCTACAGTCAGGAGTCACAGTGATTCCTAACCAGTCAGATGGAAAATGGGACTCTTTTGGCACTATGTCCCAGGCGGTGGTCCCCTTTCAGATTCCAGAGTGGGACTGCCGTCTGCTGGAGTCAGACATGGAGCAATATGGTCTCAGAGCTGATGTACACGAAGTGATGAGAAATGCTTATTTTATTGTATTTTTTTTCCTTAAACTTGAAAACAAATGTTATATACCTTCAGATAATTTTAAAATTCAAGGTGTTTATATTGGACTAAGACACTTTAAGACATGTGATGTAGAAATAGGCTGCAACTAGTGCCCTTTAAAGCCAGTGAAATCAAATAATGCAGCTAAGGAGTCGAGTCCCTAATATAAATTCTGAGACCATCCAAGATGTACTCAAAGACTTGAAATGTTAAGATCCATTATTCAACAAATGGGTAGTGTCCACCTGCCTAGTGCAAAGTCTCATGGGAGCAAAGTAAGGAGTGGTGCAGGTTGCTGCCATCTAGGGCCACTCCATCTAAGTGTAAAGAATCATGTGCTCATGGTGTTTATTAAAGTGGTAGTGTCTTCTGGGGTGGGGTGTGGGGGGGTTACAGGTTATCAGCAAAGAACACTGAGGATGGGAGATGTCCTGAAGTAAGTTCTTAGGAAATGATGATAGTATTATAATGTGTTTCAGTCTCACTTCAGAATAAATAAGCTGATTGAACCATCTCTATTTGTGGAACTGAGACAAAGAGCAGTGTCAATTATAAAATGGTTCCAAAGAAGTAGCACTATCAGAGGTAAGCCAGGTTTCAGGTGTAGCATGGAGGTAGACATAAAATCTACATGAAGAGGGTCCCACACTGCAAAATGAGGAGGTTAAAACAATGGATGGGCAGGGCTTGGGGATTGGTGGGTCTGCTCTGGGGGTGTGTGGAGATGGCAGGGGTTGGGAAAAATGTGTTTCTGAGGGAAGGCAACAGGGAGAGGGGGAGTGCTAAGTTTTGTACATCCATTATATAATTTACTTCTCACAGTATAAAGATGGAAAATGTTATTTTTTTATATTTTTCAAATGAGATAACTGAGACTCAGGTGTTTATTTAAGTGTCCAAGTTTCCAGAGTGAATAAATCATAGGATTTACTTATTTGGAGTTACATGGCTTTTTTTTTTTTTTCATTCCATTATCACATTGTGTTAAAATTATTGATTTATTTTTTTCTCTCCTAAAGGATATGAGCTCTTTGAGGAAAGTGTTCATGTTTTACTGCTATTCATGCATTTAGAATATGGTATAGCATTTCAGTTTTTCCAAAAACTTATTTTAGTTATGGTTTAGGAGACTGGAGTTTTCTTCCAAATTTGTCCTGACTGTAAAACTTCTGCCTTGAAGTCTATCCTTAACCATTCGTAGGCATCCTTACGCGTTTTTGTTTGTTTGTTTGTTTGTTTGTTGGTTTGTTTTACATACCACGCCTATTCCGCCATGGCCATTGTGACCATCCAGGGTAAGTCACCATTGTAGTTCTCCTGATTACTGCCAAAGCGCCTCACAGGTCTCCCTGTGTCTCTGTACAATGTAGTCTCAACTCAACATCAACAATGATCCAAATGAAATGTGTCGGATTGTGGCACCCCAGTGCGCAAAACCCTGCAAGTGGCTCCTCAGGTCCCCAAGTTCAAAGACCATACATTGGCCTGGAAGGACTTATATCATTTCCTACATCCCCAGCCTTTCTACTCTTCCCCTCACTTAGTGCGCTCCAGCCACACCAGCCCCGCTCTGTCCCTAAACGTGGCCGGCACATCCTGCTTCCTGGCGTTGCACTACCGAGTCCCGCTGCCTGGGCTCCTCACCCCCAGGATCGCTGTGTCTACTCTCCTCTGGGCTTTGCTCAGTGAGGCCTACCCTGAAGACTCTGTTTAAAAATGTATCATGCACTCGACCCCTCCAAGAATCCTGTAGCCTTTTTTTTTTTTCCACCTGCTTTTTATCTTTTTTGCACTTATTACTTTCTCAAATACTACATAATTCTTATGTATCATGTTTATCATCATTCGATGTTTCCTTATGCTAAAAGGTGAGTGCCACCAGGTCGGGACTTTTCTTTTTCTTTTTCTTTTCCTGATTTAATCCAAGCACTTAGATTATTGTTTGGGGCTTCTTAGGTTATCATGAATCTCAGATGAATGAATGAATGCATGAATGAATGAAGGAAGGAAGGACTTTTTCCTTTGGAATAAAGTAGAATAAATTTCTTCCAAATTATAGTCTTATAGATTCTGAAGAAGACTTCATGGACTTCTCTTTCCCTGTCTAAGCACTTTTATCTCCTCAATCATTCTTCATTTGATGTATTTTTCAGGCCCTCTCCTCTGAGGATTCACTCTGTATTTTCCTTGTCCCTCTCAAAAAGTGGCTCTTCATACTGAATTCTACTTTAAGTGTGACGTAATCATTCTAGAACTATAAATTCTTGGCTGACATAAAAAAAAATCAATTGTATGCCATAATAATAGCACTAAGATTAAACATTTAAATTAATTTAAAATATGTTTTAATTCCACAAAATTATTGCTATGATTTTTTAGAAGTAGTTTGATTGTCATCCAAATGCTGACTGGAGCTTTTGTGCTATAAAGGTTTTTACCTCTGACTTGGTGAGAGGAAGACCTTGTAGTACAGATAACAGTTCACATACACCAATTCTCTGCTCCTTGTTACAATGTGCTCCATTCAGGACTAGCATGTTCCAGAAAAGCCGTATCTACATCAGCTTGCAGGACAGGCCTCGTGGGGTCAGTGTTGATATTTTAAGACTTTGGTGGAGTGAAGGCCCTTAGGGAAACTCAGACACTGTCAGAGGAGTCACTCAGCGGCCAGGCCTTTTGAGGTTGATGGCCAGTTTACTTATGACAAGTGATTGACAGACTGTGAAACTGCAGGGAAGATCTATACAGTACACACATGGACGCTGATTGACTAGAATCAAATGGACAGACTAGAAAGGGCATGATGTCTGGAAGAGCTAATGTATGCAGTTCTACCCCCTCCACCAAAATGGCCTAGATTAAAATAAATGATAGATGTGGAAATAAGTGATCTCAGACCACTGGCATGAGGCTATATGTGCCTGAGATGTAGATGAGATGAAAGCTGTTTCCTCCCCTCCCCCCCTGCCCCTGGCTATGATTAACTAATCAACAGAGAGAGCATTAATTAAAAAAGAAATGTAAATCTCCTTTATAAGGACAAGGCACCAAATCTGGAATCACTAGACACATGTGTTGTGAGAAAATAGATCCTTTTACATCTTGCTCTTAGCGAAGAAGGCAAGCAGAAGTTATTCCAGGCCTTGTTGGGGATGCAACCAAATCTTACATGTGAAAAAGAAACCAGCAAACATCTAGGGTTGACTGATTTTTAATATATTCAGATAAGAAATCTTCCTTGGGGTGTATGTAGGAAAATGGCATCTCAAAAATTACTTATTAAAAAGTCTAGTTTTAAAGATGCAAAATATGCCATAAATTGAAGCAAGTAGAACATTATCAATAGTAGTCATGAAAACTCACTACTATGAAAACCCAGAAAATACTGTATTTAATTGGCACATGTGAGGAATGCATACTAACTCAGTCATCCTAATAGAATCCCAGGATTCAAAACCAGACAAACAAAGACAGAAGATTTTAGAATGCAAATAAAAAGGTACACTCTCAGCTATCTAAGTTCAAAGGCCTTGTTAACAGGGTGATATAAGAAGGATATATAAGAAGGATAGCTAACACTCACAGAAATAAATGGAGTGAAGTTGCATTAAAACAAAAAAATACAAACAAAAACAAAAAAAGAAACACCAACCAGCCAAACAAGCAAAACCTAAAAATAAAGTTTCCCATCACATTCTTGATGTGTTTACACAATTGAAAATCATGTGATGATGCAGAAATTGACAATGAACGTGAAGATGCCCCCTATAGTTTCAATGGTAACACAGATTATGGTTATTAACTAAAAATAATTCTCTCCTTTGGTAGAAATTTGGTGAGTTTTGGAAGTATCACAACATTGAAGCATTGGATGAATAAATCTCTTGTCTATAGTACCTTTCAGTTAAAATGAGAAAGTAAGAGAATGACATTAGTTTTGAGGTTTAACAGGAAATTCATTATCTTGCCCTCTATCCAAATTATAATACAGGATATACTTTCAAAATTCTACCTCCTCTGAAAAGCCTTCCCAATATTAACTTTTATGGATAAGCTCTCTGACACACATGTACACGCACAACACACCCACACATACTAATAAACATAAAATGCCTGCTCTTTATATCTTTCTCATCCTCATGATTCTCTTTTTATTCATTTTCATGCCCCATGTAGCATATTCTCATGAGAGCTTCTGATGATGCTATTAAAATGTAAGTTTTTCTGTACAACCCTCCAGTGGTTTCCTACCTCACTCAGAGGAAGACTGTTCTAGTGACTCACAAGAACCTATCAGTCTCTACCTTTACCACTCTTGTCTTTCTGATCTCCTCCTGTATTCTTCTCTGGCTTTTTTTTTTTCCCCCTTCAAACATCTAGACATATCCTTGTCTCAGGGACTCTGTCAGAACACTCATCTTCCAGATATGTATACATTTTCTTCCTTCCTTTAGGTATTTGCTCAAATATCACCCTCTTAGTAAGAGTATCCCTGACAAACTAATTTAACATCATCTTTCTCCCAACATTCCAGGACCCCCCTTTCTTGCTTCATATCTCCCCATAGCACTTACTTAACATACCATATGCATTTCTTATATATAATCATATTTTATTTCTTGCTTATTCTTTTTCTATCTTCTTCCACCCAATACCTCCCATTTGTGCACTAGAATGTAGCTTCATAATGACATAAATTTTGTCTACTATGTTGACTGCTATATTCTCAATGTCTAGATAAATGCATATTCATTGAGTTGATTAAGCCCACCTCTGCCCTCACACACACAACATTATGAGGAGGTAGTATAGTCTGTTTTCTACATGTTAGGAAAGGCAAACTAGAAAACAAGTAACTGGCCTTAGATCACAATGGGAAAATTAAGATTGAATCCAAGGAAGTCCAACTTAGAGGTTGTACTTATAAGTTCACCAACAGCCATGTCCTTGAATTTTCACCACAACAGTATTTGTAATAATTCCAAGATGGACACCCAAATGTCTATCAGTGGTAGAGTGGAAATATGACATAATGGAAAACTATACAGTATTGAACTTATTGTGAACAGAAGAAGCCGTATTGTGTGATTCAATTTATAGATATACTTGCATGTATAAACAACAACAAGAAAAAGGCAAAGCTGATTTATTTTGTTACAGGTCAGGATGGCAGTTACTTCACTTGGAGGTGGTGGTTATTTATGGTAGAAAGCAGAAGGAAATAAGAAATGAGCTTCTGGGTGCTATATCATTCTTCATTTTCTTTCTTTCTTTCTTTCTTTCTTTCTTTCTTTCTTTCTTTCTTTCTTTCTTTCTTTCTTTCTTTCTTTCTTTCTTTCTTTTTCTCTCTCTCTCTCTCTCTCTCTCTCTCTCTCTCTCTCTCTCTCTCTCTCTCTCCTCCCTCCCCCCTCCCTCCCTCCCTCCCTCTCTCTCTCTCTTTTTTAAAATCTGGGTGTGAGTAGATATGAGTGTTTAGTTTGTGAAAATTTATTGATTTGTGCCCATATAATATATTCATCATACTGTGTGTGCCCTTGTGATAGGAAGACTTCTAAGATGTCCCCAGTATTGCAGACCACTGTTGCACATACTCTGTATAATTCTCTCTCTTTGCCTGTAAGTTGGACATATGGCTATGATGGGGGAGTCATTCATTTCACTGGGTTACATCACCTGCCAAAGGTGATGGGATAGATACTTTCATGATTACATTTCCTTATGTAAGACTCTGTTATAGCAGATTGGAGAGAGATTCTCCTGCTGACCTTGAAGAAGTAGCTGACACACAGGTAGAGCCATGTGACTAGAATCCAAGGATGGTCTCTAGATGCTGAGAGTGAGCCATAGCCGACAGCCAGCAAGAAAATGGGGCTCAGTCCTATAGCTATAAGCAACCCGAATGAGTGATAATAGTAAGAGCTGAAGCCTGTAAGAGTCAGGTATTAACGGTGAGAAGAGAAATGTCACTGGTCTTTTCTGTCTCACTTTGGAATTCTTTGCATGAGATCCTTGTAGTTTGGATAAAATGAGATACTTGAATATGAGAATGTAAATGAAAGTGGTTTGGGGAGAAAAAAATAGGCATTTTTCTAATAAGCAAAATTGGGATTTGATGTTAGTTTCTAAGAAATTTGACTTTATGTTATACTCCAAATTACTGAATAGAAACACATCAGTTAAAAAAGAAAAACAATTTGTGACAACATGGATGGATCTTGAGAGCATAATGCTAAAGGGAATAAGTCAGACAGAAAAAGCAGAGAACCATATGATTTCACTGATATGTGGTATATAAACCAAAAACAACAAAAGAACAAGACAAACAAATGAGAAACAAAAACTCATAGACACAGACAATAGTTTAGTGGTTACCAGAGGGTAAGGGGGTTGGGGGGTGGGAGATGAGGGTAAGGGGGATCAAATATATGGTGATGGAAAGAGAACTGCCTCTGGGTGGTGAACATACAATGGGATTTATAGATGATGTAATACAGAATTGTACACCTGAAATCTATGTAATTTTACTAACAATTGTCACCCCAATAAATTTAAAAAGAAAAAAGAAAAAAATGTATATATAGACACATGTATATACATAGAGTTGACCTTAAACAATGGGTTTGAACTGTGCTGGTCCAATTATACATAGCTTTTTTTTCAATAAATATACAGCCGGCCTTCCATATCCCTAGGTTTCACATCTGTGGATTCAGCCAACAGAGGATCAAGACAGTATTTTCAGTCCACAGTTGGGAATCTGCAGATGCAGAGGGTGAACTGTATCCATCATCCCATGCCATTTTATACAAGGGACTTGAGCATACGTGGATTTTGATATTTGTGGAGGTCTTGAAACAAATCCTCCTGTGGATACCTAAGAACAACTAAGTTGTAGGGGAGTCAGAAGTTATATGTGGATTTTTGACTCTACGTGCATTGTCTCCCCAACCCCCTGCATTGTTCAAGGGTGGGTGAATGTGTATGCGTGTGTGTATACACGTTCACAAATGTAATACCTTTGACCATCCAATAAAACATCCTGAGAATTCTATGTAGTTGATGAGAGCCAGGTTTAATTTTGTATTAGGAAATGATGTAATTGTCCATTACAAACTTTATGGATTTACTGACAAACTAAGCTATTGATGTGAGCAAGCTGGATTTTATCTCTTTGTTCAGACGCACAAAAAGTTAGACTAGCACTGATAAGCGCCCTGAACAGAGAGCATGTGGCTAGTTTAAGACAGAGATGTCCATGGATTTTTTGACCTCTCAAACTTAAGCTTTGAGTTTTTTTTACTTCATCTTGCCCTATGTTAATACTGGAGCTATAAATCTGAGATTATTCATCCTTCTTCCCTTTCTTTCCCTTTCCTTCTCTTCCCTTTCTTTTCTCTTCTTTTTTTTTTTTTTCTTCCTTGTTCTTTCTTGCTCACATTTTCTCTTTCTTGCATCACCAATGGAATGGGAATTATCCAGGCAAAGTCGCAAATGGGACAGTGAGAGGCATGCTTGGACCAAACCTGCTGGGATCCTTGAGGTCTGAGACTTTTATTTCCTTGGTTAGAACGGGGCATATTCAAATGCATGGGATCCTTTTCTGTATCACCTTGTACTGTAAGAGCAGTGCTGCTATGACCTGACCTATTACCAACTGTGGAATGGACAAAGAAAGGGATGAATAAATGAATGAATGCATGAACCTATCTCCTCTGCTAATAAGACTTGGGCTTGTATTGAGAGACACCAGCTCCATCCAGTGCTGTGCATCTCTTCAGATTTCAGGTAGCTGACAGGTCTCCTCTCCTCATTACCTTACCTCAGCCCCACTGGTGACAGTGATGGAGTTGACAAGATGTCAGCTGATCCTTATTGATTATGCATGATCTCATTAGTAAAACCTCGGCCCAGTCTGACCTAATCCTTGCTGGGAAAGACTGTGATATATGAGGACCAGCAGTTTGTCACTTGAGGTTAGGCCAACGGGAAGATCACTTAGTCCTTATGGGGCCCAAAGACATACCCCCCTCGTACCTTGGAAAGGCATCTAAGAGGGCAAAGCACATGGAAGCTATATGGGTCAGACAGGTCACTGGAGTCCATCCTGTCGTTTCTAACCTGTTCCTTCCCTGCCCCTGCCCTCTGCCCCTCAGAAAGACAGCCTTGCCCCCACTAGTTATTAGTAGAGAGCGGAATCACTTAACACATGAGAACTCTGAATTCTAAGGAACAGGAATAGATTAGAGCTCCAGTAGGATGATTGGCCAGATCAGGGCCACTGCTATCACCAATGATGCCATTGTGTGAATTACAAACAGACCCCTCTTCCTCCATGTGGAAGAGCTGTAAAAATGTACAAGTTTCTCTGGACTGAAGCCGCTCATTTCCCACCACCTGTTCTCTCCCTTGGGGTCCATCTTTGCATTTTACACAAACTGCAATCTTGGTCTTGAGTTCTGAGTTCTGAGCACAGTGTGGCTGGCCCAGTCTTATCCTGGGGAACTTGCAGTCATAGATGGGCCTCCTGAATGAACAGGCTGGGCATGCTGAACAACTGTGGACAGTGACTATGGACTCATACTATCTTGAAACTGGAATATTTCATCTGCAAGCAAACACTTGGTGCCATCCCTGCTGATCGAGCAAACCGAGGCTTAGAGAAAGCAAGTACATTGTTTGCCCTGTTTAAGTTACTGAAAGCAGAATATGGTAGCCTGAACAAATTCACCCCAAAGTGCTTGGCTAGACTAAGAAAAAACATAATTTATGTCCAGAAATAGGTGACTCTCCTACTCTAAGCATAATCACTTACTGTAAAAAAAGGAAAAGAAAAGAAAAAAAGAAAAGAAAACATTCCTGTCTTGTTTCAGTCATCCTCTTTATTAGTACTCTCTCCTGACTGAGCCAGTCAGGGAAGAATCATCAGTAAATAATTCTTATTAAATGCTGGGGTCAGGGTATCTGCCTGTCAAGCAGAGGAGGTGGGCGTGCACTAGGGCCCTCGCTGCTGAGTGAGCGTTCTTGGCCTTCCTGAATACGTCTCAGCAGCACCCAGACTTTAATAAGCATTGTATTTGGTACCCTTTTTAAAATGATTGAATTATGGCTTTTTATGGCTCTATAAAAGCCTTTATTAATTTTGGGAAGCTGCTGCATCTTCTGATCCTGTCCAGTCCCTTCCAGGAGGTTAAATTATTCATGCCACTTCCAATTGGCAGCGTTGATTGTGTTCGGAAAGGAACAACAAGCAGAGTTCTTTGTTTTCCATGAAGGTTTCGGGGGAAGATAATGGGGGAGGCAAGAAGGCCATGGGTACCATGAAGGGCATCACCCCAAGGGCCTGATGGGGCCTGTGAGATGGCAGGAGGACTCATGGTGGTCAAGGAAATTGTTGGACCATCAGGGAAAAGGGGCGGTGAACTTGAAGTGTTCCTTGTGGAGATGTGTCTGTGTGTGTGCACTCGTGTGTGTGTGTTAGCTCTTCCACTATTTTTGTTGTTGTTGTTGATGCTCTGAATATGAGAATAAAATATTGTTTTTACAGAGCTCATTCTAGCTCACGGTGTGCTTTCAAACATACTATATCAGTTTTTTTTTTTTTAAACTCCCCCCTCATAATTGCATATGCTGCTGAGATAACAATTTTACCATGTTCATTTCATGGGTCATAAGGATGTGTCTCAGGAAGGTGGTGTTGCCAGGTGCTATGTAGCCCAAATGGCTCCACTGAAAAGCAACTGGATCTTTTGGTTCCAATGCCAGTGCTGGCTCCGGGATAGCTCTACTGACTTTGCTGTTCACAGCTGAGGACTTTGTGAGAGGAATGCTGCCCTGGAACCCTTCCCACTGCCACCCCTCACTGAATTCTCCCGCATCTCACACACATGTGCGTGTACACACACACGCATGTACAAGCATGCACTTGTCGGTTAAATTTATCCATCTTCATCTCTTACCACTGCCCCGAGAATGCCAAACGTCCAGAGGCTTCTCCTTCCCTCTCACTTATTCTCAGCCCATGCATCCCGCTGCTCGCTTCCTTTCCTTAGTCTGCGTACTCTCCTACCTAGGCTCATCTATTGCTTCCTTCGGTGCCCCTCTTGAAAGCCACGTTTTCCGTGCTCCTTCCCTAGGTAACCTCACCCATACTGTGACCCTTTCCAGAATCAGAGGGGATAGAATGGGGCAGAACATGGGTGCCACCCAGGGTCAGAAGATTCGTATGCTAAAGCTGACCAAGTCACTTCCCTTCCACGAGGCTATTATTATCCATGAATGGGGACACCAGTCCTGTCCAGCCTACTTCCCCAAACTGCCTGTTATGAGAGGCACATGAGCGTGTACATCGAGAAAGGACCATAGAGAGTCTGAAAACTGTTACATACCTTTTATACAGTTGTGACCTTTGCTGTAAGAAATAGAAAATAAATAACAGAGAGATCTAGAAAATCTCATTTTGTCGGAGAAGTCCCTGGTAGTCCTTGGGGCTTTGAGCTAGAAGAGCTGTGGGAGAGATTCCAGGCCAAGAGAATGTGAGAGTGGGACAGTGTAGGAGTGACAATGGCTTTTCGCTGAGAGGCTAGCAGTAACGGGAGATAGCTGAAGAGTTTCTAGGATGTTGCAAAGCTGCAGTTGACTTTCAGGAGACACTTCTGAAAACAGGGTTTGAGTGCGAAGCAATGAAACAAGTGCCTAGACTTGGAGTAAATGGGGAAAGCCCTTGACCCGGAGACTAGGAGAAATCTCATTATCAGGACTAACAGCATGAAGACGACAAGGCTGGCTTGGTGCTGAGCTGAGCATTGTGCTAATTTAGGGTTTGTGACGTATTCTACCACCTAGAAGGAGGACTGGTTGCAGATGGAGAGAGGCTGTGTAGATGGGTCCCATTTATAAGGTCTGGGCTGAGGAATGACCATAGGGGCAGACCCAGGCCATCCATCAACACAGTGGAATAACAGTGCCAGCCTAAAGACAGTACCTGGCTATAATCTCCCTAACCCTCCTTACACACACACACATACACACATGCAAATACACACATACTCAATGGAAAGAGCTTCACAGAGTAAAAGGAAACCTGGAGACATGAGGGTTTTGGAGAACACAGGGTCAGTTTCAAAACATAGGACATTTTCTTTCTTCTTTTTTTTTAAATTAAAGTTTA
Source organism: Rhinolophus sinicus (assembly GCF_057876585.1). NCBI lineage: Eukaryota > Metazoa > Chordata > Mammalia > Chiroptera > Rhinolophidae > Rhinolophus > Rhinolophus sinicus. The sequence continues at coordinate 90,479,234 of NC_142504.1, forward strand.
TTGAGGTGACAGTTGTTAGTAAAGTTACATAGGTAGGCATACAATTCTGTAATACATCATCTATATATCACATTGTGTGTTCACCACCCAGAGTCAGTTCTCCTTCCATCACCATATATTTGATCCCTTTTATCCTCATCTACCACCCCATCCCCCTTTACCCTCTGGTAACCACCAAACTATTGTCTGTGTCTGTGAGTTTTTGTTTCTTCATTTGTTTGTCTTGTTCTTTTGTTGTCAGTTTTATATCCCACATATCAGTGAAATCATATGGTTCTCGACTTTTTCTGTCTGACTTATTTTGCTTAGCATTATAATCTCAAGATCCATCCATGTTATTGCAAATGGCACTGTTTCATCTTTTCTTATGGCAGAATAAAGAAGATGTGGTATATATACACAATGGCATACTATTCTGCCATAACATAGGACACTTTCAATGCTCACTATGCTCACTGAGGTGCTAGTTCTAAAGATTTTCAGCCTTCTTAGATTCCCTTGAAACTCCGTATGTTGTCATCTGTCTACTACTATGCAGAGCAATCCCCTAGAGGCACTCTAGTTTTTACTAACACTGCCGAATCCTATATTTTCTCCTCCTGTTGCCATTTGTCTCCTGTCTCTCTATTTCCCAACTTTGTTCATGGTTATACTTTTTCTATTTCCCATGTATAGCATTTCAATTTTAGCAACCTGCTTTTTAACCCCTACTCTTTATGTGACCTGAATACCCCCAAAAGCTACTGGCTTCCTCGGTGTCCCTGAGAAGTCAGTCCCTCTGTCTCTGCAATCCACCACTTGTGTGTGACCCATAAACCTTTCCAAGGCCCCATTCCATCCTGTGGCAGCAGCCTCAGCTTCACCTGCGAACATGTAAGGTGTGGAATGAATCTTCTCTCATTGGAGTATTTATTACGAAAATGTGTTCACTTTTTTATTTTTTATTTTTTTGCATAAAAGAGATAATTAACATATGAAAAAATAAACTTGATTTTTCTCTTCACTAATGTATTGAAGTCTATGCCAAATGACAGAGATGCAGAAGTGTTGCAAAGCTCACATTTTCATTGTATTTAGATTCTAGTGTGGGAAGATGGACAATAAAATGACAAATACATCGAATTTTCAAGTGATGGTATTTCTGACATTAGGGCAGAAATCAACTATTTCTAACTTCTGATAGAAATCCTTTTTGTTTGCTTATGGCATTCTTCACATTGGCAAAGTTGAATGAGGAAGTGAAGGGATTATTGAGCCAGAGACTTTTTCTAAGGTTGAGAACATAAAGTGCCCCCATCCTCTGCTTACTCCTTAGTCAGCTCTGCTGGCTACTCTTTTATAGAGATATTTTATGTAAACTTGAGCAGAAGCCTAACGCTTCAGCTTAAAAGATATATGTAGAATCACAATAGTGATGTTTGAAGGTTGCAGATTCCACAGTGACACAGAACTGGTCAGGTAAAGGGTAGGGTGGTCATATCCGTGATCATGTTGAGACTTCCCTTTACATTCTTCCTATGTTCCTGAACTTTAGAAGATAGTACGATGCTTGGAAAATGAAATATTTTGAGTCTGTTCACCAAAATCGTGTTCTAGGTCTTTTTGTGAAGCAGTCATGCAGGGGAGCTGTAAAGGCCAGGTTAAGGCTTGAGGGACAAGGGTGGGCCATGCTGGCTTTACCTGAACACTGAACATCTGCCTATTAAAACCAAACAAAAATATTTCTAAAATGATCTAAAGTCTTCAGGGGAAAAAAGGGATCATTTAGAAGTCATTTTATATAAAATACTCATTTTAAAAACCAATAGACACTGAAATAACACTCCTCACATAATCACTCTCTTCATCCCCCAGAAAGTCTCCGTGTAGACACAGACAAGCCTGTGAGAGCTGTTCTGCAAATGGAAAAGTCTAGAGCTGGACGAGGTCTGCTGGCAACACAGTTCAGAAGAGACACCAGAAGGAAAGGCACATTGAGAGAGAGCAAAGGACACAACCCCTTTCTCTTTACGCATGGCAAATCAATTCAGTGTCTTTCATTACCACCTGAAAACCGAATGCACATGTGAACAATAAACTTTAATCTGGTTGACAACAGTTTTTTAAAAAACGCACTGAAAGCAAGTTTCGACAGCCTGACATACTTTATGACACTTATTAAAAAGACACACTTGTAAGTCAATTAACCTGGCCGATGGTACCTTTTAACTTGTTTTCTAAGAGGAAAGGCAGCAACGAAAGGGCAAAGGTTCTATCTAAGAAGGTTCTAAGTTGATTTCTTTTCCTGTAAAGGCAGCTAGCCCGGGTTCCAACTAATACATGTAAGCCTGCAGTTCACCTGCCTCCAACACCTGCAAAGTTCAAAGGGCTTGTGGGAGTCCTTTCTTGGTTTTCACATTTGATCATTCAAAGAAGAATTGAGGCCTTCTTACCTGTCAAGAAATAAATGTGCTGTAAAATAGGCAAAATGTGGGAGTTAAAATAGAAACATGATGAGCATTACGTGGTTAGTAAACATTTCCTTGGTTTGTACTAGAGATATTTGTGGTGAGGGAAAAATCAGTCAGTGTACGTCTCTTAATTGTTTTTAAGGACATGATCAGCCTCTCTCCCCAGACCAGGGAACTACCGACCCCTATTAAGTAAGAAAGCGAATGAATGAATGAATGAATGAATAAAGTTGTGTGATCTTTTTAAATTTCTTATACTTTTTTGTTTTTCATTTTTTTAAATTTTGTGATATATAAAATGTTAAATATTTACTACCTAGTCTTTACATTCTAAAATGATTGTATTAAAAGTATAATTATCTTAAAAGATCAATTCATTATAATTATTTAAATTCCATGGATCTAGCACAACGAAAATAGTAGTTTCCCCCAAATACTGACTAAGAATATTTTAACAGCATACAATTCTTTAACACAAAATCAGGTATATTTTGATCTTCAGGGGGCACTATAATATTTGTTTATTTATTTATTTATTTAGCCTTACAAAATTGAGGAATAGGGTTTCAGTAGTTTATTTGCAAATGAGCTTCTTGTTCTTGACTTTTGATATATTCTCGTTCTTCTGATTAATCCTTAAGGAATTGAGATTGGAAAGATTCTGGCAGAGGAAACAGCTTATTCTTACAGAGATTAAAAACAAGGGGAATATTGACCTACTTACTTAATAGTCGAGGCTTAACGAAAGATAAGGAAAAGTCCAAATAATTTAGAATTTGCAGAAAAATTGGGTCCCACCTCCTCAAGGTCCTGAGTCTCAGACTCACAAACTGATGTCAGAATGCATTCTTGATTGAGGTCATTTGTCTATAAATCTGGACCCCCAACCACATTTACATCTGAATTTAGGATATAAAACAATGTAGCTGCACTCACATTTGTTTTTCCATGTAACTTTTGTAAACTATAATTGAAGTCCTACTAATGTAAGATTTTGTGGCAAAATGAGTTTCCTGTACGGATGCAGTATTGTGTACAGTAAACCCTGAGGGGAGGCCAACGTTAAATACCTTCATTGGCAGCCGAATGTTTATATTCAGCCCAGTCACTAAAAGATGTTTCCCTTTTCTCTCCTCCTACCTCGCATTAGCAAAATAGAGGTGTTGTTGCTGGGTCAAGCAAGGTTTCAATTATAAATTAGTTTTACTTTTCTGTATATAGAAATACATTTTTGTAGACTTCAAGTCACTATGAAATAAAAAAAAAACAATTTTCATAATTCTGCCTATTGAAATGTGTATTTTTAACCATTGTTAGGGTGATCTCCATTTCTAAGTTTCCTGCAGAAGCCATAAAGGAAAAGATTGACAGATACAAATAGAAACTTGAGAATGGAGACACTAAAAACAAAGTTCAATAACAAAGGACAGATTTGGGGAAAATTCATGTACCCATTTTCATAGGTAAATGAAGTATATCCCTAATATGCAAAGAGCTCATACAAATACATTACAAAAAGGAAAAACTCAAGGAATGACAAACAAAAATATGAAGAGGTATTTCAAAGGATAAATAAATATGAAAGTGCATTAAATATATGGCTAAGCTACAAAGCAAAAATAATAAGATAACGTAAAATCTATTAGATTGCCACAAATTAAAAGAACAATAATGTGTCACTATATCAAATAAATATCTTCTACAACATTATTGTCAGGACAGTAATTTGTCAAGTCATTTTGAAAGCTATTTGTGTTGTCTATAAGAATCTTAAATACATATAAAAATTAGTTATATAATTCTACTTTCAGATGCCTATCTTATATAGATATTTATATAAATGGATGAGAATGTTCAATTCTGCATTCTTTGAAGTAATGCATAATTGAAGACAACTTATGTTTCCGTCATCACGGGGAAGGAAAGCTGCATTATAGCATGCCCCCAGTGGAGAATGATCTAAAGACACTTAACAAAAGGAAGCGAGTTTCCTGTGTGACAGTGAAAGATTTTCATTACATTCTGACAATTCTGAAAATTGAAAAGACAATTTTATCAACAGTATGAATAATGTGTACTATTTCTTATAGAAAAACATAGGTGAAAAAACCCACCTGAAAAGCTACAGATGGCACTCCTAATATCTATCACTTCAAATAACCAAAGTATAAATGGCGATTTACGCAGGGCGGTGGAGGATTACATTTTGTCTATTGTTTGAGTGCTTTACTGAGTCCATACTGTATTTATATTTTCAAAAATACTATTAAACTTTTCTTTTTTTCAGGGATGTGAAAGCTACTGTGAAAAGAAAAAATAAGTAACTAACTCTACTGTTGTTAAATCCAAATACCTCCTTCTAAAATTGTTTTTGTAATTCTAGCATGACAAAGCTCTATCTAATCAGCACTCTCCAGTGCTCAGATATTATATTGTAAGCTGTTAGTATATCTCTCATTATTTTTGCTTGTAGAAAAGATGATACCTGAAGATGAAAAGGAAAAAGAAAAGTAGTCCAGCTCTTAGAGCACTACAGGTTTCAGAACATCATTATCAATAACTAAAATATAAACTAAACAGAAGTCTCTACAACTCTACGAGCATCTCACCATTTTCCTACAGGCATTCTGAAGGCCATGCTATCATAGACACAAAATGTAAACAGGTAAAGGAATCTGGGCAGAGAAACTCAATGAAGTGCTGTGTCCTGAAATCTTTAGAGATGGATGTACAAGTGTGCATAAAAAATAAACTATAAATAGGGATCAACACCCCATGACAGAAAAATTGACTCAGAAGAGAATGAACATTCCATAATATTGTAATGATACTTTGTTCAAATATCTTACATATTTTTGTAAAAATATCGGGTTGAACAGTGATAGTGATACAGCATTTGTTTTGTTGACTAACTCAGAGACAGAAGCATGAAATAACTCCTGTAGATGCTAATAGATAAATGTTAGTGTGCTATTACAAAAAAAAAGAGTTTTCATACACTTCTTCATGATATTAAGTTAGACATCTTTTCAAAGAGTTGTAGAAAAATTAAAAAATAAAGCACCTAGTAGTGAAGCTGCTGCTTTAAAGAAGAAGACAGAAAATAAAAACATAGCACAGGATAGTAAGGTTGAAACTACAGAAATATTGGATAGAATAGAGTGATATCTTTGGAATATTTATTTATTTTTAAATCTACAGAATCTCTTAACAGAATTATGCAGAAACGAAGTGTCCACAGTTGTAGATAACATACATGCCCTACAGAAATGCCTGAATAATGAAAAACCAAGTTCTGAATCAGATGATGAATGAATTCTTTTTCCCCCTCCAAATGTTTACCTACAACCACAGAAGAAAATAAATTGGAAATGTGTACTTTAAAATGGAAAGAATTCTGTTGTCAGTCAGTTCGTGCTGCTGCATATATTCAGATCAGAAGGCCAAAAAAAGTCTGTGAGCTGGGGGCACCATTAGAGTATTTGACTAAACTGAAAAATAAAGTACCTATTTGAATTTTTTTGTGAGGACAGGCTTCGGAAGTGGTGCCGCCTACAGACCTTATTAGCATTACAGGGTCCAGGCCACCACTATGTAAGGCTTGCTGTGCAACGCCAGCAAGAGCTCGTCTTTACTGACATTCTCTGTGTTTCTTATTATAAGGTTTCGGTTCCTCTAACTTCGACATAAAATAAATTGCTGTCTATGTAGAAATATACAAATCACACACACATGCACGCACGCACGCACGCACGCAAGACACAGAGAAATTTGTCTTGATTCTAACAAAACTATTAAGAGTCTAATAAGTTTTCAGAATAGCATAATGATAAAATGAAGCATCCAAAGCAGCACAAACTTCTAACATCCCTAGCTCAGAAAAGAACACTGTATGTAAAATGTACGGGATGGAAAGTTGAATTGATTATTTCCTCTGAGATCTCTGTAAGTTTTCCTTTTCTTTCCTGTTTTCCCTTGCTTCCCGCCACCCCTCCACACACACTTAAATAAGGGCTTTCTGCATCTTCTGGCAGTATTGTGTATCACAAGTCCCTAAAGTGTGGATGGCATTGTTTTTACTGTATTGATGAGAGTTAAATCAGGAGCCCTTTACTGTGCTGAAGCTTGTGCTTCCCCCATGCCTGTGGGATGCCCCTGGCTACCCTCTGTTGCTGATGGGCTGTGCCTTCCTGCCACAAAGATGCTGAAATAGCATGTTTTGTGAGATCATCTAATGACCAGAGCAAGCTAGTGGGCTCTGAATCACTTTGGAAGGGTAGGGGTGACTCTCTATGACAGTCTATCCATATATAGTAATTTAAATGCATAAAGAAATTAATTTGTACACTTATTTAAATGCTTGTATGTGATTCTCAACACTAACTTGCCAAATGCTAAATGAGCATGAAGTGATTGGAACCTCTGAACTCTGGGAACAGGAAAATCGGGGACCACACAGTTTCTAAAGCACTTCAACTAAATTTATAGCTGGAAAAAAATAAGTGAGGATGTCATTCAGAACCAAACAGAGCCACTGAAGAAGAATGGCTGGATCAGGCCTGAAGCAGGTGCGAAGAAAAATGACAGCCCTGATTTCTAACTTCTAAGCTTAGAGAGCCTTTCTTCCCTTATAAACATGAAACAGCTCACCAGGTGGATTTTCTAAGCCCTAGTTTAAGGGGGAAACAACCACAAACAAATAGCACCAAACATTTCTGACAAATGGATGGCCGTAGTGCCTGAGGTACATAGGAAGGAAAAGGAAGGATAAAAATGGACCCAAAAGTAGAAAGGGACCCAAAATGAATAATGAAGAATGAAAGCAATCTGAAAAGAACACCTGCTAGACTGACAACAGAAGAGGAACAGGAGAGTAAAGTAAGATAAATGCTCATCTTGGAGATATGTAAGATCGAAGGAAGGGAAAAGGACGCAAGTATGAGCCAGTGATATAAATGAATTACACAGTAGCAGGCTTGTTTCAACACACGCTTGAATCAATGCTATGCAAAGATCTATGATAACAGCCACACCGTTTTGTCGATGCTCAAAATAAGCAAGAGTAATCAGGAGGAGTGATGGTAAGGCCTAGAAGATGGGTCCATCTGTCTTTTCCTTTTCCAGTCCTCTGGTTATTATTATTACAGTAGAACTGTCACTATTCTAAGTCCACAGAGGTAAGTCATTCTGTATAGCTGAGTTTCCTGATAAGTGAAGCCTTGCCAATTTGACACTTTGTGTTTAATCTTTAAACTGGATCTTTTGTTTTAATAGATGACAAACTACTTCATTGTTATTTATGTTCATCACTTTTTGGGGGGCACTGGCCAAACTAGACCTCAATGGCTAATATGCAAGTCTGTTTTAGATACTTACTAAATCATTGTAGATTCTGTGCCTTTTTATTTTATCTTTCATTCATGGCTAACTCAAACTCATCTGTTCTAATTATGATTTTTCTAGCCACTCTACTTATCTCAGGTCTCTTTTTACTTTTAACTTCAAGAGCTCTTATCAGCCCTTAATTATATGATATATTGTTATTTTTGTTTCTTTGCTAAGCCTTCCCTCTCTCAATAGATTGTTGCATCTTTGAGGACAGAGATCAGCAGTTCCTGGACTTTCACAAAGGAATTTAGCAATCATCTAACAAAACCAGATTGTTTTACAAATGAGACAAATGGGCTCACTGAGGTGTTTAATTTGCCGAATGCCACATAGCTAATTAGGGGCAGATCAGAAACTAGTATACAGGTATTCTGAAACATTTCCTAGTGGGAAGTTTCTGCTTCAAAATATTAGTTCATATCCTGTAACTTTTCTGTTTTGCTTCAGAAGGAAGGTAGTATGAAGTATAGGAATGATATTCAGTGTGGGGCCTTCATTGTCCCTACCTGTAAGATGTAGGCTATATACGGTACATGACTCATGAGACTTACGATGTATGTACCATGAGTTTAGTTTGAGCCTAATATGTGTGCACCTTTAGACTTCTCTAGAGGACTGGAGAGGGACACAGTTGCTGAGAAGGAGTGGGTATTTGTTTCCATTTGAGCGCTAGTATCCTAGTAAAGACTCATCTTAGGAAGACAAAGGTGGGGCCTTCAAGAGAGCTACAGGATTTTCAAGAGGAGTAATGCTCTGCAAATTATTTTACACTTACCACTCTGCTATTCTCTATTCCATGTCCCATTGACTCATGTCTGAATTATAAGAAAGGGCTAAACAGCGAGACAAAACTTAAAGTTCTGTTTGAAGTCATCCTGAAGAGGGAACATGGAGAGATTCCCAGTTCCATGTTCACTGTGATGGTGGTGGGGCACCAGCTGCTCTGCAGGTGCTGCACACTCAGCCTTGGGCATCCGTGTTCCCTGTGCTGACATCAGTGGCATTATCACCCTCGACAGGGGCATCATTTCAATTAGTAGAGGCATCGGCGGCCTTAGCAGCAGATACCATCACTTCCCACTGCTCATTCGTTCTTCTGATATCAATTGAGCATCCTCCACAGCCTGGCACTTGCAAGATGTTGCCAAAGACTTCTGCCTCCTTATTTACAGTATTGGTGGGGCGGGGGAATAGAGCCAAACAAACAGTTGATAATAGTGCAATGTAGATAATGGTAGTGGATGAATAGGCTGATATGGGACCAGGTAGGAGACCCATCTTATACAGGCTTGGGGGTGGGCAGTGAGGGCAGCTTTCTGGAGTAATTTAGTTTAACGTGAAGCCAAAGGACAGTAGGGTACAATCTATAGGGCAGGCTCTGCTAGATGGAGGGAAAAATTGTGTCCAGTGGTACAAAATGAAGGGAGAACACAGCATCTGTAGGCAATTTAAGGAAGTTGAGCATGGCCAGCGAATGGACTGTGTGGTGGGGGCATGATGAGAGCTAAGACAGGATGGGCAGGCAGGCGCAACACATTCAAACTCTATTTTCAGAAAAAAACAGGGCATGCTAAAGCGTTTTAGGAGAAAGCATGGCATAATCAGATGTGTGATTTAAAAAAAACAATTAAGAGTAATGTCATGTGGATAAAATAGACTTGAAAACTACCTATTGGGGTCTGTTGCAGTCACCAAATTGAGAGATGTCCATTTAGAAGCTGTGGCTTTGGTTCAGAACATAGAAAATGATGACTTGGGACAGAATTGCGGTGATGATATTTGGGGAAATAATTATGATATGCATATATTTTAAAGTCACAGTTGGTAATATTGGCTGATCTGTTGGATGGAGGGTGTGAGGGAAAGCTAGGAGTCAAAGAAGATGCTGAAGATGGGAATCAACCCCTTAGATAAGGTTATTGAGAGGATAAGAGGTGGAATGATGGACCAATGGTATAAACCAGATCAGGAAGAAAGTAATGACAGCAGGGAGATTGCAGGTCTGGTGGGGAAAAAAAGGGAGGGGGAGGCTGAAGGAGTCAGAGTCTTAAGGTAAAGAGATGGTCAGAAGTAATTAGAGGAGGACACTGAGATGACAGATGGTTGTCACCAGCAGGTCAGTCAGAGCCTGAGGAGGCAAAGTGGGATGATGGGCAAAGGGCGAGGTACAAACCCAGAAGACGGGACATGTCAGCAGATGTTGGTCACTCATTAGGAATTGTCAAAAGTAACTGGGAGTATAATTTGAGGGAGGAAATTCGAAGTACTGCTTGTGGTGGAGTCAGAGGACATTGATTTTTGTTATCGTTGCCTTATTTTAGCCCTCTTCTAGAATGGCCCATGGAGCACAGTTATCCATAAGTAAATTTTCTGGTACAAGTGATCAATAACTGTTAGCCTCTCTCCTCCCTCCCCACTCTTCATCCCACAAAGTGAAGTTCAAGGCTAAGAATTCAATAGGTAGTCAATAGAACATTTTTATATGCCATTGATTGGTTGATTCAGAGACAGAAATGAATCTGTATTTCTATGGCTTGAAAAAAATGATGTATTTCCTCAGCCTGGTATTTTAGTTGGTTATTTAGTGTCAAAGTAGTTTCATGATTTTGTTATACCTTTTAGGGAATTACACTTTTGGGGTAGGTTAGAAACAGTTTTAGTAAGATATGAAAAGCTGAATAGATCTTGATTTTTCATTTGGAGGTTCCCATGTCAGAAATGTCTCTGTCTGCAGATTGAATGACAAGACCACTGAAACAGAAGCTAACTCAGACTTCCATTTCTTCTTAAGTAATACAGAATGACTCAAAAATAATTTAATACAAAGCAAAAAAGGGGGAAAACTCTAAGCCATGTTATAAGATTCTATGAAGGAAAAGAAATGCAATACACATACATGTATGCACACACATCCTTTGTAAAATGCATACAAAGAAAAACAAACCCAAAACCCTTTAAAAGTAACTCCAATCTCAAATGCTCTTGAGGATTTCAGCAAAGAGAGCATCCGTTTTCATCTCTGATCTTAATGTCAGATTTACCAAGAGTGGGAGTTGACCCCAGCCATAGACTCTCAGGTGTTGTTCAACACTGTTTTTTGTTGTAGTTTGTTCGTTTTGTTTTCTGTGTCTGGCTCTTTCACTTCTGGGTCCTTCAATAAAGTCTGCTGTGCTGGGACATTTTAGGACATGTCCTCCACATAGAGAAGTTAGTGAGGAGTAGATGATGACCAACTAATTAAATTCCTCATGGCAGCAGGAATGTCAATGTCTCCAAAGGCCAGGGAAGGATGATGATAGTTAATGTTTGATGAATTATCTTTCAGGCACAGCTCTAGGTTCTTATTCAGTCCTCACAACAACAGAAATAACAGGTAGGTATTATTATCCTCTCCATTATAAAGATAAAATCCTGAGGCACAGAGTTTGTAAATCCCTTCCCCAAAGTCTCATAACTAGAATGGGCTAGAGCCAGAGTTAGCACCCAGATTGTCAGCCTCTAGAGCCAGAGTACTCTCCGAAAAGAACATCTATCATGTAAGAAGGCACTAACCTAACTTGGATGTGTTTGAAGTATGGTTTCTTCAAGCCCCAATTATTTCTAAGTGGACTAATGACAGAGCTACTTATTATAAGACTCAATTGTCAGATTCAAACTCAGTCACTCTGACGATCCCCAAGGCACGCAAGACATTGGCTCTGACATTACAGAATTCATAATCTAGTTCTGGAAGCTTTAGATCTCAGTGGCTAAGAGCACAGACTTTGACGTAAATCACACATGCTATTGAACTCACGGATCTAATACCATCAGCCTGTGTTGGCACCATTATTTCTTCTTATTAAGCCCAAATTCCTTCTCCTTAAACCGGCTTTAGAAATACCACAAAATGTTAATGCAAGATTAAATGAGATGATGTATAAAGAACGTTTTGCATAACATCCGCCTTTGATAAACTATAGCTATTGTTATCACTGCTTTTGTATTATTTACACTTCTAGAAATATAAGCAGCATTACAAGGCCTTCTATGATAAGTTCCAAGCGGGTGGTATATACAGTACATGGTCTAGAAAGCCAAGCTCTAATCTTCTCTCTTCCACAAAGTTCTCCCTGAGGGAGTACATGGTACAATTTTAAGACATGCTTGTAAAGGGTGAATGGATTGAACACTCTTCATCTGAAATGATTTTCCCACCTCTGAACTTGTATCTATTTAATGCCCTTAGTGTCCTGTTTTTTTTTTGTTTTTTGTTTTTTGTTTTTAGGTCTTAGAGTCATATTGTGCTTTGTAACATTTTCTAGAAGGTATTTTAATCTCTCAATACTTTTCAACCATTCACATATTTAGGTCCTATCTTCCAAATGATTTATTAGTTCTCAGGGACGGGGCTGTGTTCTTTTCATATTTGTATATTTTACAATATCTAGTATGTGGCATTGCACATTGTAAGCATGAAAAAATATATTTGTTACTTTTGATTCTGTTTAATTAATTTGCCTGGGTTTGATTTTATAATAGGTCTAGGAAGATTTTTATAGGCAGATAATGCCTTCTGTTCTTCTGTGAGTATAATTACACAGTCCCATCATATTTTTCCCACTGGAGATTTAGAGGGAGTGAGTTGTTCTGGAATTGAACAAACTGGCCCTTCGAAAAGACAGGCACTATTTAAGACAGATGATTACTTATTATTAAAAGAAAAAAAAAATACTCAGAAAAATTTAACATTTAAAAATCTTTACTTGTTATCTAAAATAGTCTAAGATATTAAGAATAACAATTTTGAAGCCTTTTAAAAACTTCTCATATAACATCATTGGTAGACATAAATATCTTATGCTTTGTTCACTGTTCCATCTTTGAAATTGACTGTTCTGGAAGAAAAAGGACATCATTGTGTTCATCTATTGAATGGAGAGGTCTTGAGGCTCTGTCTACATAAGGAAGAAAATCAGTGAAAGAAATTACCCAGGAAGATAACAGTGCAGGCTGCTCATCTCTATCAGTTAAGCCCAAATAAGGTTAGTTTTATTTGATTGTTTTTATTACTGGCATTGTTTTGGCATTACCAATCACTTAACAAATATCACCCTTTGTCAGTGTATATAATAATAACCCTTTTCAATACATTGAGATGGAGGGGAGTAGAGAATGGATACAGGAGACATGCATGGAACCTGGAGCTGAGTTTGCAGTCAAATTGAGTAGGTGACTTTGAGGACAGAGCCATGTGTGCTTATGATTGATGAGGAAACAGTGCTGGTGTGAATTACGCAGGCAGTGGTTTGTGGGGAATATCTACTTGGAGCAGCTAAGACATGAACTGAGCTTCATTTAAATGACTTGTCAATTCGTTTGACTAATTTCATTACTTGATTTGTCAGAAGACACCGAAATCAAACAGACCAGACCAAAAAGATTGCTCCATTTCCTATCTGGTCCACGAACAGAGCTTTTACCATTTAGTTGCTATTAAAACAGTCTACAACAAATTGGAAGGAAGGGAAATTTTAATTCTTTACCCAATTTATCTAAACTACATAGACACTTAGCTTTCAGAGTAATGGTTTCTTAGTCTATTTCATTAATTCCAAAGAGTGCCGGACTGTTTCAGGATGAAATTGGGGAAAAGTTGGGCTGCTTTTGAGAGTTTTGTATTGTTCCCATAAACAAGGTGCACAAGAGGGACCAACCCCCACTGGTGACTGGTGATATTAAGGATATCCACTGAAGGTCCATGCAACTGTAAGCGCTTTATGTCAAGTGTGCTGGCATCTTTGCATCACATAGTCATACCAGGAAGGGTTGAGATATCCTATCCCTGCTCTCTCTTAATAAGGAAAGTTATCCAAAAATTAGGGTTTTGAAAGGGAACAAAATGTTCGTTGTAGAATGTTCACATACACCAAAGAAAACTGAAAATATATTTTATTTAGAATAATTCTGTGTGTTTTTAAGAGAGTTGCCAAAAGACATATAAGTTTTAATGAGCCCTTACCTTAGGCTGATCCCAAGACACTAACTGTGGCTCTAAGGGTAGATTCCTGTGCTTGTGTTAGATACCCAGTGAGGGAGGAAAGCAGCTTGCCAAGAGGCTCTGTTGCTAGTTAGTATTAGAGCTGAAATTTGGACCTAACTGACCCATACTATTTTTATGATGAGGCACTCTTTATATTTCTCAAGTTACTTACAGTGAAAGTAAGGAGGTTAAAATGCAACCAAAATATAAACACAGTAAATCATGGCACTTGTTATAGTCTGTTGAAGAGCAAGAGAAGAAATCTGATGCTGTGTTGCTTTCGAAAGTTTGAGATCAAGGCTTAGATTTTGAAACTCACATCTCACAGTAGGCCAGAATGTCAGAAAATACAACTATTTCACTCCTTCTTACTTCTTTTTGGCACTATTGTATTAACAATTGTAGAATGCATTGTACATACCATAAGTGCTTTGCCATCAAGTGGATTACCAATGGAATTTGGAAACTGGAATCAGCATTTTATCCTTTCTCCATAGAGATTGCATTAAAATGAGTAAGCACATCCTGTTTTCTTCTTTCTCTGCATCCTGTCTTAGCAACATAAATACTAATTGGTTGCTATGGTGATCTCAAGCTTGTAACTAAAACTGATGTATCTAGGTAACAGTGTCTGAAGATGGGAATGATGAATGCTTCAACTCTGGGGTTTTGTAGGGAGATGGTCCTCGAGTATTAAAACTGGCAAATGTGGCCTCAGCTCCAAAAGATTGGTAAATTTGTTAATTTTATCCTCATCGTTTCTGACTACATCAATTCATCTACCCACAAAGGCTGGATTGCCTTCATATAAGTTGGTCTCTGAAGTTGACAACTTCCATAAACTTGCAGTCAATGAGAAATACCAGTTATGGGCAGAATTTAGCACTTAATACACTTTTTATTTTATTACTGAAAAGGTTCAGCGGCACTAAGATGATTTAAGCCATCAATGAGATGCAGTGGAAACAGCCTAGTAAAATCATAGTCAGTCTATGCCTCTTCTCCATGACTCACGGGTTTATTAAGAAATCTCATCCTTAGGGCCCAAAGAATGAATAACATTCTTACAAGTCAAGACCCTTGTGCTTTAATCGGTGGCTGCCACCAATCAGCTGCATGATGCGTCATGAAACTTTCCAGGTCTCTGCTTCCTCATTTATGAAGGGGATGATAACCAGGCCTCTCTCCCAGGGCTGTTGTGGGGATTAAGGATTGAATTATTCCAAAGCACTTTGCAAATACAAGTGTTATATAAATGCTAAATACTAACGTATGGCTTTGATTTCATTTGCTCTTCACAGTTGAAAGTTATAGGGAAAGCTCAATAGTTATAAGGGTTCAGAGAATTCTTCTTTGTAAAAAGAAATATATACATGCACACACAGATATAACTATCCTTGTGTTTGTCTATCTATTGGTATAGAGGATCTCATATTTGCTTGTTTGATCATCAGGATGTTGAATGCACTTTTTTCTGTTCTGGAATTGACAAGTGGCTTCAAGAGGACTGATAGTCATTGTTTAACAATACGAGGTTGGAAACTTTTCTAGGTGTTATTTAGCAGCAGAACAAGATCAGCTACCCCCATCATACTTCCTCCCCTCTCTTCCCTCAGCCTGTGAGAGAGAAGGCATGGGGGTTATTGACACTGTAAGGAAGAGAGTGCAGTGATTCTTCTGTTTCTCCCTTAAGTCAAGGGATATGGGGAAAGCATGTATCTGCCCCACTCTAATGAAATATGGTACCCAGGGGCCCAATGGGAATCATTTGCAATGGCACATAGCATGAAGAGGAGACTTCCCTTTCCTTTTAGCTCATTGGACATATGTGTGAGCTGGGTCTTCTGTGACTATTTAAACAGGAGAAATAGAACTGGGGAAGACAGAATGGAGAGAAGGGACCTCACTGAACAGTCTCTAGTCCTACTATTTGGTTTGGCAAAGGTGTTTGAATTTCCCTTGGCTAAAGTGGAACGGAAGGCAGTCATGTTTGAGCCATCTTGCCAGTACATGACTTAAAAGAGCTGACCACTGAGCACTGGGATTCCAGCAGCAACAAGCTGTTGGGTAGATGTAAGGGCTTGGAACAGATGAGGTCTGGTGGTTTTACATCACATTGGAACGTCCACAGCCGGGACCTATACAGTGAGAAGCTCTAGGAGGATCCTCCATAGATAAATCAGGATACACACTACAGAGCACAAGAAACAAACATCCATACATACTCTGAAAAATAACTGGGATATGTTAGGTAAAACAAGGGATGGTCAAAATGATATTGCTGTAGAGTGAGATATGAAATGGAAACTGGATGAACTGCATCCAGCAAGGAAACAGATGTCACGAATCATTAAATCAGATATTTAGTTTTTTTATTACTACTACAATGAAATGAATATTTTGAACATGTTTCTGACTAATTATTTAGACTGGCACTTTCATCTCTTAATGTTTAACTAGCCTGATAATCTTCATTATATCACTGAGCAATAAAATGACCAGTGGCATATAAATAATTTTGTTTTTATAAAGTGGTCATGATAAATGCTTAGTATGTGACAGATACATTAAGACCTTCACATAGATTTCATTATTTAATGTCCACAAAAATCATATGAGGTTGATAATACTATTCTCACGTCATAAAGGAGGAAACTGAGGCCCAGAAAATTTAAGTGACTCATTAATATTGCAGTGATAAGTGTCATATGCTCACTTGTTTTGTTGCCTAGTGGAATAGACCTTTTTGAATCCCATTGTTTAAGAGCAGATCATTAAAATGGAACATTACTTTGCTTTTTCCTAAATCGTATGTCTTTGGACCTTGCTCACAATGTAAAGAAGAAAGATGGCTCATCTCTCTTCTTTAATCCTGAGGCATCTGGTGCTACTCATTAAAATAAAAATCACACATCAAGGCAGATTGAGACCACTATCAATTTGTGATCATGGAACCTCATCTAGGCCCTCAATGCTGCCAAAAAAGCCTATTATGACATTTTAAAATGACTTGAATTCTTTAAAAAGTAACTTTTTTTATAATAACAAAATAAAATAGCTTTTAAAGTTCTTCAAAGCCTTTTCTCCCCCCAGCACTTGAGACATCTCATCCAATCTGTTTGCCAAAGGAGTATCCAGTTTCCAAATGTGCTGTTTTCTCTTTATATCAATATGAGGGATTTTGAGCAGGGTTCTTCAGGAGGGATAGGTGTAAAGAACTGGGGAAAAGCTATCTAGCATCCCTCCTTCTACGATTGGCATCATTCTCCCAACTTTTATGCCACATAACATGTGTGAGTAACACTAAATCCACAACTTTAATTTATTATATAGATAAAGAGAGAGAAAATATTCATTTGGTTTTTAACAGTCTAAAATAGTGCATGTTAATTGTAGAACATAGAACAAAAACATGTAAAAGAAAATAAAATTTACCTCCATAAACCATTTAGGTAACCAAGTTTAGACAAACTATGTAGGCCCCTTTACTACAGGCCTTTCCAGGGCATTTAAAATGCTAATGTGGAAATAGGCAAGATCATGTCATAGAAATGGCGGAATGAGGTGAACCTCTTGAAATCTCCCCAGGGATTTATAACAAATTAAACACGTATAATTCCACAAAGGACTCTCTGCACAGCAGACATGCAAGACTAAGAGATGCACAACCAAAATCATCTAATGGTGGGCAAATTGGGTGATTGGGGGAGGAGGGAATGGGGGAAGTGCAGAGACACAGGCCATTTGGACGCAGACCAGAGCTACGAACTCCCTGCATTGTGGAACTACCACAGTCATGGGAGAGGGAAGAACTCGGACAGCTAGCACTCCCCTTATGGCCCACAGTTCCACCTGAGGAATTAGCATATTACACAGCTGAACCCAATTCTCACAGCAGAGACCTTGGAACAAAGACTGAGGGAAGACGGATGGAAATGGCAGTTTAAGCCCTCAGCTAAGCAAAGGATGGAAGGCATAGGCGAGGGGACTAGCTGACCCCTCCTCACCATCTCAGAGCTCGCCACCACCCCCCCACTAGCCCAGTGCTAGAAGCGAACAATAGCAATGTCAGATGTAAAGAACAGAATATTCGCCATTCTGAGAACTGCGGAGTCATGACCCAATTAGTTCCCATGGACTCGTGACCCAGCTAGTCCTTGTGAAGGGGAGGGAGCCTTGGGTGCAGGATGGGCTAGGCTGGTGGTCACCACCATTGCTCACAGCCACCTCTCACAACCCACCCTGCCCTTGCTGCCATCTATCGGGGCAGATCCCTACAGGGGTAAACAGCCTCAGAAACACACAGGCTCTGAATCTGGTGCAGAAGGGCTTTGGGACTCAGAAGCTCTCCATATCCCCCCATGGAGGCAGTGACCTGAGACCCAGGAGACTTGCTCACAGAGGAGAAGGCCACCTTCCAAGGAATCCCCCCATTGTGTGAGAAGCTGGAACAGTGCAGAGAAAATATAATACTACAGTGTGAGACAGAATAAAAGCTGCAGTTGGAGAGAAAATAAAGCATTCTACCAACACCCACTGGAAAGCAAAATAAAGATCTCTTCCTACCAACCTGTTGCAGAACCCACTCTTGTAGATGCCTAGGAAGAGAAATAACAATTGATTAATTGCCATGAATAACCAAGGTAACAAGGCATCTCAGAAAGAAAATGGAAAGTCTCCAGGAAATGAACTTAAAGACATGGAAATATGTGACTTAAATGACAGAGAATTCAAGATTGCAGTTCTGAAAAAACTCAACGAGATGTAAGAAAATACAGACAGGCAGTTTAATGAACTCAGAAACACAATCAAAGAACAAAATGAAAATTTTACCAAAGAGATTGAAATTTTAAAACAGAACCAAATAGAATTTCTGGAGATTAAGAACTCAATAAAATAAATAAAGAATGAAATAGCCAGTTTAGGTAATAGAGCTGACCAGATGGGGGAAAGAATCAGTGACATTGAAGATAGAAATCTGAAAATGACACAGATGGAAGAAGAGAGAGATTTGAGAGTTAAAAGAAATGAAAGAACTCTACAAGAACTTTCTGACCCCATCAGAAAGAACAATATAAGAATAATGGGCATACCAGAAGGGGAAGACAGGGAGAAGGGAACAGATAATATATTCAAACAAATAGTCGATCAGAACTTCCCGAATTTGTGGAAAGATCTGGATCCTCGAATCCAAGAAGCAAATAGAATACCTAATTACCTCAATCCCAACAGGCCTTCTCCAAGGCGCATTGTATTGAAGCTGTGAAAAATTAACGACAAAGAAAGAGGCCTCAAGGCAGCCAGGAAAAAGAAGACGGTAACCTTCAAAGGAAAGCCCACTAGATTATCATCAGATTTTTCAGCAGAAGCTCTACAAGCCAGGAGGGAGTGGACTCAAATATTCAAACTATTGAAAGAGAGAAATTATGAGCCAAGAATAATACATCCAGGAAAGATATCCTTTAGATATGAAGGAGGAATAAAGACCTTTCTTTACATACAGAAGCTGGGAGAATATTTTAATACATGACCTGCGCTACAAGAAATACTGAAGGAGGCTATTCGACCTGAAACAAAAAAGCATGTTTACATGCTGAATACAAAACCATGAGCAGTATTATGAACAGACAGACAGAAGCAGGAAATAGCCACCCCTACACCAAATAAGACACTATGCATTTAATCATAACATACAGGGTAAAGAAGAAGAAGAAGAAGAAAAAAAAAAAAACTTAAAAAAAAAGGAAGAGGAAATAAAACAACTTGCTGCTGCAGCACAGAAATCAACTCACAGCATAAATAAGGATAATTTGTGACAACATAAAAGGGGAGAGAGGAAAGATCTGAACCAGCACAAGAGAATGGAGAAAATAAGCATGCTGAAGAAAATGGAATACTCTAAATATGAAACTTTATTTTACATAAACTTAATGGTAACCACTCAAAAAAAAATAAAAATCCACAACTGAAATACATAACATGAAAAAAGAAGAAACAGAGGGGAAAAAAATCGTAGAATACCACCACACTGAAATAATACAAAGCAACAAAAAGGCAGAGAAACAATGGAGACACTGTCCTACCAGAAAACGAAAGATAGAATGATAGGAAATTCTCATATATCAATAATCACCCTAAATGTGAATGGACTGAACTCACCATTTAATAGGCACAGAGTAGCAGATTGGATAAAACAAAACAAAACAAAACAAACAAACAAACAAACAACTAAACCCAACCATATGCTGCTTCCAAGAGACACATCTCAGCTACAAGGACAAATAATAGACTCAAAGTGAAAGGGTGGAAATTGATACCCCAAGCATATGGTGTCCAGAGAAAATCAGATAGCCATACTGATATCAGATGAAACAGCCTTCAAGATTAAACAAATAACAAGAGACAAAGATGGACATTTCATAATGGTAAATGGGGACTATACAACAAGAAGACTTAACAGTCATCAATATGTATGCCCCCAATCAGGGAGCACCCATATATTCGAAGCAACTACTAAAAGAACTAAAGGGAGAAATTGACCAAAACACAATAGTAGGGGATCTAAATACCTCATTGACATCTATGGATAGATCATCCGAACAGAAAATAAAGAAATGTCAGCCCTAAATGACACATTAGATGAAATGGACATAATTGACATTTATAGAGCACTTCATCCTAGAACATCAGACTATACATTCTTTTCTAGTGTACATGGAACATTCTCAAGAATAGACCATATATTGGGACATAAAACTAGCTTCAGCAAATTTAAGAAGATTGAAATCATACCAAGAATATTCTCTGATAACAAGACTTTGGATATCAACTGCAAAAAGAAAGCAGGAAAACCCACAAATATATGGAGATTCAAGAACATACTTTTAAAGAATGACTGGGTCAAAGAAGAAAAAAAGAGGAGAGATGAAAAAATGCATAGAAACAAATGAAAATGGAAATACATCCTACAAAAATATTTGAGATGCAGCAAAAGCAGTTCTAA
This sequence comes from Rhinolophus sinicus, assembly GCF_057876585.1. Taxonomy (NCBI): domain Eukaryota; kingdom Metazoa; phylum Chordata; class Mammalia; order Chiroptera; family Rhinolophidae; genus Rhinolophus; species Rhinolophus sinicus. The sequence continues at coordinate 90,500,097 of NC_142504.1, forward strand.
GAGGGAAATTTATATTATTACAGGCCTATCTCAAGAAAGAAAAAAAAAATCCCAGATAAATAACTTCACATTACATCTTAAATAACTAGAAAAAAAAAAGAACAAATGAAACCCAAAGTCAGCAGAAGGAAAGAAATAATAAAAATCAGAGCAGAACTAAATGAAATAGAGAACAAAAAGAAAATAGAAAAAATAATGCAATGAAGACCTGGTTCTTTGCAAAGATTAATAAAATTGACAAACCCTTGGCTAGACTCACTAAGATAAAGAAAGACACAAACAAAATCAGAAATGAAAGAGGGGAAGTTACCATGGATGACAGAACTACAAAGGATTATCCAAGAATACTATGAAGGGCTATATGCCAGCAAATTCAATAACCTATAACAAATGTACACGTTCTTAGAAACATATAGCCTTCCTAAGCTGAATCACAAAGAACTGGAAAATCTAAATAGACCGATCACAAGAAAGGAAATTTAATCAGTCATCTGAAACCTTCCCAAAAGCAAAAGTCCGGGACCAGATTGCTTCACTAGTGAATTCTACCAAACCTTCAAAGAGGATCTAATACCAATTCTGCTCAAACTCTTCCAAAATAATTGAAGAAGAGATGATACTCCCTAACTCATTTTATGAGGCCAACATTACCCTGAATACAAAACCTGGTAAAGATAACACACAAAAAAGAAAATTACAGATGAATATCTCTGATGAATACAGATGCAAAAATCCTAAACAAAATTCTAGCAAATCAATTGCAACAATGCATGAAAAACATTATACATCACTACCAAGTGGGGTTCAAACCAGGGGCACAAGGATGGTTCAACATACGCAAATCGATCAATGTGATGCACCACAGAAATAAAATAAAGGATAAAAATCATATGATTAGATCGATAGATGCAGAAAATGCATTTGACAAGATACAACATCCATTTATGATTAAAACATGTAATAAAATAGGCATAGAAGGAAAATACCTGAACATAATAACGGCCATATATGACAAACCCTTAGCTAATATCATAACGGTGAAAAACTGAAGTCCTTTGCTCTACAGTTAGGAACATGACAGGGCTGACCCCTATCACCTCTGCTTTTGAACATAGCCAGAACAGTCAGGCAAGAAAGAGAAAAGAATAAAAGGCATCCAAATAGGGAATGAAGAAGTTAAGTTGTCAGTTTCTGCAGATGCATGATGCTATATAGAGAAAATCCTAAAGATTCCACCAAAAGGCTATTAGAAACAATAAACAAATACAGTAAAGTTGCCGGCTGCAAAATCAACGTACAAAAGTCCATTGAATTCCTATATACTATCAACAAAACCTCAGAAAAAGAAATAAAAAACAAAACAAAATAAAAAACTTTTGCAATTGCAACAAAAAGAATAAAATACCTAGGAATAAACTTAACCAAGGATGTGAAAGACCTATATACACTAAAAACTATAAGACATTTTTAAAAGAAATTGAAGAAGACACAAAGAAATGGAAAGACATTCCGTGTTCATGGATTGGAAGAATCAACATAGTTAAAATGGCTATATTACCCAAAGCAATATACAGAAATTCAATCCCCATCAAAATCCAAATGACAATTTTTAAAGAAATAGAACAAAATCATCAGGTTTTTAACGGAACCACAAAAGACCCCAAATAACCAAAGCAATCCTAAGAAAAAAGAACAATGCTGGAGGTATCACACTCCCTGACTTCAGCTTGTACTACAGGGCAACAGTAATCAAAACAGTATGGTATTAACAGAAAAGGAGACTCAAAGACCAATGGAATAGAATTGAGAACCCAGAAATACACTCACATAAATATGGACAGATAATTTTTGACAAAGAAGCCAAAAACATACAATGGAGAAAAGACAGCCTCTTCAATAAATGGTACTGGGAGAATTGGAAAGCCACATGCAAAAGAATGAAATTAGACTGCTATCTGTCACTGTGTACTAAAATTAATTCAAAATGGATCAAAGACCTAAACATAAGACCTGAAACAATAAATGACATAGAAGAAAACATAGGTACTAAACTTACAGACCTTGGGTTCAAAGAGATTTTGTGAATTTGACCTCAAAGGCAAGGGAAGTAAAAACTAAAATAAATGAATGGGACTATTTTAAACTTAAAATCTTCTGCACAGCAAAAGAAACCATCGCCAAAATAAAGAGGCAACCAACCGAAGGGGAGAAGATTTTTGCAAACTACACCTCCTATAAGGGGCTAACATCCAAAATATATAAGGAACTCATACAACTCAACAACAAAAACAAACAAACAATCCAATTGAAAAATGGACAAAGGACCTGAATAGACATTTCTTCAAAGAAGACATACAAATGGCCAATAGACATATGAAAAAATGCTCAACATCACTAATCATCAGAGAAATACAAATGAAAACCACAATGAGATATCACCTCACCCCAGTTAGAATGGCTATCATCAACAGGACAAATAGTAACACGTGTTGGAGAGGCTGTGGAGAAAAAGGAACCCTTATACACTGTTGGTGGGAATGTAGATTGGTGCAGCCACTATGGAAGGCAGTGTGGGGATTCCTCAAAAAACTATGAATAGAATTACCATATGACCCAGCAATCCCTCTCCTGGGTATCTACCCAAAAAATCTGAAAACATTTATCTGTAAAGATATATGTGCTCCAGTGTTCACTGCAGCTTTATTAACGTTGGCCAAGACATAGAAACAACCAAAGTATTTTCCGATAGATGATTGGATAAAGAAGATGTGGTATATATACACAATGGAATACTGTTCTGCCATAAGAAAAGACGAAATAATGCCATTTTGCAATAAGATGGATGGATCTTGAGATTATAATTCTAAGCGAAATAAATCAGACAGAAAAGTTGAGAACCATATTATTTCACTGATAGGTGGTATATAAAACAGAAAACAACAAAAGAACAAGAAAAACAAATGAAGAAACAAAACTCATAGACACAATAGTTTAGTGATTACCAGAGGTTAAGGGGGTTGGGGGGTGGTAGATGAGGGTAAAGGGGATCAAATATATGGTGATGGTAAGAGAACTGATCTTGGGTGGTGAACACACAATGTGATACATAGATGATGTATTACAGAATTGTACACCTGGAATCTATATAACTTTGCTAATAATTGTTACCCCAATAAACTTTAACTTAAAAAAAATAAAAAAATGAAATAAAATGCTAATGTGAATTTCAAGTCTTCCAGATGGTATGCTTCTCAGTGTGCTTCTTGTCCGTTTATTATTCATTCATCAAATATGTAGAGTGCCTATTACATGCTATATGCCACTCTATGCTTCGGGGTGTTGCAGGAATTAGGACAGACAGATTGTCTCATAAAACCCACTCTAGTGGTAAGAAAGATGCCCAACCCACAGGGAAGGGAATTGGACAGCTGCTTATCTCTCTGTATTGTTTCAAGACAAGGAAAATGTTAAATAGAGAAACATTTGTGAGATGAAGAGTGGGATTATCAGCAGGAAGCGAAGCATCTGCCTACCTTTCTCCTTTCTGATAATTAACCATCATCTCCGCACTTTCTCATCTTCTTTGTATTGATCTTTCATCATATAATGGCCACAAATAGCAAAAGGAAGGCTTAATAACAAACATTAAAATGAATAAATGATTACAGTCACTAATCTTCCTCAACCCACTGATTATTTGTTCAGTGACACTATTACATAAAACAAGGTTTACATAATTTAAAAGGGCATCATCATGCTGTTTTTATAGCTTTTTTTTTCTATTTGTCCTTGCCTCTGATACCCTTTAAGAGGAATATAAATACATAAGTATTGCCACATATGTAGGGACAGTGGCAGTGGTTTTATAGAGACAGATGAGTAATTTAAAACCCTAAAACACATTGATTTGGAATATCGGATGCAGTTTTACACTTTGAATTTCAATATTTCGAGCTCACTGTATAATGAGTATGGTATTACCTTTTTAACAAGTTTGATCTCATCACAAACTACCCCATTTGTGTCTACATTTGAGACTACTTTGTAATTGGTCCTTCGTCAGCATACGGATATTTGATGCCCATTGTTTACATGTATACCTCATCGTCAATATTGTCTATTTTTTGGTGGTGTGAGAATAAAAATAAAATAAAAATAAAATGTCTCTCCTACCGGGACTTAACACTAAAGTACTACTTGGTGAATTCCCCAGGTAGATTGAAATTCCCCATAGAAAGCTGGCCCAATAAAAGAGAGTCCAAGCTTCATAATGTTATACGGGTTGTCTAGATTTCATAATAAATAGCACTAACTGTGAGTGTGTGTGAATGTGTGTAAGCTTCAGTATGTGTGCTTATCTAACAACCTGGACGCCTTGGGAAACTCACTCTGTCCCTCTAGAAAGACTCAATGCCAAATAAAGAGGGAGAGGTCATAGGATTCCCCTAGTGAGTACCCTGACCAGACTCTGATGAGGAGGAAGGATTCCTATTAGAAGGATTTGGGAAGCTGTGAAGTGATATGCAAATGTAGGACATTATCATGGCCCTTTCTCATTAACACTCTAAAATCCCTAATGCAGCTACAAAATGTCCACAGGAAAAAATATTTTCATATAAGAAATAAAAAATATGTAAAAATGGTTTGAATAAAAACTCCATGGCTTGAGATGTGGTTTTATTTTGAAATGAGGTCAGCCTGGTTGGGTTTTGAATTTCAATAGAGAAATTTTCCATGGTTCTCTGAGTTATACAAAGATATTTTAAACGTTGGGAAGAAGAAAGCCCCTCACAGATAACAGCAGGAATCACACTGGCAGAGTTGAAGGAAGTAGAGAAACAAATGCACAATGAGGAGAACAAATACATTTTTTTTTTCTCTCAGGGTGCTCAAAGAGCAGGAGAATAAAAGAAACAAAGGGAGATAGCCATGGAAGGCAGTGGATACTGCACCTCCAGAGACAGCAGGGCTCTTGCTGAAATGAAGAGAAAGGTGGGTCCAGATAGGGTGCTCAGGTACTCACTCCCAGGGATGGTGTAGAGCAGTGACAGGGACACTGTGTGAGAATCTAATTCCCCAGCAGCTTTGTCCTGGCCCTGCTGTCAGTGGATCTTTTCACTTTGAGCAATTAAGGCTCAAGTTTTCTCACCTGGGAAAGGAGAGGCTTGAGGGAGGATCGGAGGTCTCTCAGAGCAAATCTGGTTCATGACAGAGACTGGGTCCTGGGCTGTGTATGCTGACTGCACTCTCCATGCGTACCATGATTGTCACATTAACAGAGCTGCCACTTTGCCTTCAACATGTGTATAAATGGGGTTGCGCACACCAAATTGTCTTACTGATACGGATGCCCTCCCCCCACACACACACATACAAAACGTTGGAGACCAAGGTCTTTGATAAGCAAATATAATATCACCGTACCATAATGTAAATAAAAAGGGTCTTTTATATGTTCAAACTCTAGGGTAGCTGGAAAGAAATATGTATGTCTTTTTATAACTAGCCTATTGGAAAGTGGGTCTTTAAAAAGACCCAACATCATATTTGAATGGCTTAAGCATGACCCGCTCCGAAGGCTGTGAGTCAGTAGGGTCTTGACTGGAGACCTGAACTCTGTTTACAGAGCTCTCACCATGAAGTTCTTATGGGCTCCCCGGATGAGAGTCAAAGCCCTAAAGGAAAAGATGATTAACATGACTCAGTTCTCAAAAATATTGTTGTCACTGACATTACCCATCACTTTGCTCCATAAAAGCCACAGTGAGTTTTTTTCTTTTTTTGATTTAAGGCTGGTTACAAGATACCACGTATAGCTTAGTTATTACCCTATCCACTATACATGGTTACACAGTATATACTTGAAAAACATATAGCAGTATTTTAAAAATGTGTTTTATTGGTGTTAAGTTTATGAGTGATTTTGAAATTGTTTTCATATTTACCTTAGTTCCAAGATAACTCAAGGTCATATTTTACTTCAGTCGTAGTAACTATATCGATAAATTTGGCTTCATATTTTGTCTTTCTTGAAACTGATTTTTTATCAGTGTATTATTATTTTAAATATACGTTTTACTGTATATTTCTTACTTGCCTTAATGGAAAACATAGGGGAGTAAAGGAAGAAGCACAGGTGTATGGGCAATGAATAAAGAGAAGAAAAGATGAAATAAAAAAGGGAGAAGGGAGGAAAGAGAGGAAAGGAAGACAGGAAGGCAAAAAAAAATAAAAAAAAAATAGGCAGACTCATTTGAAGAGAGACTCCTCTAGCCTGATGCTCTGATGAATTTGGAAATACGTCAATTTGTAAAGGAAAGGAGCAAGTCATTTTTCACAGAAGTGAGGGGTGTTTCATGGATGAGAATCAGAATATGGAGTCAGAGCATGCTTAATGTAAGTTACAAAATTGTCAGCCAGTTTTTCATAATGTTTATTGAATGGGCATGCTAAGATTTCCCCAGAATAACCATTCCAATCAAGAGACACAATGTCTTCTTCTTCCAAATAAGGTGAAGTTTAAGAAACACAGAGGATGGTGTGACTGGAACAGTTGTCTCCCAGAAACATCCTTTTCATTTACCAAAATGAGTTTGAATTAAGCCTGGGAGTGGCTTAGCAACTAAATTTTCTGGAGTACAACATTAGTATTGTTTTATTCATAAAAAAGGACACACAAAAAACATATTTTTATCAGAGAAAGAAAAGTTGAAAATCAGATTCTTGAATATCATGTAAGTAATGACCCCAAAATAGCCTGATTTGCAGGATGACAGGCTGTGGAAACTTTACTAACACCTCCCAGTTGTGTAGTTTCCCCAAATTAGTGTTACATAAATATAAAAGTGTGCAATCTGCCAGTTAATATTAATGTGCTCATTTGCGGTTGAGTTGAAATAACATGACACATCTGGGACTGGCCTCATTGACCCCTTTGGCAGTGGTGATTCATTAAGTGGTCACTCCTTGAGACAGCAATATTTGCTTGAACGGCTATTAACGTTCTGAGACCTTAGGTATTGCTTTTGAGTAGAAATCTGCATCATGGTTAGCTAAAAACAGGTTTTGTGTGTGCGTGTGTGTGTGTAAAGAGTAGACATGGGGTGATTTGAGCTGAAATAAATAAATCTGGAATTATCCAACTGATGTAAGAAGTAGGAGAGTTTGAACTGAGGGTAAGAACGGTTTTCAAAAGGGTGAATTGTTAATAACACCCTTGTACAGAACTTGGAATCAGGTCCACATTCATGCATTTGACACCTTTTGGGAATACACTCCACATTCCAGGTACAATTGTAGGCACTGGCACAATACTACAAAGGACAAAAGAGAAAAAGATCCTGTCTTAGATGCAGACAGTAAACAGGGGAGCAAATAAACGCCTAGAGGGCCTGGGTAGTGAGAATGTGTAGGGTAAAGGGGGCAGAATGAGACAGACGTGATGTGGGTTCTTCCATAGGGTGGTCAGTGTAGCCATCTCTGGTAAGGGGGGACCCCTTTTTGAGCAGAGACCTAAGAAAGGGAAGGAGCGATGCAGGTATCTGGGGAAGAAAAATCCCCGGGAGAGAAAGCAGTAAGTGAGAGGCCCTGAGAGGAGAGTATGCTATTATTAATCCCTTTTTCTTGAGAAGAGCAGGAAGGCCCACCCAGCCTGAGTTAGGGGAAGGTGGGGGTGTGGGGGTGAAAGGATGTGGGAGGGCTCACCTCGGCTCTTTTGGACCACTGTAAGGGCTTAGGTATTGTCCCTTTAGGGAGTTTTGGGAAGAGAATGCTCCAGTTCTGACTTTTGTTTTTGAAGGGTCACTTGTCTGTTGTGTGATGAATAAACTAGGGGTCAAAGAAAACACATGCAGAAAACAATTAGAGAAAGCATTAAAATGAAATACCAGTATTGGGGAAGGATGAAAATAGGGAGAACAGATGGATTTTTGGATGTGTTTTAAAGGTAATACCTAAAGATTTTCCGGTAGATTGGATGTGGGGTGTGAAAGAAAGAAAGAGAAGACAAGGATAATTGGATAACTCCAATTTTTGTTGTGTTCTGTTTTCCTGCCCTACTTGCTAAATAAAGGATCAAGATCTTGGACCAAAACTTGCTCCTTTCAGGCTGTGTTAGAATTGGCATAGAGATAATTTTCATGTTCCATGTGAGCACCATTATTGTGTGTGTGTGTGTGTGTGTGTGTGTGTGTGTGTGTGTGTGTGTGTGTGTGTGTATGTGTGTGTGAAATGTCTTGATGACGTTTTGGGTAAATTTCTTCCCAACAGCCGAATCCTCATTCACACACTCCTGATAGATGGTCATCCAAGCTGTGCTTGACTGAGTTAAACCAGGTTTTAAAATTGAACAAAGGGATTCCAGAGCTTACCCATTGTTTAGCACATATCTGAACTCACCTCTTCTCCTCTCTTATTTTCACAAACATGAATAATTCTTCACCTGTATGAAGAATTACTTTTATAGCATTGAGTATTTGCTATGTGTCAGGTAATTGACCTTATTCATATCTCCTGGAAACCTTGGGTGTCGTCCTTATTATCACTATATTATATAGGAGGAATCCAAGGTTCACAGAACCTTTCACCTTAGAGAGATCTTTAAAAAATGTTTTCTTTAAATCGTGTGTGTGTGTGTGTGTGTGTGTGTGTGTGTGTGTAAATTATAATACACAGAGAGCCATTCAAAATAGATTAATAGTTTCATCGCAATATGATAGATTCATCACAATGTAACCACCTATGTAACCGCCACACAGGTCAAGTCAACAAATAGAACAGTACTCACCCCAACCCCCAAAAGCCCCCATATCTCTCCCAGTCACTGCACTTTTTCTCTGTCAAGGTCATCATTAGCCTGAGGTTGCATAGTTACTTTAACATTTTATCACATAAGCATAGATCAGTAAACACTACAGTTAAGTTCTGTATTTTTCTGTTTTAACATTTGCATGGATTATATCTTACAACATGAACTATTTTGTGTCAGGTGTCCCTGCTTCACCTTTATATTTGTGAGATTCATCCATGGTATTGCATGTTGCTGTCATCCCTTTATTTTCTGTGCTGCCTGTCATTCCATTGTGTGACTTTATCACAAGCTATTTATTTGTCCATTCTACCATTAAAAGATGTTTCTTTTTTTCATGTTTTCAACTATTGTGAAAATGCTGCTGCAAACATTTTTTTATTATTATTATTATTTTTTTTTTACATGTGTTTTGGTGCAAAGATGCACTGATTTTTGCTGGGTTTATACCTAGAAGTAGAATTGCCAAGTTGTAGGCAATGTGTACTTCCAATTTTAATAGAGGATGCCAAACAGTTTGGAAAGGATTTGTATTAATTTATACTCCCACTAGCTCTATAGGAGAGTTCAATTTGCAACAGATCCTTGCTAATATTTTATACTGTCATTATTATTATTGTTTTATGTTTTCTTCTAGGAGTTTTATGGTTTTTGGTCTTACATTTAAGTCTTTTTATTTTTCAATTAAAGTTTATTGGGGTGACAATTGTTAGTAAAGTTACATAGGTTTCAGGTGTATTTCTGTAATACAACATCTATATATCACATTCTATGTTCACCACCCAGAGTCAGTTCTCCTTCCATCACCATATGTTTGATCCCTTTTACCCTCATCTACCTCCCCGCCTCCCCCTCTTACCCTCTGGTAACTACTAAACTATTGTCTGTGTCTGAGTTTTTGTTTCTTCATTTGTTCGATCTCATTAATGCCCAGAAAATGAGAGTTAAAATCAAAATGAGATACTACTATGCCCTTACATAATATTTAAAATTAAAACTAATGACATGAGAAATGACGAAACCAAAACTCATGTCATTAGTTTTAATTTTAATATTATGTAAGGGCATAGTAGTATCTCATTTTGATTTAAACTCTCATTTCTCTGGCATTAATGGGCATTAATGGGGTTGAACATTTTATTTCAATTTCTATATTCTCTTTTCTGTAGAGAGAATAAATTTCTATATTTGTGAGATTTCTGAAATACAAATTTAAACCCCTAGCTAACCTTTCTTTTAGATTATTAGGATTGTTCTTATTAATTTGCAGGGTATATTCTGGACATTTTAACATATTCTTAAATCAAGATCTCCAATCATCATCTTCCATGCACTGGCTTGCTGTTTTAATCTTTTGATAATGCCTTTTGATCAAGTTTATCAATCTTTTCCTTTAGGGTAGTGCTTTTTGAATCCTGTTAAGAAGTCAGACATTATTTCTTTATTGTGTGTTTTCTAGAATTAAGTCATTAAGCCATTTGGGTTTTAAGTTTTCTTTAAGTACTTGTGTCCATTTGGGTAAGTTGTATTTTTCTACAACTTTTCCCCATTTCATCTGAATTTTAAAATGGATTGGCATAAATACACTTGTAATATTTTCATATGATCATTTTAGTGTGTTTTTTTTTTTTTTTTTTTTGTATCTGTATTAGTGTTCTCTGATGTATTCCTGATAGTGATTATTGGTGCCTTCTTTTTTTCTTTTTTTTCTTGATTAGATTATCATCCCTAGCCCACTGACACACAGATAACAGATCTGTGTACATAGTTGTTAGTAACCCACACTGGATAAAAATGGATCAGACTTAATATAGAGAAGAAGATGTTTTAAGGTTATTTCTAGTTATCCAAGCCCATCAACTGCTTCACAACCTGGGTCTCCACAGTCAACTGATTTTTGTATTGTGTGAACGCTGCTTGAAAACGCAGTCTGAGGAAATCCTCCATCCTGGAAATTTGAAAATTGCTTCCAAACTAAATCCACAAGCATCTCTCAAAACCATCAGTTTTAACAACCCCAAATGAATGGAGAATGCAGGTTGGGGAGAGAGTCCTGTTCTCTGCTGTGATGTTCTTTGCAGAAGTGACGTGAATATTATCAGTAAAAAGCAGTCCTAAATATCCTTCTTTGAATATACAGCCCCTTCTTTTTTTCCGTATTACATCCTTTCTGACAAGGTTTCTAAGCTACAGCCTTGGCTTCTGATGATTATTCATATCATCATTATTCCAGACTAAAAACCTTTAAGTATATAACCCAGACTGGAAACATTGTACAGGATAATTCTTACATGACACAAACTTCATTATATGATTCTGGCATCCTCCCCTCACTCCTCTAATCCATTTTACTCTAGTTTTTCTTGTCTATTTACTGACATTATTTCTTGTGTACTTTTACACTACGTTCAGTATAAATGGTATAATTAGCAGTGGAAAATATTTTTGTTGTCTTCTTGCATTTATTTATATTCAAAGATCATGTAAAGTTCTGCTACATTAAAATTTAATATGAAAGAAAACAAGTTTTATTCATTTCTCCGTGTAATGCCCAATTCTGTTCAGCTTGTATGAATTATAAAATATTATCAGCCCATGCTTTTCTATTTGGTTTTTAGGCATTTGTGTAAACTAGTTAGGAAAAGCAAGTGTTGCTTTGTTAGGCATGTGTTCAAAGAAGTATTGTAGAGACATATTTTATTCTGGGCACCCTGTCACCATGTCGACAGGGCCCAATCCATTATTTAGCAGTTAATTTGCTAATCGATTGACCAGTTGGTTCAAGGATTTTTTTACTCTTAGATTACCAAAAAGAAAAAGAAAAAAAGAAAAAAGAAAGAAAGAAAGCTAGAGAACAACAACAACAAAAAGGCTTTCTGTGTAGGATAAATTTAAGGAAATAACATCAGAATCGAAAATGTACTGGTGTTTACAGATCTAGATTAAATCTGACACAGATTGGCAGACAATGAAAAAGGTTCTCTCACTTGGAACATAAACATTTTGAATCTCACCAGCTAATGTTAAATCTCATAAAGTAAGTAAACTGAATTGCCCTTCTGGGGTGGGCTTGGGGACACAGCGAGGGAGGGGGAAGCAACCCTAAATTTGCTGAAAGCCCAGATTCTCCCTCCAACATCAGGGAAATGGCAGGATGGTTTCTGCTCTTCAGGATACTCTTACAGATATCAGTTCCCTCTTCTTTCTCCCAATCACTAGCTGGAAGTGGAAATGAGTGGAGAAGTATATTGTGAATACATACATGCTGATACCAAGGGTGGCCATAGTATCGTTTGTTAAAAAAGCAAAAAACAAAAATCAACTGAGTAAACATGAATATCAACTTGGCATTATTCAGTAATACATTATTTGTGCAGCATCCCATCTAGCAAGTAGAAAGTAACTCCAAAGCACTGCAGAAAATAAAAGGTTTTTGAAGGCAGGAAGGGAGTAGGACAAAGAAGTCCTAGGCAAAAGACAAGATTATTTCAAGTAAAGTCATCTTCCTGTGGTGGATAAAAGGGATCTACCAGGTGGCCTCACTAGTGCTGAACAGAAAATGCCAGATTATCTGGTTAAAGGTCACATCCCTGAGGGGCTGAAAGTGCAGTTAGGTCAGATATTTAGTGTTGGTTTGTTGACATGAGTCTTAGCACAAGTGACTCCATTTTGTGCCCGCAGTTCCTTTTGTAACACTAAGAAGGGAGGATTGTGAAATTCACAATGAAAATTAATTTATATGGGTGATTAGATGACTGTGTATGCAAAGCAATAAATCAATTGATTGCAATTGCTAGTAATGAATATTTTAATAGAGAAATATCAGTCAAGACAATTCATTTTTAAGAAGCAACTTCATTTTTCTCTCTAGGTTAACTTGCATTCATTTTCAACTATATTCTTTCAAGTATGTATGAGGTTGGGGTGTGGTGTGCACACATGTGTTTGTGTGTGTATGTGTATAAAATAGAAAGCAGTATTTTTTTTTTTCTTTTCTCTACTCCATTTGTCTTTCCACCAATCCTATTGATACTACATGTCTTTTTCATGTTATTTCTTTCTTGTCTGCTTTGGTAGCTTGAGGGAATCTAACTTATGAAATATTCTGTTCTTTCCTCAAGGTTGTGATTTGGTATCATACCAAAGATAAAATTTGCAACCTCGCTACTTGAAAAAGACCCCACATGTTGTAGCCCTTGGTGCTGGTCCAGATAGTCAGTCACCTTTCTATTTGTTATTCACCCAACTTACTCTATAAAGACAAAGTTAAGGTTGCTCTTCATCCACCCCCACTTTCAGATTCCATCAGCTATACTGCCTGGAGGGGGTCCCTACAGAAAGCATTTCCAGAAATACAGAAAGCAAAGCTCAGCACTTGCCACTTTCTCTTAAATCATGATTTACCCAAGGGAACAGAAGTTACTGAGCTTCTGCTAAGCGGAAGCACTCATTCACTCATGGTTCCATTGCAGACTAAAGACCCTCCAGGCCAAGAACAGTCCCTCCACTTATAGTTGCACAACTAATCTCTGATAAGCATAGTGTTGATTAAATTACTTTAGGAAGTATGACCCGGTGGGAGTGAGGACAGCTGGACCTTTTGTCCAAGAGAAAAGCAAAAAGCACGTTTAGCATAATCCCCTAAAGGGGATAGGCAAGGTCATTGTCATTTCAGTCAATGAAAATCAACAGCTTCTTCTCTAGAAACATTACTTGCCCTAGCTCTCAAATGCCATTTTTAAAATTACATTCCTCTGTTCACCCTGTTTCTACTTCCTGGAATGAAACTCTCGCCCTGAAGTCAGTTTGACCTCTACTCACTGCTCTGTGCTGCTCAGATGCCAACTCTTCTGGGAAGAACTTCTCAACAGGATCAGCCCGTCTCTTCTTCCCTCCTCCTTCATTATAGGCCTTTCTAGTATTCCTGACATTACGTTGTAATTTAATTATTATTGTCTAGGTCCCTTGTCCCCTTTCTTCAGCATTTGTCTCACAACACCAAACTAAGAGCTTGAGGTGAGGGTTCCAGTATTTTATCTTTCTAACTCCAACCACTTGGAGCGCCTGGTGTGCAGTAGAGCCAAATGTATGCAGAGAAATGATGAAATTCAGAATTATTTGACTAATTCCCTAAAATCAGTAAAGAGGACATACATCTGCAAAAGTTAACCCTCTTTCAACAAGTTCAGGATATCTATCAAATCCTGTTCTTTTCTTGGTAATATTCAAATTTCTTTAATTGACTCACATTTCAAGTTGGGGGGAAAAAAGGATCAAGTTGGGGGAAAAAAACAAAAAGTACTCCAGATTCTAGAAGACTGGTTATCGAAGCTTAGCATGCAGCAGAATCCCTTAGAAGGCTTGTTAAAGCACAGGTTGCTAGGCCCAGCTCCAGTGATTCTCACTTAGTTAGTAACTTGAGGTTAGTGTCTGAGAATTTGCATATCAGATGATGCAAGAGATGCTGATGCTGCCTGTCCCTGGGACTCATGTTGAGAAACGCTCTTCTAGAGTGCAATTTGCTGCAGCTTCTATTTATAGGATGACAATAGTTATGCCTGCGCCTCATTCCGAGGCAGAGTTTGGAGGTTTTAATTCACTCCTCACTCTCTGGCTTGGCGATGTACCTTATAGTTGTCTCATTTTGCTAGAACACAACAGGGTTGAGGTAGGCAAACAGCTAATATAGTGGGGAAGGGTTTGTGTTTTGTTAACTTTGTGTGAGTTAAGTGCATAAAAGAAAGTTTGTTTTCACAGACTTTCTTTACTTGGGACTTCTTCCATTGACCCCAATCCACATGGTTACAGTAGAACGACTCTTGGTGGCTCTTTTTGTAACATATGACATCATTCCCATGGATATGGTTGATTGGATCAGGAGTGAACATCTGGCTAAAGCTGGAGTAATCATTCTCATCTGAGAGAATTTGAAATTGGCCTGTGAGATTTCTGTCTCTATGTGGCTGTATTTTAAACAGAGGAGATAAAAACCATACAGTTACTTCCAGCCTTTTTCTATTAGGCAGGCAGGTATACAAACCAGGCAGTCTAGAGCAAGAAAGGTGAGGAAAGCTAATTGCAGCAGAGCAGCTGTGAGACAGGGCCAGAGAGTAGTAATGAAATCTTAGGCCTTAGGCCGAGTGCATTCCTGGGACCTAACTCTATGCTTGCCCCTGTATCCCGTGGCACAGTCTGTACATTTATGATAAACTCTGCTTTTTGCTTAATCAACCTTAATTTGATTATCTTTCAATGAAGAAAATAAATAATAAATCATCCCAGGATGCCCTTGCCTCATAAACCAGGATGTACAAGAAAAGCTTGTGTTAATTCTCATATTTAGCAACATGGGGACAAGTTATCCATTGGTTCATTTTTTAATGGTTACTTTGTGATAGGAGAATTCTGTGATGTTTGTGAATTTTCTTTAGAATTCCTTAGGCCGTTCTCATGGTTCTATTCTGTTATAATTTTTACTGCATAATGATAGATTACATGGATTATGGCCAACTAAACAAATAATGTCTTCTCCCTCACGTTTCACTCGAAAAAAGATGATTTTGACATAAAGTCTGAATTTAAAGGAACCGAGAAATAAGAATTAATCAGAGGCAATGTAATATATTTAGAGTAAGAACAGGAGAAAGAGGATAGAATATTGAAGAGGTGAAGAAGTTATCGAATGGCATCTGAGGAAAGCGGGAGCATAGGTTTACTGAAGAAGGGTGTATGCATCCCAGCCTGAATCAGCAGCCCTGTATTGGTAGGTGACATAGTCCAGCTCTCAGAATCGCACTGTAGTGGGTTTCCGTAACTAAGAGACGGTGAAGGCATGTCTTCTGCCGTGGCCCATTCAATTTGATCTCCGTGGCCTAGCTCCCTTCTCACTCCCTTTAGGAAGTATTCCCTATTTTCCCCGGGTCAGTCTGATTGTTTTCCCAAATATTTGCAGTAGTTACTACACATATCTGCACATATTGAGCTGGGGGTCCTAGCCGTCTCATAACATTTCCACTATTGTTTGCTGTTGGTATTTGGTGTTTTTTGTTTGCTTGTTTGTTTATTTGTTTATGTATTTATTTTAGATTCACTTTTATTGTCAGCTCAGTGAGTCAACAAATACATAAAAGTCAATGTTTCAGTGTTTTACTACTTCAATCCTTATAAACTTCACAAATACCCCCAACACAGAAGTAAAAACATCCGAATTATGGAAGAAATAAAATGATGGGATCTTAGAATTTGGTGTTGAAAATTAAAGGTTATCTCCTGTAACATTTCACCTCCAAATTCTTTATTCAGATATTTGCTCTTTAATTAGTTTGGCTGAATTGATTAGGGGATATAGTTCCAAAATGGGTCAGGATGATTTACTTTTGGCTAATTTTATTTTAATTATTTTTTTTTGTTTTTGTTTTTCAATTACAGTTGACATACAATATTATATTAGTTTCCAGTATATAACATAGTGATTAGATATTTATATAACTTATGAAATGATCACCCCAAAAAGTCTAGTACCTATCTGCCATCATGCATAGTTATTGCAATATTATTGACTATATTCCCTATGAGATACTTTACATCCCATGACTGTTTTTATAATTGGCAATTTGCATATCTTAATCCCTTCCTGTTTTTCACCCATCCCTTCAATTCCCCCATCTGGCAACCATCAAAATGTTCTCTGGATCTATGGGTTTGTTTTTGTTTTGTTGGTTTGTTTATTTTGTTTTTTAGATTCCACATATGTGAAATCATAGGGTATTTTTCTTTCTCTGACTCATTTCACTTAGCAAAATATCCTCTAAGTCCATTCATGTTGTCGCAAATGGCAAGATTTCATTGTGTTTTATGGCTCAGTAATATTCCACTGTATATATGTACCAACACATTTATCCATTTGTCTATTGATGGACACTTAGGCTCCTTCCATATCTTAGATATTGTAAAGAGTGCTACAATGAACATAGGGATGCATATATCTTTTTCAAATTAGTGTTTTGAGTTTCTTTGGATAAATACCCAGAAGTAGAATTGCTGAGTCCTTCTTTGTCTCTTGTTACAGCTTTTGTTTTAAAGTCTATTTTGTCTGATATAACTATTGCTACCCCAGCTTTTTTCCATTTCCATTTGCATGAAATATTTTTTTCCATCCCTTTATTTACTGTCTGTGTGTGTCTTTCTATCTGATGTGGGTCTCTTACAGGCAGCATAGGTATGAGTATTGTTTCCTTATCCTTTCAGCCACCCTTTGTGTTTTGATTGGATCATTTAACCATTTACATTTAAAGTAATTATTGACAGGTATGTAGTTATTGCTATTTTATTATTCATACTTTTAATTTTTCTTGTTCTTCTTAAAGAACTCCCTTTAACATTTCTTGTAGTACTGGTTTGGTGGTACTGAACTCCTTTAGCTTTTTCTTGTCTGGGAACTTTTGACTAGTTATTTTGAAAATCTGTTAACGTTCTCAAAATATTCAAACTAGTAACTCGTGTCTTTCTTGGGCATTCTGAATTTAACTTACATTGCGTGTGTGTGTGTGTGTGTGTGTGTGTGTGTGTACATATACACATAAGGAGGTGGCAGATAGTGTGACAAATTTAGAGCATTATTTTTATATTAAGTATGTATCTGTGTACATATGAGTATACATGTGAGTAGATATGGAGAGAAATACACTGTTCGGATGAGTTTAAGTCAGATGTGTACACAATATCATATATGCACACACATTGACTTATTATTTTCAAGATTTTTGGATCATGCAATTTCATATGTCATATATGTACATATATGTATATATAGTGCAGCACAACAAATACAATTATAATTACCTGCAATCAGTACAACCAATTTCAAATGGTGAACAGAATCTATGAAAAATGGCCATTTAAGATACTCCCACAAACCACAATTTTGAAGACATAAAACCCTCCAGGAAAGAAACATTTATCCCAACAACCTGTTTATTACCACAGAGGAAACTTGAATTGAGTTTCATAAACTTTGCATCAAAGTTGAGTCTCTCGTCTAAGTGAATGGAAAACGGTAGTTAATCCTTATCTAGCCTCAGCAACTGGGAAGTCAGAAATTACAATATCTATTTTCCTTTGGGCAAACTGATCTCCACAGTGTGCACCCATTATCCTATGCCATGTTGAGCTAAGAATTGACCTCATGCTTGACCTGGGCCCTTGAGTTTTCCTCCAGGGCAAAATGAGAATCTGTCAGACACCATTAAACTCGATTTCTTCCTGCAACAGGCTTTCAATCTAAGCTTTATTTTACTTGGAACCCAAATGCAGGGGAAAGCAGCGGCTCAGTGCCCCGCTAGAAATGAGCAATAACATTCAAACAAAAATTGGAAGCTGAAGATCTAATCATTAACAACAGATGGCCCAACTTGAATTCGATAAACAAGTTGTGTTGTTTGCTTTCCTTTCCCTCCTTATCCGCTTGAACTTCATGCAAGCATGCTTGCATGTGAAAATGCTGGTTCCTGCGTCAGCTGCATGGATGATTCACCTGATGGAAAGAAAACTTTTATGGCTAAGCTGGAATCTTTTCTACTTGAAGCACACGTCACATTCTGATGGACTTGAACTTCACAGGAAGTCCATAGTATGCCTGCCTTGTTTGTTTGTTTGTTTATATTTGTGAGAGTTTAGAGATGGCAAATGAATCTTAATGTACTCTTCTGACAAAGGCTTTTTATCTGATCATATTGCTGTTTTTGTTTTGTTTTTTGTTTTGTTTTGTTTTGTTTTTTGTTTTTTGTTTTTTTTGTCTGATCTCCAGCCAGGACACTTGTCTTCCTAAAATCACAAATGCAAAGTCTACTTTGAATTTGCCCTCCTCTTCTTCATGTTCTATTTTAAAGAAGAACTAGAGGATGGTATGTAAAGAATACCAAACTAGAGACTATGATGAGCATCAGAATTCTGTATCAGAAACTTCATAGGCATAATAGACATACCCATGTGCTCATTCCTGGGGAGTGGATAATCAAGTTTTAGAGTTTTCACCACTGTATATAGTGGGTATATCTGTAATGCTGTGCAGAATGAAATAGCCTTCAAAGCATGTAGATAAGTAGTGCCAATGTTAATTTGTGTGTAATCTATTACTATATCTTTAATCTCCATATGAGTGGAAGACATTAGGTTGCAGAAACAATGCAGTGCATTTGAAAAACTAGCCTTATTATTAACTAATCACACAAAAGTCCAGAAGACCATGAAGAATAATTTTTTATCAGACTCTAGTTATTATTACTTTCCACAACTCCCTTAAGTGAGAAATCAGCAGAGGAACCCCTTGCTTTATTTAGAGGAATCCACCTCTTACTCTAGTTTAAAAACGGTGAGCTGAGTCTCCTTCCAAACCTTCCAGTTGCCCATTGGTCATGCATCCGGAGCGTCTCAGGGTACCTCTCCTCATCAGGATTCCTTCTCAATTCTTTACTTATCCAGAGGATCTATTGGCTTCTCTCTTTTCTTCCAAGGACTTCAATCCTGATTGGCAGAGGATTTTCTCCCTATAAAGCCATGATGGTGTGTCAGGCAGAAGAAGGATGAAAACTAAAGTTTTGTCTGTATAGCCTCACGTTCTTAACAAATATGAAAGAAAATATTTTTCGTTGCCAGAATTAATCTTAGTATAATGTTTCCATTGTGTTATTCAGAAAGACATGTGGTCTCCCTCCTCACGCCTCCTTTTTTGTTTTTTAGCTTTAATCACACTGCAAATGGTTAAATCCATAGGGCACAGACTAGGAGCAGATCCTCATAATGCAAACATCTGATAAAGGACTTGTAGTCACTATATATATATATATATATATATATATATATGTCTTCAAGTCAGTAGAAAAAGACAGACAACCTGATTAAAAATAGGCAAAAGACATGAATAAACATTTGACGAAAAAATAAAAATAAAAATCTGTATAGTATGTGAAATAATTTGTCATGGAAATCCATTTGAAAACCTCTTTCATCAAAGAGCTAAAACTAAAAAAGACTGGCAACTCCAGGGCTTGGCAAGAATGTGAAGGAAGTGGCAATCCTTTACATGGCTAATGTGACTGTTAGTTGATTGAACACTGGATGACTGGTAATATCTACCAAAGCTTAAATACATGCCTCCTTTGTCACTGTGCAATCCCATTTCTAGGTGTATTTCAAAGAAACATTAGAATTTATGATGCCTTCCTTCCATTCATTTCAATTGTGGAATTGTTTGCATGAAAGTAGTGTGTCAATGCCGGCACAATCTTTGACTGAGACATTCTCAGAGCCCTGATTTAAAAAAAAAAAAAAAAAAAGAGTAATACATGGTCATTGGGGTAAAATGGGCAATGGGATTGAGAACTGATTTAAAGAGGCCTAATCTAACCTAAGTAATCAAGTCGGGCTCAGGCTTTCATGAGGGAAGGTAGGAAATGGTAGACATTCTGTTCCAATGTCAAAAGCCAAGGGTACCAGTGTTTGGCAACTGTGGCAAGCACAGGCCCAGAATTTCTGGACAGTTCTCAGTATCATAAAGACTTACTAGTCCTGTCTCAGGGAAGTGTACCAAAATCAAGGTCCAGCCCCACAGAGAAGAAATTCAGAGAGTTAACACAGGACAGGTTATTTCAAGGCCCAGCACATGCTGTCTTGATTTCAGGGCCAGGCTGTGACAATAGCTCATTGCTAGAGTGGGTACTAGAGTCCCAGGTAAAAGCTCCTGAGAAAGCAGAGTGTGTAGCCATGGGAGCGGTTTACCCCAAACTCTCCAAAGCCCAGACGTGGAAATAGTAGACTATCACCCACTCCCTCACTGATGGGGAAGAAATGTATATGCACTTCATATATTTATGAAATATAGTCAGATTGAGTTCTTCTAAATAGTTTGGCTTTCAATCTAAGCTTCATTTTACAGCTTTGGGGATCAGGCAAAGCTGGGGCAGCCGGTGGTAGGTTTTCAGTAGGAACACTTGGCAGATAAAGCAGTAACAGTCAGGAGCTGACACTGCAGAAAAAGTATTTTCTCTGTCTACATGCAGAGAGTCAATACAGTAGATTGAAGTATAGCCTGATAGCTGGTCTGCTTTTTTATTTACTGTGTGCATAACACTCCAGTTGATTGATATGAATGCACTGACCCTTGATGGGCTGGATTAAATTATCAACCAGTACTGTGAAACCATCCCATAAGTCTCAGATGATGTCTATGTATGTCATTGACATCGCTGAATAGGTTTAACTCAACTTCAGGACACAAACTAGAATACCTTCTGTGGAAGAGGAACTCAATGGTTGGAACTTTTTACAGTCTACATATATTTTAGTTTATTTTTGGTCTTGGAATATATTGTGCACTCCCAAGGATACTTAAGGTTAACTGCCATATTTTAAAAAGCATATATAGTTTTTAAAAAGCTCTACCTTTCTGATGTTTGTCATATGGGTCGATCACTTATTGAGCTATTAGTTTTCAATAATTAAAAACAAGAGAAACTTGGCTGGGAGAGAACTCACAGTTTCTTGCTTGTTTGTTTGTTTTGTTTTGTTTTGTTTTATTGTATCCCTTTATTTCTTAATAATCGCTATCAATGCATCTTACTTAAATTTTCAATAATGATAATTTGTATACTATTGAACAGTAATTCAATAATTAACTATTGTAGACCAACAACATTGGTGGCTAAATGTCAATGATTCATTAAAATCAGTTCTATTTATTTCTGTAAACATTTGGATAATCTCAGTGGTAAACGTTGAGCCCCTTGAGGAAAGAAGGCAAGTCTTTCACACAGTCTGACTCCTAACCCTAACATGTTGACTGAAACATCAAAGGTTTTCAGTGATAATAAAAATAATTAATGGCTACTGATAGATGATTGCAGTATTGCTTCCAATTCTTCTAGCTGCCTCCAAGCAAGATGATTATTAATTCTTGCTTGCAGTACTTTCACTACACTTTTAATGCTGAGATTGACCATAAATCTAGCTTTGGCTAATAAAATGTAAACAGACATGACATATTCCACATCAGAGCAGGACCTCTGAAAGACTCTGTGGGGTTTCACTGACTTTCTTAATCCTGGAAAGAAGCCTTCAGAGCCAAACAGAATCCCATGCAACCTGCAGCAAGAGATCTGCTGTTGGTATGTAACTTGAGTAGGAAATAGACCTCTACTATTGAAGCCGCTAGGATTTGACAGAGCTGATGAATATACGCCAACCATCAATTGAATGGGCAAGTGAAATGGGTCGCTAGTTGAATGCATAGCCTAACCCAAAGCTATGTTTATATGTTGTATTTAAGAACCTGATTACATAGTTCAATAGACTTCTTCTACTTGTAGCATATTCAGGAGAGGGTCTTCCTGACCCAAATGAACCAAAAAATAGGTCCTGACATCAATACCTAGGTCAACTTCCTAGGGCCTAGAATAATGAGTAGGTTTTACACAGAAGGTAAGAAAAGGAATGGAACTGTGTCAGTTTTGTCAACCAGGAAATCTGTGGTTAAGGTTTAGATATGATAGGGTCAAGTGACTGCAATGAGCAGTGAGAACTTGTCCATTTTTGTTTATTTCCTGGTTAATTTAATTTGTTGTTTTTCATAGCTTTTTAGCAGAGTTTCTCTGAAAAAGCATTGATCATTCCTCTGCCATTTTGATTGAAGCACAGGGATAAGAAGCTTATTTCAACCCAATTTACTGCTGACAGTGGGAGTTCCAGTGAAATTCATGAAGGAATTTGGGTCTTTGTAGGTGGAATGCTTTAGTCTGCAAGTAACAAAAAGCTCAAATCAAAACAGCATAAAAATTAAGGTGGTATTATCATTTATGTGACTGAAAGACTAAAGATCAAGTGGGACCCGTGTTTCTCTTTTCATTGATTCCTTCAGTTCTGCTGCATTTTGCATATATGTTTTATGCTGAAACTTGTTTTCATTGTGTTTATTAAAAAACAAACAAACAAACAAACAAAAACACACAGAAATACCAAAGAAGGACTAGGGCAATGTCTTTATATCAAATTGAAAGTTTAAAAAGAAATTTTACTTTTAAATTTTGGAATAAAATCTCTCCATCAGTCTCATATAACTGGTATAACTTTGGTCAACTCTTTTGTATCATGATCACCATGCATGGAAACACCATGCACTGATTGGCTCAAGTTTGGATGACTGAACCCATCACTGACAAGAGGGATAAGATTGTGGTCAGTTTTCTCTGAACTGATGGGTTGTGGGGGTGATTAAACATTATTGGTGGTTCAGCTGGTATAGGACAGGGTGTCATGGATGTTGCATGGACAATCAGTAGAGTTCACTACTGGTATGGAGCCTAAATGCTGAGGAGTGGAAAATCAAATGGAGGCGGTCATATTGTTACTATCTTCCAAAGTTCTCTTGTTTGCCTTCAGAATAAATTACACATTCATAAATCAGCACTTAATTCATCACTTTACTGTCCTCTGAGTATGTCTACATTTTCATACCTTTGTGCTTATATTGTTCCCTCTACCAGAGATGACTTTCTGTAACAGATTTATTTACTAAGGTTTTACATATCCTTTAAGACCTGATTAAATTATCTCCTCCTTGGAACCTGTCCTGATCAATTCTGTACACAGTGATCTCATTTTCCTAAGATCCACATAGCACTTGTCAAAACTACTGATTCATTAATTAATTATATACTATCTTTTGACATAATCAATACCTGACATTGCTGTTGCTTACTGTTTTATTAACCTTTGTGTGTATTTGTGTATGTGTGTGTGTGTGTATGTGTGTGTGTGTGTGTGTGTGTGTTCTAAGCCTTAAATTTCACATTTCACTATGAGATTTGGCTTCTAAGAAAAGAACCCAGGCCTTTTTAATTTTAGTTTTACTATCTACTAAACAGAGTGTATAGTGAAGTTTTATATATAATTTGTTTTTTCAGTAAAAATTGAATGGATAGTATTAACTTTTTTTTTCTATTTTTGAGGCATGGCAAATATTCTTTCAAAATTTTATTAACAGTAGAATCTATACAAGTGCAAATTTACTTTACATATATAAGCAAACTTCTTTTATGCCAGCCTGGACAAACAGAATTTGAAAGTGAAAATAATTATACTTTATCCCCTAAGATGATTTGAACCAGCCATGTCCATTTATAGCAAAGCGTGCTCATGTGCCAAGGATTCATCTTAGGATTTCCTCAGGTCTGGTTATTTCTACAACTCAGGTTCAGTTTCAGTGAAATATAATGGGCCAGTTTTTGGGGACTGATTTTGAAGAATGTCAGGATCTCCTTTATTGAACTTTATCCTCTGTCTCTGTTCCCACAGATTATAGCTGAGTCCTAGAGATGTCTGCATTAGTACCGTTATACAAAAAAAGAAAAAGAAAAAGAATAAGAGGTTGTGTGTGTGTGTGTGTGTGTGTGTTTGTGTGTGTGTTTGTGTGTTTCATACGTGAAGCAAGAATCAACAACTTGGAGTTCATTAATTTATTCATCAAATATTTATCGAGCACCTATCATTTCCTGATTTGGAAAGTAAACAAGCTATATTCAAATCTATGTTTCTCTTTACCTCTAAATTATCCCATTTCCCAAGATCTTCCAAGGAGGCTACATCAAGAACAGAGCCTGAATTTCAGATTTTATAGGCAATGTCTTTATGCACACTGCCTCCATGGAGACCCCTTAGTCCCTCACACATTTTACAGATTTCTTGATGACCTGAGATTTGAAAGTTCATGATCGCTGGTGGGAAATTGGTCTGAGTTCGTAGCCATGAACTTCAGCAAAGGTAGTTGTCCCACCTGCCTTTCCTCCCCACTGTATACATGAATTAGATGGAGATGCCTACCTGACTTCATTAGCTGATGTGCGCCAGTCAGGGCTCATCCCAGTGAGGGACAGAAACTGTCGTTCTTGTCTTAACTCCCCTGAGCTGCCTATTAGCATAGCCCTCCCCCGACCAAATGTTTTTTTCCCTGGCACTCTTCGGTTCCAATGTCCCAGTCTTGGAGGACTCTAGTTTGTTTCTAGTCTGTTTCCAGTATTAATTTGATGTAATTGATCTTGGAAAATGCAATTAGGCACTATACATTATTCTTTCTCAATTAAATATTTAACCACAACAGAAACAATGAAAATCCTGAATGCATTGAATTAAAATCTTTTTCTATGAAAAAAGCCAAAAGAAACATGGGATTATTTTTCATAGAAGTGAGAAATTATCTGTAAGAATGCAATAGAAATGAGAAATATTTAACTTGTCAACCAAATAATAGATACGGCTGCATTACTGTGTTACAAATCAATTATAATAATAATGAAACTTTATACAGGTTTACTTTTATTAGTTGTATACGTATGTGCCGTAATTGTTAATGTATCAAATTATAAATGATGAAGTAAGGTTAAACAGCCATTCCAAAACATGTATATTTTACAATATGGGGGGGAAAAATCACAGCAAGATATCATAAATAATGTAAAGATAATATAAATTGTTAGGTTTGTTAGGAATTATTTTCGAATGAAGAGAGTGGCAAAAAGAAAAAACAAACAAACAACTTTCCCAGAAGAGTTTCTCCTCTAACCTCTAGTTAACAAGCATTTACAACATAGATGATCAGAAGTGAAAGTTCCCTTGCACTACCTTACCACCCACAGTTTGTTTGTTTGTTTGTTTGTTTGTTTGTTTGTTTGTTTTAAATGCGGCTCCAAGGAGTGAAGAGATTTGCTCTAGGCCAGCCTAGCACCTAGTTTATTACAGAACCAGAATTAAGACCCTGATTTTATGAAGTCTCAGACAAGGCAGAACTCTTAAACTTCATAATGCTTCCTTCCATTCTCCAGTAATGATTATAAAACATACATTTCTCTTTGATTCTCAGAAATTTCCCCCTATGGCTAACACAATTTACTGGATATGTGAGAACATAGCACAAAATAAAAGTTTCATTGAGTCACAGGGAAATAAAAATCTTACCCTATTTTGTGCTACTAAATACAGCTGATACTTTGGATGCTGAAGGGCGATAATTTAAACAAAATTGACACTGTGCTGGTTTTATGGATTTCTAATGCGTTTCATCTTGGGTACATTGGACATATTGCTGCCTTAGCTTCTGCTGCATCTAATACCAAGGTTTGGAAGTTATACAAATCAAAAACTGCAGATCCCTTCTTCAAAAGGTAGGCAGGCACAAATACTGTTTAGTTTGGTTTGGTTTGGTTTTTCTCCCATATTCAGTTTGCTTACTTACTAGAAAGTACATATTTCAGGAATAAAAGAGCATTTGGTTAAAAAACTGATACAATGCCCTTTTAGTTTTAATTTTATAGATGATTTATCAGGTGGTTTCTCAATTTTTTTCACATTTTTATTAAATTGTTTTATCTGTATTTGGAAAGTATAAAATTGCCTGTCCTGTGGAATTTAAGACCAAGTTCTGTGAAATATCACATCTGGAAAACGAAAACACAAACAAAACAACAAAACAAAACTCCTACTAATCCCTGAAACAAGGACAAAAAGAATAAAACCTCTGTAAGTACAATAGGAGTAGGAGAGCAATGTAGAGCTTTATTCAAGTTGGATTGGTTGAATATTTCACCCACTGGTTTATTGCGCTCCTATTTTCTTTTAAGTAGAAAACAAGGAAATGACCCTATTTTCCCCTTGGCAGCTTGGTGTAGAGAAGGAGGAAAATGTACTCGTATCTCTTCATTTCTGTCCGTATCTCTGTATTTCTTTTTCTTGCTTTTATACTTTTTGTGCTCTAGAAAAAATTCATATTATCCCCAGAACATGCGGTGTAAAAATGTGTCTATCTTTGGGATTTTATGACTAAAGAAAATAACCCCAATCGGGGAGTTTCAGGGACTCAAAATCAGAATGTATGGTCTGACTATGGTTTTATTTTTCATAATTTGTAAATTGATTTTCCCTCAATTCCGTCAAGCATATACATATTGAGAGTTAGACATTTAATGACTGGCATCTATTGGAAGAAATAAAAATACAGCCCTGTATTTTTACTGAAATACCAGCAGTTGTTGGTTAGTTTTTAGGCCCTGCCTTTTCCATGGCGGGAGCATCCCAAAATGCGAATAAAGGGATCTGGAATCCAGCATCAGATAAATGGATGTACACAATGCATTCTAGAAAAGTCTCATTTTTATGAGAAAAATCCAACATGTCTTTGGCTTATAATTTCCTATCTTTTTGTGACTTTTGATATTTAGAAACTAGATTTTAATTATAATGCTTACTTACTGTTACAACTCATTTAATTATGGATAAAATGAAATAGTGGTCTGCCATAGATATTTCGATACTTTGTATGGAAAAAATGGGGCCAAATATATTAAACTGGGATTTGCTCAGGAAAATCTGAATTGTGTAGCCAGTAATTTTATATATTAAAAAATAGATATGAGTATTAACCTGGTTCCACTAAGCATTTGAGGCAGCTAACAAAAACTGAGAAACATAAGTAAACACAAATATATAAGGTAGTTGGAGTAAAAGGAAAATGAAGGATATACAATGGCCTTCTAATGTTCCTGGAGAGGATTGTCAGATTTGATTGTAAGCTTCCTTGCAGTTCAAGCAAAGAGACTAGGCACAGTGTATTTGATGCACACAGTATTTGTTGACTTAATGGGATTGCTGATTTATGAATTATGGTTAAAATATTATTTGAGATGTAACAAAAGTAAAAGAAAAATCAGATCAAATAGTTTGTTAAGGTGTTTGAATATAACTAATATGGTATATTCCATGACCTGTTCTCAGTAAGCTCTAAATGCAATAGTGAGTGTAAGATACCAGCTCTGCGTCTCCAAAGCCTTTTTTTTTTTGCATTGAAAAACTAGAAACATGCCTAAAATCAAGGACTTCTCAGGAATCCAAGGACTCGTATAACTACCTAAAAATCTTTCTTCTTAAAATAATTTAAAAAATAAAAAAAATATAAAATACACAATTTAAAAATAAAATATGCACCTAATTATAAGTTGCAAATAGATTTTCTTTTTCTGATTGTGTCTTCATTCTCAAAAGGATTGACTGTTTTATTTGAATTGACTTCTCAGGATATTGCAAAAAATTAATATTTCTCTGTGGTTAGGCAGAGCTAACTTGAAGATGATCACCCTATTTTTCTGATGTTGAATTGTCATAACAGCCTGTCTTTCCTGGGGCATTGTAAATTTACTTTATTGGGGGGTGACCTATAAACTTTCAGATTAACTAGGAAGAGAAGGAAACAAGAGGACTTGAGGAAGCAAAACGTTAGCTGTCGGGGAAGACATCACAAAGGTGTTCTCTATTTTCTTATCTCATTTACTCTTAAAAAAAATATATATATATATATAATATATATGGTATATATATATATATATATATATATATATATATATATATATACACACATCTGTATCTATATACATATATACCATATATTTATATGTATATCTATAACTATATATCTATATATATCATATAATATATACCATATCTATATGTATATCCATCTATCTATATGCCATATATATAGATATAGCTATAGATATAAGTTGCAGATAGATTTTTTTAGGTTGCAAATATATATTTTTAAGATGCAAATAGATATCTATATAGATATCTATATAGATAGATATATATATATATATACTGTAGCAATGTCCTGTGCTTGTGAAATCAGAGACTGAATAAGCTCTCATAAGCTTGTGGGTTGGTTTTAACTTGTCCATTAACTAGCCTGACACAGATAGTTAATGATTGATTATCAATCTTTCTCTTTGAGAAACATTCTCATAATCTCAGGATCTTCATTTCTATATTTGTGAATGTGAGATGTAGAGAAGAAGCTAAATTTTCTTCCAACAATAATACCCAAGTCATTCGTAAGAATAAATGCAGCTGAAGATGTGGAATCACCAATGCATGTGGTCACTGTCTATTTGAACAAGTCTACATTCTAGATACTGGAACTTCCTTATTTAAATTTGTGTATTTAAGAAAACTTCAGAGTAGAGTTTGAGTTTATTCTTTCCTAATGTTAAGTGTAATTAAGACTAAAAAAAAAAAAAAAGGATGGTAACACATTTTAAAGGGTGTTTTAGGTGACACCCTTCTCAAAAATTGGTTAACTAATTATGTACACATCTTTTTTAGCTTTTCTGTTCAATTAGTAAATACTTGTTGAGGAAGTAGAGTGTTGCAAAGAACCCTGTTTCATGCTAGGAACAGGGAAATGAAGATTTATTCAGAGCCTTCCACATAAAAGTTGCTCATTCAAATGACTGTTGAGTGAATGAGTCTTCTTACAGATTTTGGATAAGCCTGTCTTATAAATAATACAAGACAGGGCTATCAGACTCCCCAAGAAATCTAAAAATCGGAGGCTTTTGTTTTTGTTTTTGAACATTGGTATTGGGGAATTGGGAATGTGATAAATCCTCTTTGGAGGATGATGATTATCCATTTAGGATTGATGATTTTGTATATGCCATACTTGTTTTGTTATGTACACCTATTGTTCCATGTGTCTCTCCAACTAGACTCCATGCATTTCAAGTTCAGAGCCCATTCTCCTATCATCACATCTAACCTAGGACCAACCATTTACATTCTGTTGACGTGTAGGCATGGGGATGCTGGGGAGGTGGTTTGAATAGTTCATGACAAATGACTCTTTTGTTCCTTAGTTTTTGCACTACCTTCTTTTTCTTGATCATATACTCGTAAGATAAGAAATGAATTATCAGTAGGTTGCTATATCTTTGTAACAGTCCTGAAAACAATGGAGCTATGTGTGTCTAGGATGTTCATTTGCTCGTTTAAAATCAGGAAGCTGTCAGTTGTGAATGTCATGAATATGTATGAGTGATCCAACTGTTGCTCCTACTTCCCTTCCTTCCTGGTGGGTGACTCCTTCTGAAAGTGCTACATCTGCCGTCCACAGACTTTTGTGGAGTAGATGAGGGAGAGGGAAGAAGTTCTCTGTTATTTTGCATTGTCAGAGAGCAGGACATTTTTTTTCTAATGAATCTTAGGAAACTATCAATATTATTCTTTTTATCTGTCTGACTCTCCCTCTCCTTTCTTTTGTCACCTCTCGACCCCCATATAAGCACACACTGCCTCTCTTCTCTTTTTTTAAAAAAAGCAAAAATATGAGAATGGGAGGCAGGAATTTGCAGTGGCAGATTTTTGAAATAATGCATTTCTCTGTGTTCTTTCTTTCTACATTCCAAAGACATCCCACATACACAGATGTGACAACTTTTTTTTTTTTTAAGCTAATTTGAGCGAATGCCTGTCTGGCAACTTACTCTGGGAATAGTTACACTTGCCCAAACTGAAGTTCTGCCTTTGTAGAGGTGACACTGATGGCATGTTATTACTGCACACTCGGAACAGAGACACTTAGAGAAGAAAAAAGAAAAACACATCAAAATGAAGTACACTTGGTTGTGTTTTTGAGGATCTTTGTTAATGGGACTAGAATAGAGATGGTTGCCTAAATATGATTCTGCTTTTGTAAAAATAGCTATCTGGGAGGCATCTGTCGTTGACCGAACTTCTTTGTTTTCCTTAATAAAAACCTTCTTCAAACATAGCCACAAAGAAGCGAATATAAGGGGTCTCCAGTAAAGATTTGGTTGCAGGGGAGGGAGAGGAAGAGGGAGATGGTTCCCATTGCCAAATTTCTTTTTAAAGTTTATCTTTTGCACTTAAAGTATACTTATTGGTTTCTAATTTACCACATTGTTATTTCAGAATAGGTA
Source organism: Rhinolophus sinicus (assembly GCF_057876585.1). Lineage (NCBI taxonomy): Eukaryota > Metazoa > Chordata > Mammalia > Chiroptera > Rhinolophidae > Rhinolophus > Rhinolophus sinicus. Next base: position 90,530,715 of record NC_142504.1, read on the forward strand.
CTATGCAACTGAACTCATGGTTTATCCACTGTTAGATAAGGTTCTTGCCAAACTGATGAGGGGCAGGCGAAGGCTTTTGTGGAGGGAGAAAAAACAACCTTTCTTCTCTCTGGATTACATTCCAGTTTCCTGCCATTAACTGCATAGTTGTGCTCCTTTCTTCCCTCTCCTCCCTTCTCTGCATTGTCTCTCCCCTGCTGTCCTTTATCTTCTTGTGTACCTGCTTTAATCAATGCAGCTTATGTTTATATTTCTACTTATTTAATGCATTGGGGGTTATGGGGTATGCATAATGCATTTGTGGGGAACATAAAGAATATTATATGCTGCTCTTGCCCTCAGGGGTTTGCTGCTATTTGGGAAGACATGATATATATGCATGAAATGTTGAATAAAGATTCAAGATTTGAATGGCAATATAGGAATAGAAATCAGATGAGCAATAAGTACTATCAGCTTGTAGTTGAGAGATCAATGCGGACTGGATGTTCAGAAAAAGCTTTGTTAAGTTTTTTCACTCTTCTGGAACACACCATGCTGATAATACACTTTCAGGTTTTATCAGATTAGTTACCTTATGGTGCCTTGCCTGTTTATTTTCTCAAATGTTTCCCAAATATTAAGTCTTCAAAGTTTTGATTAACCTTCATCTTCTCTATGAAGAATTTGTTGCCTTTGCACCCCACCAGCATCTTTCCCTAAAGTCCTTTATCAGTACTTCTCTACCACATAGTTGGAACCAGTGGACAACACATTATCTAATTTGTACTTAGTTTTGTATGTATAAATTTAATCCCAAAGTTCTCTCAAATGTTCTGTTGTTTCAAGCAAAGGGCTCCATTTTGTACTTTGTACAGAGCTCCCAAACACATCAGCTGATCCCCCCTATTGTTTAGTACATTTTTACTGAGTTAATTTATAGCCCAGAGACTGAGAACCAGTTCCTCTCTTTGAGGGTATGCCACATCTCTTCCAGATCTAACATCTAAAGCGGCTCTGTTTCTATAACTGAAACCAAATAATTCTTACAAATATTTAAGGAATACTTCCTGTTTGTAATGATTACAGCAGAGATGGAAGCAGTTTGGGGAGACAAGTTCTCATGGAGTTTAATGGACAACAAAACTGGAAACCGTTGACAGTGGCAGGATTGCAACATAGGATACACTTTTAGAAGGGTTAACTGCTTTTGAGACGGGTAAGACCACCTCAGTTTTCTGATAAGAGTGAGCCTTTCAGAGTTATTTTTCACTATTTTATTTTTAAAGCCATTTCAAAAGTCATTCAATTGAGGGCAGGACAAGATGATCTCAATGCCCTTCGAGGCTCTGTCATTTTAGAATCCCAATATCCATACACATAACATATACACAAACACATGCGAATTAGTGGAAGGTGACTGAGTCCATCTTTTCATTACAGACACCCTGTCTTTCAGATCAGCACCCCAGTTTTCTCCTTCTCTGTGCCTCATGGGCTCAAGTTCCCTTTGGCAAAGGAACCAGAGCAATTGTGATCCCTGGGAGAGTATCTAAAACGACAGTTGCTGAAAGGTTACAGCAAAATCTATTAGAAAAGAAAAGTTGAGGGAAATCAGGTGAGCTCATAGAAGAAAATAAGGAAAGATTGGCTCCCTTTTGGGATTAGGTCTAATTAAGGTGAGCAAGCAGCTGGGCCTGTTTGGAATAACAATTGTGCTAGCATGTCACTTTTTTCTGCTTAGTTGAAATTTATATAGTTTGGGAATGGTGGATATAAGAAAATTAGAGCTCATTTAGAATCTGTTGAAAGGACAGTGTGCCTTCATTATTAGTTTTGCATCTGAATTTTCCTGGGGCAGTCCTCTCTCTGTTATAGGTAATGGATTTTTCCCCAGATGTAATTGGATGAGTTTAATTTTTTCTTTCATTACCTGTCGAGGAGGCCTATGCCCCTACTTCCCTTTGTGTTTTATTAGGACTGTAACCCCTATTTAAATAAAGGCTTTGATTGTGCTTATATATGTTCAATCAGCACTTTCTGATTGAATAGTTCTGGTCACACAATGCTCTCCCCTAACATTTTTTACTAATTGCATTTTCGCCCTGGCTGGGAATGAGAAAACCTCTAATGGTGTTTGTTTGCTGCTTTTGATTATGCCGGTGATTTGGTCTATACACAGTAGCACGGGACTGAGAACATAGATCTTCAAACTATGATCCTACTGGTCTTGAAAGGTGACTTCATTCGATCTTTTATTGAAGGTGTAGAAAGTCAAGTCAGATGCTGGTAAATGCTTAATAAGCAGTTCTAAAAAAAAAAAAAGAAACAAATAAACAAAATTTTCTGTAGATTTTCCTGATTTCCATGGTGTGACTATTCCAGCCATGACTGATTTCCATGCGACACAATTGAATGTGAAGTTGGGAAGAGATGCATGATCTGATCCCCAGAGTGGGTGCATATGGTCCCAGCGCACCACTAACAGTCTCAGTCACACTCCTGCCATTGAGGCCACGTACCTCATCATCTTCACATTACTACTAAGATGGATACTGGTTATTAAGCTGATTCAATTAGAGTGTGATTTTAATGATTTATATGTGGGGACTGCATTCATGTTTTGTAGTCAAAGACATTTTAAAGTGATTCATCGGCATGTGCTGAGAACTAGGAGATACAATGGCTAAGCCCTAGCATCTTAAATGAAATGTACATGTTTCCTGAGAGATTCTTTTAATACTTACATATTTCATTTTTTTCTAGTATATTAACAAGAATTTTTGTAGATGTACTATAGTAGGAGTCTGAAGACCTTAGATTTTGCCCCAGCAATCATTATGTCCTCTCTAGCCTTGGATAACCCATTTAATATTAGGTCATCACCAATTTACTCATCACTTAAGGAAAAAGAACAATGGTTCAATTATAACCTCTCATAGAAACTTTTTCATATCCACCTGGAAAGCATTACATTTTCTTTTCATTGGACTTTTATGATATCTTTATCTGTCCTAAAGCAGATTTATAACTAGACACTTAAAGGTAATATGTTTACATATATTATATCTATGTTATAACTTATATTGATGGATTTTAAGAGTCCAGAAGGCAGAAATCATGCTTTATTCATCTTTATATATTCCTTAGTACTTAGCCCAGAAACCTGAGCAGAGTGAGTGCTTCATTAAATGTGTGGAATGACTTAGTGACTGATCGCCTTCCCTATTAGACAAGGATATTACTAGTAGTATGGTAACATGACATAATTCAAACTAAAATCTTAAAAGAAGTTAAAAGCATGTTACCAATGATAAATATTATCTTTTTCATAGTGCAAATCTTCTAATACTGGTTAATAATTAGAAAGTGATAAACTAGTGGGTTTTAATGGGTTAAAAAATAGTTAAAACTCATTTTATTCCTCTATTACCTACAACTACATTTTCTCTAATAATCTGTGAAATAGCTGAAGATAAAATAAAATCACTTTAGTTAAGTTCAGTAAATATGAAGCTGTAAGTGCACTATAAATGCAAAAGTTCAAAAGGCATTTCTAAGTTGGAGGTGTATCCTGTGGGACTGAGATGTTGTTTTCTGCTTCCTAGACCAACCCTACATTGTATCATGGCTTCAGGGTTGGTAGTATAGATAGACTCTTGGCTCAGTCTTAAATGCAGTGAAGTAGAGTGTGCTAGCAGTGCTGTGTAGTGATAGAACCTGTGGTCTGTGCTGACAAATAAGGAGACTGGGCCTTTTCTTCTGAATCTTGTCACTCCACCATTTTAAGTTTTCATATATAATGTACAATATTCAAGCAATGAATATATATATGTGTATATATATATATATATATATATATATATATATATATATATATGTTGCTTTGCTACGTTGTATCAAGTAGAGTATGTATAAGAAAAGAACCTTAAAATATAAAAGTGGTATCAGCTAAAATAGCCTCAGGCTTTTAATTGTACTTTGTCAGACCAATGACTACTCTTCAGGCAATACACCTAACTATAGATGGTCAGTATAATTTACCAGGCTGTGGTGATTTCAGAATGGAACAGTGTCTGGTGTGGTCAGTTTTTAGCAAAATGGTAGGCTGAAATGGTGCTGACGTCTCCCACTACAAGTCTGTCAAATGAAATGCAATGAAATATGACCAAAAGATACTCAATACATGGCTAAGTTTGTAAGAAAGAAAATTACAAGTAAATCAAAAGTTATAAGTAGTTTGTGGATGTAACAACATATTTATTATTCACAGATGTTATTATTGGCATAGAATATTCAAGCAATGAGAATATACAAGCAATCTGTTATAACTAATAGATTTCAGCACAATTTTTGAAACCAAAAGGAAAAAAAAAATGGTGGTTTCCCATATACCAGTGATGATTATATACTTTAATTTCTAAAAATATATAAATTTGTAATCGAGTCTATAAAGTACCCAAAGATAAATCTAATAAGATATGTATAAGAAGTTTACAAAAATGATTTTGAAAAGTTATTAAAGAAAATAAAATAGTACCACCATCACCAGAGTGCTAAAGAAAGTCCATTAGTAGTAATTTTTAATATGACTAAGATGGAAATTCTTTCACAAATTAATCCATAAGTATAACAAAATTTCTATCAAAATTCTAAAATATTCTTTCAGCCGAATATAACAAGCTGATCATAGAATTTATTTGAAAAGGGAAAGGACCAAGATCAACAAGACTATTTTGAAATAAAAATATTATTAATAATACTAATAGTAATAATACTAATATAAATGTTATTAGTATTCCCAATTAGTAATAATAGTAATAATAATAATAGTAAAAACCCACAAAGAATTATTCCATAGCAATATTAAAAGAGTTTGGTAAGTCTGTTAGATCGCAGAATAGAGTGCATAACCTCATATAGAATGGGAATTTGATATGTGAGAAAGGAGGTATTACAAGTCAGTGTGGAAATTTCAATTAATAAGGAAATGATAGATAATTCATTTTAAAGTTGTGAAATTTATTGAAATTGAAAAAAGATAAAACATCCAGAGGAATTAAATTTTTTAAAAATTGAAAATGTCATCTTTGGAGAAATGTCTCTTCAAGTCCTAATGCTGAGCGAAACAAGTCAGACAGAAAAAGCAGAGAACCATGTGATTTCACTGATATATGGTATATAAACCAAAAACAACAAAAGAACAAGACAAACAAATGAGAAACAGAAACTCATAGACACAGACAATAGTTTAGTGGTTGCCAGAGGGTAAGGGGGTGGGGGGTGGGGGGTGGGAGATGAGAGTAAGGGGGATCGAATATATGGTGATGGAAGGAGAACTGACTCTGGGTGATGAACACATAATGGGATTTATAGATGATGTAATACAGAATTGTACACCTGAAATCTATGTAATTTTACTAACAATTGTCACCCCAATAAATTAAAAAAAAAAATTGAAAATGATATAAAAATGTAAAGAGAACACCTAAGAGAACATATTCTTTATGATATCAATGCATGGTAATAGTTAAAATAAAAACTTAAACATTATACATTGCTAAGTTGATATCTGCTGGAAAAATGAAAAAGGTCCAGAGTTTAAAAACAAAAAAGTTTTCTGCAGGTTGAAGTGATGCAATGTGGGAGTATAAAGATGGTTCCAACCTGGGAGAAGAAAAAAGGAACTGATGAAAAAAGGAATTTATATTTTGGTCTACATTGAAATAATAACATATTTTTATATAATTGTGCAATGAATTGACATATTATTAGCCAGAACACATAAAAATATTCAATAACCCCTAAAGATTTTTTATTTAATAAATAAATAAATAAATTCAACAGGCAATTCAGGAAAAAAAAAATAAAAAAACAACAACAGCAAACAAACTTCTGCAAATAATAGAAGGGAAAAAAACCTCAAACTGACTAGTAATAAGGGGAGTTCAAATTTTAAAAACCTAAAATCTCTTACCCCCAGATGAAGAAAAGCAGCTAAATGTGATAACCATGTGTTGGTGAGAACATTGTGACTATAAATCGGTATACATTTCAAATAGTGGTGTAATTTGATACCACCATTTTGGAGAGTGAATGGATATAATGCAGAAAAATCAAAACTGCCTATACTTTATGATATACACATTCCACTTCCTCACATCTTACCCTGGGAAACATTTGTATGAGCATGAACTCAAGGGGATTCATACACCTGTTGACTGCAACACTGTGCAATACTGAGAAATCACATGGGAGGGCTTGCTTATCAATCTGACAAGGCATCAATATCTGACATCATTCTTATAATGAAGCAGTATATGGACGATCTAGATCGACCCTCTGTGTCGTCTACAACTCTCATTTGTTGTGAGCATTTTCTAGAAGAGGGGAGGAAGTCCTGTGCTGAGAGATGTGTGACACTAACATTTGTATATTAGTCCTTTCCTACACTTTGTGATCTAAAGCATTGTCTCTAGCAGAGCAAGTTTGTATTTTGGGTCTGATACTTTTTCATCCATCATGTTATTACTAAATGCCTTAGCAGTGGGTGGTTATGGGAGATCTCTAGGAGAAAAGCTTTAGCCATGGCCATCCTATTGTGCATACAAACATCCTACATCCCCCCAGACATATTTATATAGGCAGGAGACTTGGGTGATTTTTTTCATATCATGAATAATTTTAACACTACAGACGTTTTGGTTTGAATCAACAACTAGTTTCAGAGGAATGTAATTGCAGCCAAAGAAAGTTTCTAACTAAAATTAGTTACTTTTCATATTTAACAAACTACTGCCTGCTGCATTTCCTGTGATCTCGGCTTTCATCTTCCTCTCATATGGTCACATGTAACAATGACTCCTTCACTTCAATGTCTATTTTCTTCTTGGCTTCTCTAAGTGTAAAACTTGCAGCTCTTCCTGCCAAATGACTTTCCAAGGCTGTGCCTAGGAGATGCCAATCCAACTTACGCTCACACTTTTTCCCGTATTATCCTCAGATTTCAGTGGCCGTGAGTCCCTTTGCCCTTTAAATGTATCCAGGAAACGGAATGTGAGCTTCACATTAAAAACAAACAAATAAATAAAAAACACTATGAGAATAAGAATTTAAACAAGATCTCTGGGTACAGCAGACAATGTGTTGGGTGTTTTCAATAATTATATCATTTATCCGTTATAAAATTTTGTGTGGTAGCTATGATTACTTATATTTCACAGGTGAAGAACTTGAGCGACTTGCTCACAGTTTCTCAATAAATCCTCACCTACAGTTCTTTCATTTGACCCCTTGGAAGGTAGACCACTATCTTAGTCAGCTTGGCTACTATAGTAAAATAACATAAACTGGGTGGCTTAAACAACATACATTTAATTGTCACAGTTCTGGAGGCCGAGAAGTCCAAGATCAAGGTGACAGCAGGTTAGGCTCTTGATGAGGCCCATCTTTCTGACTTTCAATGATCACCTTCTTGCTATACAGTCACATAGTGCAGAGAGGAAGCTCTCATATTGGGGTTAGGGCTTCAATGTGAATTTGGAGGGGACCCAGACATTCAGTCTATAACAACCATATTCTGCTCATTTTAGGTCCAGTCATGGCTGTGCCTCTCTTAGCCCTGTTTGGGGGCATTATACTTACTCTTAGGAGGAATTGCCCTTGTTTGCACGTATCAACTGATATAGCCTGGAAATACAAAGAGTAAGTAAGCACAGGGCTAATTGAACTGATGGCATCTTGCTCTACAAATAAGCTTTTTCATGATTGTGGTTGGTGTGTGACAGAGACAGATTGAGGATTTTATTAAGGAAACTTTCTTTCAGACTCCAGTCTTCCTTCCTCTATGGTCTTATACAGTGTGAGAACTCCTGTGCATCAGATGGCCCTTTGACAACATGTTTCCATTCAAGTATTTGACACTAATATTTAGAGGCTGTGTGGTACTGGGTTTAAAATACGGGACCTGGGATCTAAGAGTCTGGCCTCAAATTCCAGCTCTACCATGTACTAGAATCATAACATCACACATGACCTCATCTTGGGCCTTAGTTTCCTCATCTGTTAATTGGGGATACTAATAGCATCCATCTACTTCATGTACTTATGGGGAGGATAAAATGTATAAAACTCTTAATTTAGTTTGAAATAATTTATTCTGGATAGAGGCTACAGTTTAAACTTGCCTAAGTATAAATTTCTTTCTGCTACTGTTTCTCACGGTTCTTTCAATATCATAAATATTTGACATTTGATAATAACTCATTTTATTTGCATGTTAAGCGTTAGGCAAGTTTTCCATAAAGTTTTGTGCTATTGAAGTGCATCTTACATCTCTAGAGGATGATGCTAGTTATGGTAAATTTATAGACAACATAGGCATAATCAGAAATACTGAAATACTCATCTGGCTCAGTATTTTTGCCTTCTTAACCTCCTCCAGTGTACAAAAGAAGACATTATTTTGCAGAAGTTGGAAGTAGGCCAATACACAAACTGGCAAAAACCCTGATTACTTTCTTGACCTCAAATTTCTAATCTATTTTTGAGGGAGTTGAATTAGAAACTTGGTAGAAAAACCTAAATTTCCTCCTTCTTTAGATGGAAGTCTCTATGACTATGACTGTTTCCTGTTTAATTCAGATTAAAACCAAACTAAAATATCTTTATTTCATTGTCATTTAAAAAAAAAAAAAAAAGGAATTCTAGAAGGCATGCATGATTGAGTTAAAATGCTTTCAAAAACAAATAAAATTGAGAAGTGTTTCACTTGAGATGTGTGTCATTTTACACCATAAATCATGGTTTCTGGTGAATTTAATTTTGGTGCCAAGACCTTGACCTTGGATCAGTTTCACGGAAGCATGTGAGAGGCTGATGTGTGGGAGTGAATGAGTTGCCTGCTTTGTGATGGTGCCTATGGAAGACACTGATTCCGAGGTGCACTTAGAGGTGTTTCCAAAGTACCTATTGTGCCAGGGTCAGTGGGGATGGCTGGGGAAGAGTGAAAAAGTTTCATCCATCACTGGGACCATGAGGGTTTGTGCACTGTTGGCCAGACATGGGATCCTGCCTCATTAAATTCTCTTTTGAATCTATATGCTTATCTCTTCAACTGTGCCATTTTTCTTAACTTATGTACTTGCTTAATTCTCACCTACACACACACACACACACACACACATATATATTTTCCTACTCTGCTACCTGCACAAGCTCCTATACTCTCTTTCTGCTCTCACCACCACAGTTCTTGCACGCTTTCCAGCGCTGTATTTTACTGCTGAAGAGGCAACCTTTTTTCCCCCATCATGTCATTCTTAGAACAACCCCCACACTAGGAACTTCCTCCCCATTATAGGTATTGAGAAAGCAACTTCTGTATCCATCCTTTCATTCACCTTTCCCCAGGGGAGTAAAAGTAAGAAGCAGACATCTATTGAGCAGAATTAGTGTATTAACTGATTGATGCTCACCTTAACCTCTTGCCTTGGGTGGGCAGGAGTAGAATGCAGATGTGGGGATGGAGTCAACGTTTGTTCCACAGACTCACTAAAAGGATCCCAAAATCTAGACTTGAAACTGAGTAGGGACTGAAGGAGTATTCAGCGTGATGTTCTAAAATCTCCACGAAGTTGTCTTGAACTACACTAAAATCTAGCTCACCTTGTTCTTTCAAGAATTTCGTGTTTGAATAAACAAACTGTGGTGCCTCCAGCACATCTAATGGTTTCCTTGTATTTTGCTTATTTCTCCTGATAATGTTCCATTTCCAAAACTGAGTTCTTAGACATTATCTCCCTGGCTTCTAAACCACAGTAGTGTAACGTCTCTCTCTCTCTTTCTCTCTCTCTCTCTCTCTTCTCTCAATCAGAATTATCACTTTATTCTGTATTTTAATTTGGATAGCTGTTTTTCCCTTTCTTGTAAGACTGTAAACATTATCTCCTTCTCCTCCTCCTCCTTTTCCCCTGATGCTTCTTGAACACAGAGACTACAATTTGTTTTTGTATCTTAGAAAATGCCAACCTTATTGCCTTGAATGGTGAAACTCACTACTTAATTGTTAACTTGAAACTGTGATGCATGAGATTTCATGGGAGCCTATAGAAGATGTGGGTCAGTAAAGGCTGCCTTTCTTTAGCCCCTGCAGCCCGCGTTTTGGGGCTCCATCTCATTTTGCCTGACCAATCCTTCTGCTAAAGTATAACTGAATCTTACCAATTTGGTATCCTCAGGGTGGAGCTTCATCCAGAGATGAAGTTAGTACCATGTAAAAAAAAAATACTCAAGTGCTTTGCGATGTTGCCATATTAACATATTTCTCACATTCAGGGATAAGACAGTTGCTCTGGTCAGAAAAAAATTCTGAAGTGTAAATGTCCTACTTTCTCCACCCTCCCCTTCCTCTCATCATTTTCTCTCCATTCCCCTGATGCTTTGATTCCACATATTGACCGTTGCTTTTCAGTGTCTCCGAGTGTAGTAACTATCTTGGCTATGCTTCCTAGATATTCTGGTCTAGTCTGAAACATCCTTATTATTATGCTCGCCTCTTGAAATCATTCTTGTCTGGACAGCATTTTCTTTTTTTTTTTTTAATTTTATTTTATTAAATTTATTGGGGTGACAATTGTTAGTAAAATTACATAGATTTCAGGTGTACAATTCTGTATTACATCATCTATAAATCCCATTGTGTGTTCACCACCCAGAGTCAGTTCTCCTTCCATCACCATATATTCGATCCCCCTTACCCTCATCTCCCATTGATAGGCATAGTGGGAAAGATTAATAGAAGGAAAAATAAATCCCAAACACACTAAAATTGGAATAGGAAACTTAGAGGAGTGAAAACTACGTATGTGGGATCTTTGAAAGGAGACAAGCGGAGAATTAGACTGAAGGGGAGCACCAGTTGTGGGCCGTCAGGGGAAGCGTCTCTGTAGGAGACATGAAGTGAGGTATTTCCTGAGCAGTGGAGCTGGGAGCAAGAGGGGGAGCAGAGCAGCGTGCAGTGCGATGAGCTGAGGTGTCAGAGCGAGCGCTGTCTGCCACATCGGTCCCTGATCACTCCCACTGCTGGAGTGCTAGGAGCAGTAAGTGGGCCGCGTGCCTGCAGGAGGCAGCATATACAGTCCAGGATCTTTGATGACAGAGCAGCTCTCCTGGTGGTGCTGCTGATGCTTTGTGGGACATTAAAGGGCACCCAAACAACTATTGTTGCGTTTCGTCTGTTCTTCCTCTTTCTGACTCTCTGAATACACTGCAGCATACACGGCAAAGCTGGATCTCTGAACCTTTCCCCAAGAAGGCAGCCTGATCCAAAGATGTAGCAAACAGATACACAGGGTCTCAACTACAAAGATAGAGACAAAATCAAGGCTCACTGCAATTTGTGAAAGAATGACAACATACTTCCACAAGTAAAATGCATTATAGCTAAGGAAAAAGTTAATGAATACTAGATACACTGTTCCAGCAGGGATCAGGGATAATATTTCTTCTAAAAAAAATTCGATCAAAAATTAAACTAATTAAAGAGCTTGGAAATAAAAATATAATTGATAGAAGCCTAAACAGTAAAAATTAAATACTCAGTGGATGTCATGATATAAAAAACGGACACAGCAGATGAGAAAATTAATGATATGGAAGGTCTTGCCTAGTAATTTTGTAAGAAAGTGTCACATAAGGTTAAAGAGATGAGAAGTGTGTAAATAAAAGTGTCAAGAGCTATGAAGGGGTTCTTATCATTATGCTAGGCAATATGGGCCATTACTCACATTTAGAAAACATAATATATATGTGTGTATATATGTGTGTGTGTGTGTGAATATATATATATATATGTATGTATGTATGTATGTATATATATATATATATGTATGTATGTGTGTGTATATATATATATATATATATATATATATATATATATATATTCCTTACTATCTTATTATTTAAATATATAGTTGACCCTGGAACCAGTGGGGGTTAGAGACACCGACCCCTGCAAAAAAATACACATGTAAATACAGTCAGACTTACATATCAGCAGATTCCCAACCACAAGCCATAAATAGTACATTTATATAGATTAAATATTTTAATCATATTTAAATAACAAGGTAGTATTAGGTATGTGCAAAAGTAATTGCTGTTTAAAACGTTAAAAATAATTGTAAAAACCGCAATTATTTTTGCACCAACCTAATAAAAGTATCACTAGACCAAGGGGGGAAAAAAAGTGAAAGAAATAAAAGAAAATTATCCAGTTATTTGGACCACCATTTTACACTGGAGAAAATATTTGCTATTTCAGAAGAAGCAGCAGAGAGTTTGAGAAGTGCTTTTGACATTCATGGGAGGCTACATGATCCAAGCATTTAGTTGGCATGCAAAGCGCACTATGGGTAGAATCCCTGGTAAGATCCCAATACTTTGAATTATCCATACAACAAACCTCAATAAAATCTAAAGGGCTGAACTCATACACAATATGTTCTTTGTCATATAAAAATTAAGCTGGAAATCAACATCAAAGAGACAATTAGATATGTTTAGAAATTAAAATGCATACATTGAAGGATCCAAAAAACTCAATGAATAACTCTCAGTGAATACTAGAAAACATTTTGAACTGAGCCATAATGAAAATATTATATACCAGAACTTGAAGGATTCTGCTAAACCAGTGATCAAGGGAAATTTTAGAGTTAAATGCATACATTTTTAAGACGTTTTCCCACCCCCAGCTTTACTGAAATATAACTGACATAACATTGTGTAAGTTTAAGGTGTACAGCGTGTTGATTTGATATATTTATATATTACACAATGATTACCACCATACACTTACCTAACACCTTCATCACATCACATAATAACTATTTCATTTTTTGTGGTGAGAACATTTAAGATTTACCCTCTTAACAACTTTTGAGTATATAATATAGTATTGTTACTATAATCATTGTGCTGTACATTCGCTTCCCCAAATATATTCATCTTATAACTGAAATTTGTACCCTTTGACCTACATCTCCCCATTTTTCCCAGCCTCTGTTATCCACTGTTCTACTCTTTTGTTTCTATGAGTTTAACTTTTTTTTGATCTCATATATAAATTATATCAGACAGTATTTGTCTTTCTTTCTCTGACTTATTTCACTTCATATAATATTCTCAAGGTCCATTCATGTTGTAGCAAATAGCAGTGTTTCCTTCCTTTTCTTGGATGAAATTTTTCTGTGTGTGTGTGTGTGTGTGTGTGTGTGTGTGATCTTTTCTATCCATTATTTATCCATTGATCTGTTGTTGATGGATGCTTGCGTTGTTTCCATATGTTGTTTATTGTAATAATGCTGCAATGAACATAGGAATAGGAATGCAAGTATCTCTTTGCTGTCCTGATTTCATTTCTTTTTGATATTTGTCCAGAAGTGGGATAGCTGGATGACACAGTAGTTCTAGTTTTGATTTTTTAAGAAGGCCTCCATGCTGGAGGTGACATCTCACTGAGGTTTTGATTTGCATTTCCCTGATAATCAGTGATGTTGAGCAATATTATTGTGTAAGCTAAAATATCAGATAAAAAATCTATAGTTCACCTGTTAGAATTAAGAAATAGGTTTAGCGAAGTTGCTAGATACAAAGCTAATATACAAAACATCATTGTATTTCTAAACACTGAGCAACACACTGTTACATGATTAAATTAACAATAAACCTACCAGTTTTAATAACGTTAAGAAATAATAAATGGCTAGAAATAAATCTAACAAAAATAGGTGAGGCTTCTACCCAGAAAACTATAAAACATTTCTAAGAAAAATTAAAGAGACTGCAGGGAAATGCAGAGATCACCCTTCTTCATGGACTAGAAATTCTAAATGTTTCCTAAATTAGTCAACAGTCAAGGTAATCACAATAAAAATTTAATAGATTTTGAAGAGAACTTGAAAATGTGATTCTAAAATATGTATGGAAATTCAAAGGATCAAGAAGCACCAGGACAGTCCTGAAAACGAAGGGCAGTTTGGGAGGGCCTTACATTTATCTAACTATAAATCTTAAGCAATTAAAACATAAATAAATGAATAGTCTAATGGAACAAAATAGAGAGATTAGAAAATATATACTATGATATACTGACATTTATTTAATGGCCAACGTGGCCCTACGGAGCAGTGCAGTATGGACAGTCATTTCAATAAATGATATAGAGTCAGTTGGATATTGATATAGAAGCACAATGTAAACTTGACTAAGACCTCCTCCCATTCCCAATATGTAAGATACTAAATGTTGAAGGAAAACATAAAACCTTTAGATCGTATAGAAGTGTTTGTAATCTTGGGGTAGGGGAAAAGTAAAAGGGATTTAAAGAGCACAGATATTAAAGAAAATATTAACTTTTAAAAATTACAACATTAAGAATGTCTCTTTATGAAAGACATCGTTAAATGTGTGGGGTTCAAGTTGTATTGTGGGAAAATATATTGGAAGCACATACAACTGAAAAAAGGTTCTACAGCCAAAATATATACACAATTCTAAGAATTTAAGAAAATGGTAGACAACTAATAGAAAAATGGCAAGAGACTTGAATAGGTACTTTAACAAAGAATATTAAATTAGTAAGTAAAAATCAAAAGATGCTCAAATTCATTAGTGATAAAGGAAATGCAATGCAGTGCATTCTTTGTTTCTAGTTATTTAAGTGTATACATGAACATTTTCAGGGTATTTGTTTGGTTTAGATTTTGATTGATTGATATTCCTTTAGAATAGGGACAACTTTCAGAAGTCTAACGCCACATCAGAATCCCTTGTTCTGTTTAACTACGGATTTTAAAGGTAAAAGCAAGTGATTTGTTCCATTTTCTGCTGGGGAAGCTTTCTATTTAAAAAAAAAAAAAGTCATTTTAAAAACTAGTTAGCTATTGAAGAAGCAAGATTCTGTAGTCCGAATTCAGCTGACATTGCCATTTTACTTTTGATGATTGTTTCAGTAAAATACTACATTAAGCATTGATTGGTAGAATTTGCCATAACTGCTAGTCAGTTCTAGCCACTCTGAAATTGATAACACCATGAATTAATTCAAATTCAGTCCTCTTAACCATTCACTCTTAACCATTCAGTCCTTTTTTCCCCCAATTAAAAAGGGTTTAGAGATTATTTTCCCACTGTCATTAACTTTCTATATTTTCCACTGCTAATGCAATGTGAAGAGTTGTTGTCAGCATATAGTTATTACCTATATCTATCCAGATGATACGTGCATGAGAGGAAAACATTGGTTACTGTAGCCTAACTCTGGAGGTCTGAATTTTTTTGGTATGGACATAGATGGAAAAGACTTGTGTTGTTAACATTTTCGATTTGTCAAACAGTTTACAAAATATATGTTAATTTAACTTGTATCTTGTGTCAATGATAAATGTCACTGTTAATCTGGAGTCCCAATTTTTTATCAGCCCACTAATAGCAATAGGCTTAGAACTCGCTTTCTGTTCCTATTACGTATCACTCATTAAATATAACATTAGTGACCTCCAGATATACCTATTATGTACCAGTTACCTCACTCTTAGTCCTGCATTGAATCCATTTTCATGAATCTATAGTTGCTTTTTCTTGTTACAAAATGTCTAAGTAACATTGACTAATTTAGACATGAGGATGATTGGTCTCAGCTACCATACACTGTGAAACATTTTATGGATCTGGACTGGCAAGATTTTACACAAGTTATTTGGCTGTTAGACATCATATAAAGAAAGCCCTTACTCTTTTTTTTTTTTGTGTGTGTGTGTGTGTGTGTGTGTGTGTATAATTGGTCATGGTAATGTGTACTTTAATTTGCATGATCTTTAAAGGTGAGATCTATGGTCAAGTTTGCATAATCCCATAAAAACAAGTTTGTGACTCTCTGGATATCTGTACCAGCTATTTTCAGCTCTGATGTCCTGACATTTGTCATCATGAGTTCTGAGACATGCTGTTAGTAACAGAATTAAAGCACTAAAACTTATCAAAACTTAGAGCAAAATGAAAGTCATTCCTATTTCCTGATTTATGATGACAAGTTCACTAACTTGCCTGTGGATCTTTTTTAGAGTGGAAATTGTGTAACTTATAAGCCTAGAATTGCACCTCTTTAGCAGGGAGTTCAAAAAGATTGAAAATGGAAGGGTAATGCAATGGACATATTTGAATGACTAGCAGATATATGCCTGTTTAGTGTTTTATGGAGATACTCAAAACCCACACCTTCCCACTTCTCCTTATATTTTCCTTCCAGAGTATAGGTAAGTGCATTTGATGTGTGACCTGTTGTCTAACTTGCATTTTATATAATTTATGTAATTCAATCAATAGATGCAAACAATTGGAATGAGAACAAAACAAATATCAATTATTCACCATATTCACAAACATTTCTTAATTTGAAACATCAAAATAATCTGGAGTTTTATTTTGTCTGTGACTCAAAAAGCAAATGATTCATTTATAAAATCTAGACAAGGGCTATCCTGAAAATGGAGACTGCAGTTCTACAGAATTATGGTGAGGTAATATTAATTTTTTCAATCAAGAACATCGTATCTTGTTCGTAATATCTCACCACATTAACATATTAGCAGTATCCCATTGCATTGTATTAATATTCATACCATATCAAAATTTACTGTTGCTTATACAGTGTTAAAGTCATATTGCATTAGTGACTTTCATATCAGATTAGTAAAAGTGGATACTAATAAGACTTTCATATTCAATTACTCAGGTAACAATTTTGTCTTTCCAAGCCACTTCTAACTCGAGCCCAGAGTGCAAATTGATGAATGTGGTAATAAAGCAATCTTTCTGGCTAAAGATGGATGGCACCTGGGACTGATGGGGTTATGAAAATAGTACTTGAATAAAGGGGGGGCACCTTTGACAGGAAAAAAGTTCTGCCTTTTGCCTACATGGCAGCACTTCTGAAGCAAACACTTCATAAACTTAAGAAGCTAGAAATACAAATATTTACCTTGGTAGTTTATACCCTACCCCATTATTCTTGTGCCAGTACAGTAATTTGGGGCACCAATAAATAAATAAACAGAAAGAGAGACAGTGACAGAGGAGAGAGAGAGAGAGAGAGAGAGAGAGAGAGAGAGAGAGAGAGAGAGACATATAAATGAAAACTGGTCATGAAAGTGATAAGTAAGTAGCTTCTATTCATTAGTACGTTATCCCGGAAATTATTCAAATGATGAGGACTCATACCTAGCATTACAATGGGTAAGTGAGATATGTTGGAACATAAAAATGATTGCAGAGACTCCTCAAATAATGCTATGTAATTATTCAAATTATTAGATTAAATTTAATCTTGACATCTATTACAGGATGTAGAAGAAATTGAAACTATGAACATATCCATCATTGATTTGATCTTGCTGATGGCATGACTATGCTTGTGTCACCTTTGAATCCTAACACCCCTCTCAGCATCTGCTACCTCACACATATTCCACATGTATTCTTTGGGTGGGTATAGGAATGGGTAAATTAGTAGGGCTATGCAAGTGCTGAGAGCCAGGACTGGAAGGCAAATCAGTCATGCGTATCACTTGGTAGGAATGTTCAGTATTTCTGCATCAGCTAAGAAATCTTTAATAGATACATACTGTGTGTGTGTGTGTGTGTGTGTGTGTGTGTGTGTGAGATGGAATTGTTTTGTATGTCTCTGCCTGCAGTCCTTTGACCTCCAATGTAGTACACAAACTTCCTAAAATCTCTCCCATATTACCCGTTTTTAAACCACAGAATAATCTTTTTTGGAGTCCAAACCCTTTCTTTTTTCAGTTCCTCCTCTTAGTATATTAACATATTCAAATTATTTTTAGTTTAAGGAAAAAACAAATAAACCAACAAACAAACGAAATAACTGCTCTCCTTTGACTCAGTACTTCGCTCTTATTATCAACTCATTTCTTTTTACAACCATGCATTTTTAAATATCTAGTTGTGTATGGTCTTAATGTCACTGGTCATGCGTCTACCACAGTCTCCATTAAATGCTTCTCCATTAAATGCTTCTTCTTATAGTCAAGAGTGGCACCCACGGCACTAAAGCAAAGGGAAATCTTTTCAGTCTGTAAATTCAGACCTCTCAGTGCATTTGATGCTTGTTCAAACTCAACCTGATTGTTTGGCCTCCGGTCCCTTATTTTTTGCTGCATCATTTTATCTGGCTTTCTTGTCTCTTTATCCACTTGTTTTCATTCTGCTATGGGGGCACATCTGCCAGTTCTGCTCTCCTCTGTACAATCGACCTAACTGATGGGTAACATCCCTTAGTTTGATGGTATCAAACTTTGGTGTGCATGAAATTTACTTGGGGAGCTTATTAAACCCCAGATTGCTGGGCCTTACTCCCAGCAATTTGAGCTAGAGTCCCAGGGGCCATTCTTGCTTACCTCTATCCCTATCACTGTACCACCTTTTTATTCAATCTATCAAGAAGTTCTATTGGTTTTTAACTCCTATCTTCTAGTTGCCTAGATCACTGCTTGCCTGGATTAAGCAATAACTCCCTTAAATATCTTCCTTATGTCCAGGAAGATGGCAATTAAAATTTTTGTAAATTTTTTTGTAATGTATAAACCTTTTGGCAATCCCTTTTTTCTAAATTTATTCTCAATTTATTTAAAATAAAATGCTAGAGAATAGGTAAATTAAATATAGTGTCTTGCAAAGAGGTGACATGATTTCCCAGGGCCACAGAAAAAAATTTAGCTGGGTCATCTGTTTCTAGGAATTACTCTGGGTTCCATAGGGAGAGGATGGAAATAATAAAGTGATGTAGAGAACAGCACTATAATTTTAATAAATGTTTATTATTTTCTGGGTGAATTCTCTGTGCTAGATAACTTATATACAGAGTGGTACATCTGCATTCTGTGAGGCCCGTAGCTTATGTAAACTGGGGAGCCCTCTTTAAGAAAGTAGTAGAACATTATGGATACAAAATTGCTGGGGTCCCAGGGTCGTGGGATTAATGAGGGACCCTGAAGCATTAGGTTTATGATCTTCACAGCAGATGTCCTTCTGTAAATGCTTTTTCACTCTACCCTCTAAAAACACACTGCAACTACTACTAGTATGAGGTTACAAATTAGGGACTGAGGTTTAGAATGATTAAATAACTTCAGGGATTTCCCAGCAAAAAGAGGGAGGATTGACGTTAACATGAAGGCATGTCTAACACCAGAATCTGTATTGTTAATGCCTTCTTGTTACTCTCCATTCACTGCGAGACAAAATGAACCAGTCTTCCTGTGAAGACACTGATCATGACAGTCTCCTTCTCTAAAGCTAGTCATTCTCAGTTATAGCATTGAATTCTGAATTCTCATGTAGAGCCTCACAAAGTTCTTCACACTAGCAATAGGTGCCTACTATAGACCTTACTTCTCACCTACGTAACATCACCCCTCGTCCAGGCTGGGCTAGTCCTATACTCACAACAAAGTTAGCCCATCGTGTGCGCCATCATCCAGGGGTTATCCTTATGCAGGAACTGAGCCACTCCCTAATGTCCAGACATAACCTCTTCTTTCTACTTTATTAAACCCGCCTTCATATTTCCACGACTCACCATTATTTCTTTCTTCTGTCTCCTGAGGACATGTTGGCCTGGGCACTCATGCCTTTTGAAAGGTGTTAGTAGCTGTACTTTTACCAGTTCAGAGCTTTGCCTGGTGCTGTGTGGTAAACAATGCAAGGGTAACCGTGCTCCTCCTCTGTTCTGGGTGCTGTGACATGGTGCCTCGGCCAGGGGAGTCACAAGAGGTGCTCAGAAAGGCCACGTTGGTTAGATAGACTTGCCTCTTGGTGTGAGAATCATTATACATTACATTTTCCTTAGAAAATTGTCAATTAAATGGCATTGTCAAAGCCTCCAAGTCACCAAAGAATCCAGCATAGTGGTTTGTTCTTATCTTAAAATAATACGGTAAGTAAATTTCTCTACTCAGCTGTGAAATGTGTGAATCCGTTTCATTGAGCAGCTTCCTTATGATTCGTGTGTCTCTCCTTAGCTGGTATAGTAAGGACTTCTGAAGTATGTCTCCCACCAGCTGGATACTTTTCTTTGTTAGAAAAACCAAACAAGAATGAGCCTGGGATAGAGGGTTAATCATGTCACCTGCACGACAGCAGAAACCCCTCAGAGATTTCCGTTACCCTCTGCCTTACTGAGCTGGCCCCCTCTCCTTCTCACATAGGCCTGGCCTTGTTGCTTTCTCCGAGGTGGTTGGCAGATGGAGTCAGAACCCCCTCTGGAGCAGAATGCAATGGAGATTTTGAGACTTTGTTTTTAGGGCCCAACAAAGAATCTCATTTGATAACATTATCTTCTTCCCTTTTAATTTCGTTGCAGAACACTTTCTGAAATTTGGAATTTTATATCATAGAACCAGAGCTCATAGCTTCGACCCAGTTGCCCTTTAAATATGAGTAAGAGCTAGTGCTGAATGCTACCTGTCTTATATTTGCCTGATCTACTTGACTGTATAATATTTTGTGATGCTGTTCATGAAAGACAGCTTTCTTCTCTTATCCTCAGAGAGTAATTTCCTGTGATGCCTATGGGAGTTGAGATACATGTTTTTTTGTTTGTTTGTTTGTTTTTCTCTTTTTTTCATCTTCCTAGTCAGGTCTATGTTATAAAGGTTATCAATTACAATTTCATTTCATGTCTTCTGGTTAAAATAGCATTATTTGAATTATCAACTGTTGTTTCAAAAAATAGGACTTTACGTTTTAGTTTTATACCCCTGTAGTATTTAATGAAGGACTTCTCTTGTCAGTCAATTAGTTTAATTGCATCTATGTTATACTGTTAAGGCAGGGGTATGTGATTACGTAACACACAAACACATACAGACACACAGCCTCTTCTCCAGCCACCCCTGATCCTCCTATGAATGGGTTTAAAATGATAAAAATGACAGACCAGACCTGGAAATGAATAAACACCCATGTGTCTAACTTTAAATATTGGCAATGTAAGTGACATTTATTGAATGTGAGATAGGATTAGCACCAATGACATCCATTGTGGACATTTTAGTTGGATATTGTGTTTCGAAGCTACCTTTCAACCTGAATTGCATAGCTACACAACCAGTTAAGGGGTGTTGACTGTTGAGCTTACTGTTTAGAAGAGTTTGAGGAAGTCCTGGCCACAAAATTTATCAGACAAGCATGCATGAAACAATAACCATCTGCTGTGGACTGCATTGTGTCCACAAAAAAATTCATCTGCTGAAGCCTTAAGCACTTCACCCTCTGTAACTATTGGAAATAAGCTTTTTAGGAGGTGTTTAAGGTTAGATGAGGGTGGAGCCTTGATATGATAGATGTGGTGCCCCTATTAGAAAAGTAAGAGACACCAGTATTTCTCTCTAGGATACAGCAAAAAGGCAGCCATCTGCAAACTAGGAAAATTGTTCTCACCAGAACCACGCTAGAACCCTCACCTGGAACTTCCATCCGCCGGAACTGAGAGAAGTTAATTTATGTTGTTAAAGCCACCCAGTCTGTGTTATTTTGTTATGGAAGCCTGAGTTCACTAGTACACCAACAATATATAGAAAAAAGAAAATTGTAATACCTTTCAAATACCACGGAGGCATAATCAAAAGAGTAGAACTGAATGAGGCCTGGGGAGTCTGGAGTCTCAACAATAAACGGAAAGTTATCCTGGAGTTAGAGGGAAGTTAGAATTTGGATACATGGACAGAAAACCCTTGTAAAAGATAAGAAAATAGTAAAATGTAAAATTTGTTTGATAGCAGTTGTGAACCTGATTTGCTCACACAAAAAATGTTTATCAGAAAGATAAAAATAGTAATAAAGGACTTTGAATGACTGACCAGAGCCCAGGACTGCCCACTTGACATTGTAATGATAGGGGGAAAGAAGAAAGAAAGAAACTACACAAAACAAAACAGTAAAGTAAAAAAAGAAACAGAGGACTGTTTGACTATACTCCGAGGTAGGCAGGTAATACCTGGCCAACTTGCTTAACTATCATTGCCTCCCTGGAGTTTTGGTACTAAAGGACTGTGAGATTGCCCTGAAGCTTTTAAGGAAAACTTCTAAGCAATGTCTCCTGTAGGAGATGCTAGAAGAGGACTGGCACGGATGTTAAGTTGGGGGAAAAAGTCAAACTTGTGTTGCTTCTGGACATTGTAATAGGAATTAGGGGCATTTGTCTTGATATTTGTTCTTTTCTGTTGTCCCATGTTTTGTGTCCCGAGCCTTACCTTGCAGAGGAGACAATAGATCTGAGGAGTAACATGCATGTTCCACTTTCCTCACACAGGAGAACAGTTTTGGTCTGACTCAAACATATGGGTGCGGAATGTAGTAGTGGAAAGAAAGTGGGGTTTGAAGCCAGAAAAAAAAAAGTGTGCAAATGCTGGATTAGCTACATAGTAACTCTCAGAACTTGGGTGAGCCTGTTAACATCTCTGAGGTCATGTCTCCTTCTCTGAAAAGATACTTTATCAGGTTATCTTGATGATTACATGAGCTTAGATATAAATGAACAATGTATCATAACCATTACAGGATAGATGTTTCATAAATATGAGATATTTGAAAAATTCCTTTCTCTCTTACCACCACTTTGATTTATGTTTATGTAGTGGTGACAGACTCCCATTTGTGGAGTGGGCTGGACATATGTTGGATTAGCTTTCCATGAAAAAGATAACACATCAAAAGCATCCTCCCAAATGGTTAAGTAAATTTTGTTATAAACGTGAAACGGTTTTCAGGCATTAAAGTACAAATATAAATTATTAATAATGAAAATGGTAATATGTCTATATTATTTTGAAAAATAGGAAGCTCTCCCCAAATGTCAAGTATTATGATTTAATTATTTTTAGCAGCATAGCGTCTTCTGAGACTGGAAACGTTAAAATCAATAGCTGCACACATAAATATAATGTTGCTATTGATAGCCATTGTTAGAAGTGTCAGTGATCCCTTCTAGTCCCACTCTCTTTTTACTAAAAGCATCTCCATAAGATACAAAGTTCCCAGGCCTAGCCTTCCAGTTTTGTGACTATTCCCCCATGTCCCACTTTGTAAATGTTCATTTGCTTGTAATGGCAATTTATGTCACTGTGCATTATACGGATGGCCTAATTCAAGGCCAGTTATCCAGTGGCGATGTCTTCACTTCGAACGAAGTTGGTTAATGGTTGGAACCAGGATGTTTTATTGTACCATATCATTGAGCTGTATTTCCTACAATGTCTTTTTACTGACTGCCCCTGAAAACATTTCATTATGTTCAATCATACACACTCATTCTCATTAGCGGATTATCATTTCCCTTGTAGTCAGTCCTACCTGCCCAGTGCCACTGATGCTCGGGTCTCTTACACCGCAATAAGAGAAGGGTTGGTTTTAAAGTGAACACCCTTATTACTCATTAGGTGCCCAGTGGTTTAAATAAATAAAATGTGTCATCCTTCATTGAAAGAGATGGTGTCTCTGGACAGGGCCTGACATATGTGGAAGTGGAGGGGGCAAGCTACAGAACTAGACTCCAAAAGGCCTCTCCCAGGTCTCTCCCTCACTAGTCTCTCCCACTCCACCTGCATCTTTTTCCTCAGGGAAAGTTGTTTGTGGCATCCGTTCAAAAGATCTCACTGGCCTTCCTTCTTTCCTTCCTCCCTTGCTGCCCTTTTCCTTCCTCCTTTCCCTCCTTCCTTTCTTCCTTCCTTCCTTCCTTTCTTCATTTCTTACTTCCTTCTTGTTTTTATAAAAGCCTTGGAGCAACAATCATTTTGTGGTTTCTGTTTGATTATGCAAATTCAAAGATGAATTATTCAGTATTATTAACCTTAGAGAGAATGATGTATAGTGGGTATAAAATATACAAACAATTAAAAACCATGATTGTAGGATCTCCAATAGTGATATGAACAAAATGCTCCTGGAGCCCAAGGGAATACCAGAGACTTCCCCGAGGAAGTTGCAGGGGTACTTGAGATGGTCAGCAAAGGTGGCCAACTTGACAGAGGCAAAGCACTAGAGGTAGTCATTGAGAGAATAGCATGTGGAAAGGAGGTGTGCGAGATCCTGGCGTGTTCAAATAAAATTGAATTGGTCTAAGTAGATTCAGCAGCTCTGTGGAAGGAGAATGTACAGGCTCTGTGGTGGGTCAATACCGGCTGGGATCAAAGAGGCCCAGGGGTGGAGAATGAGTCAGAGATGGGTAAAAGTTTATGTTGTGAGTATTGTAAGGTAATGGTAGCAATGAAGGTTGATGTATTTTTGGAGCAATGATATTGCTATAAATATCAAAGTGATCCATATCAAAATAGCATCATTAAAATGATTGTCTTGATGTACAATGTATGTGCTGCATGCATCCTAGCCTCTATATCTTGCCCCCTTTATCAAGCTTTGAAAGGCATTGGGCTAATTGTTCCCGTCAAAACTGAGGTTATGGTGTTACTGTCATCAACTCAAAACCATCTAGAAGAGTGGTTTCTTATACTGTCAATTTCTTATCCTGAAAGAACAGCTCACGATTAAATACTAAAAAACCCAAGCAACTTTTCTGTCAAATGCCCTCCAAACTTTATTAGGCTTATATTTAAAATTTACATAGCATAGAATAATTTATTCATTTAATTACTGAAAGGTAAAGTTTGTATGAAATTTGCCACCAAGGATTTATCAAGAAATTATTTCTAAAAATATAGATTTTATGGGTACATGCTTGAGATTTTTCTAGTGCCACATTCACTTACTTAGCAAATTTTTCTTTCTTAAATTATGTGCTCACTTACTATTGCTTTTATTTTAGGGTCTACATCATACTTTTTAAAAGTGTATTGAAGCCAGCACAGTAGTATCTCAATCGCTGTTCTTACTCGAGATTTTTCCTAGGTTCTTGAGAGGTAGGCTGGACATATAATTTCATTTGTGAATTCTACATCCAGTGAAATATTCCACTTTGCCCATCTTGCTTTCCTAAGTAACTCAGAGATCAATTTATCTCTACCAGAAGTTTTGAAAATTCTCATTGAACATATTATAGAACACCAATGTTACACCTTGAGTCTTTTTGTTTTCGTTTGTTATTTTTCATCTTGGCTTCTTTAGATGTGTCTTTTTATTTTATTGTCTATAGATTTAATGCTTATTTCATCATATATTCTGCAGGCTGCCTAAAATCTAATTTTTAATCAGATGTAATAAAAACATATAAACACAGGGAATGCTATTTTCCACATCAATCTAAGCATAAGCAAATATGACACTGTGCTATTCCATTTTACAGATGAGGCATCGAGGCTGGGTGACATAACATGACTGGGGATGCCGCCTAACCAGAATCGAAGTTGGGTGCTAGAGGGTGACAGATGGGCAGGCATGTGCTTATCAGCTGCTAATTAGGCCACAAAGTTCTGTGTTCTATGTATGAGTAGTGCTGCATAATTTAATAAATAATAGCAATAATGATGACAGACAGGAGAAGAAAATTATAACCAATCATGAAAAAATGAAAAATGCTACCTGTGTTCAGCAAAATCAGGACAGAGAATCTGACTTGCCATCCACGGGAGAATGCTGGGAGTTTAACAATTAAAGACTGCTTCTCTAGAGACTGGAGGCTGTGTCTCCCTTCACATTGCTAATGAAGTATAATTCATTTTACCTCGCACCCACCTTTAGAAATCAAAGTTCAAGCGTCCGTATCAGACACGTTTGAAAGACGAGGTCTCCTCTCCCCTTGCAATACTGCCTGTCCTCTTCAGGGAGCATTCTCCTGTTCTATTAATTATTGTGCTTCGATGGCATTATTATTCATGGGCTAGCATCTCAAAATACTTGACTTAGCACTGGGTCTGGAACTAATACTAATAAGTACAAGGCTGAGTAGTGGGTAATTTTTTTTTCCCCTTATTTTTTCTCATGTGCGCTGCAAAGACAGTGGATACTTTTTTTCATAATTCAGCTGCCTTGCACACTGAAACAAAATTCAGCCTGTTGACTCTTTAAGGGCAGTGTCCTAGAGAAATGCACCTCCAGGGCATTCCGAAAAAATGGAAAAACCCAATTCCAAATTTCCACAGACCATCAAAAGAGGAGGCATGAAAATAGAGACTTGTTTAATTTGTTGTTATTTTAATGCAACGTACAATATTTACTTTATGGGGCAGAGAGTCTTTGTTCACTGGTATAGAGTCGGTGATTGCAAACCTGGGGCTGAGTGGTTAAAAGGGATGTTGATGTTTGATGTAAGATTATAATGTAATGAGATTGATTTTTTTTTTTTTAAACTAAACATAGTAGAATATATCCATTCAAAGAGGACAAGTCGTCTTCAAAGTAGCCAACATGAAATGCTATTGTATCAGTTAGGAGTATACTCGAATTACTAATTATCAACTGTTAATAACAACGACAAAGAAATGACTATTGATATTATCAAGAAATAGGTTTATTTTTCATTAATGACAGAAAACCCACTGGCATGGGTCCCCTGTTCCATGCCAGTAAAAACAAAGTCGTTCTCTATTGTTTTGCTGCTACCCAGATCACAATGGCTTTTAACTATTATTTGTTGCCCTAAGGTCACATGATGCCTGGCTCACCTGCAAGGTAACTTTATATTCAAGGTGGAAAAGGTGGGGCCAGCAAACTTCCTCTTGCTTCTTTTCTTCTTACCAGGAAATTAAAAGACATTTATCTTTTTAGCTTCTTATCAGGAACTGGGTCTCAAACCTTTCCTAGCTGCAAAGAGGTTGGAAGACCAGATGCATGGCTTTATATTCCCTATTGTGGGAGTTGAATGAGGGAGAAAGGCACTGAGATTGGACATGGTGCTGACTAAAGAAAAGTGCCTACCACTAAGCATCAAGTTCTTCCAACAGGGTTTCAGTATTTAAAATTTTTCTTTGTTAACAGACTTTATTTTCGAACACAAATTGTCCTGAGGCTGACACCGTATCTGCCTTGGCTTGGCATTGTTTAGTTGCTTGCATGATGCCTCAGAATACATTTATTGAATGAATGAATTCATGAGTGAATAAATGAATCAACACAATGTTTCCACTAGGTACCTACTTTATGTGTGTATTGTATATGATTTTCAAACAAAGAGGGGTACATGATGGGCAGATGATAAACTGAAAATGTGAAGCAGAGGGAAGATTTGTTTTCCCTTTAAGTGTATGAGGTGGTTGAAATAACTGTGGAGGGAGGTCAGAGACAGACTGACCATCATAAGCCCGTGTCCTTCTCTTCCCTGCACCCCACGATCCAGAGACTGGGGCTGCTCCTAATAACTACCATGGCCCGGAACTGAATCCAGGGGCCTGGATCCTGTTCCCTACTGATCTGTCCCTTGGTCACTCCTGCAGTTTCTTGCTGACAGCCCCTTTGTACTGTTTTTTTTTTTTTTTTTTCTCTGGGTCTGAATACTGGCAGTTCCAGCTGAGGGGGAAGTTTCCTATAAAACTTTAATTAGTTTTTCATTAATTCCTCTGTTTTTAATAAAGAGTTTTTTTTTTTCTTCCTTTCACCTAATACTTATAAGCTACATGTCAATCTCCAAAACAATACCTCCATCATTGAAATTGCTTGAGCTGCCTGTGAGTTTATTGGAACTCCTGGCTTTCAGTGATTTAATTTTTGAGAAGCTGAGTTACTGGGGTTGCCTTTGTATTTTATGTCTGGGAAGCGTCCTGGCTGGCGTCCCTTATACCTATGGCTTAATTGAACATCTGTGGAATGACAGGGAAAAACACTGGATGTGAATAAAAGAAGGAGTATGACTAAAATGCTCCTGAAACAATAATTCCACCACCAGCAATTTAAAAAAACAAAAAAAAATAGATGGACTAATTAACCTCTGTCCATGGATTTGTGGTTAATTTCTGCCCTTCAACTTGCATGTCATCTAATCTCATGTTATTCCCTCCACCCACACCACTGCCTTACCTATTTTCTCAGGTTCACCAGTGTTTCTTCTCCCCACTGTCCAAACAAATTATTTAAATTACTGTTGCACGTTATACAGTTAGAGCTGTCATAATCATTATTGAGGTTAATCAGTTGAGTGATACTATGAATAGGATGAATATGATTACTTCTCTTTAATAGAATTAGAATAAACTGGGATACTATGAAGTTAAATGGGATCAAGCCAGCAATGGATCCAAAACTCAGACCCATGTTTTCTGTCTTAAGTAATGTTTTATTCTAGATATACCAAGACACATAAAATCAAAGATATCTAACATAGTTATTTGAAAACAAGTGCCCCCTCCTAAAAAATGCATTAAATTTAGTACATCAGGCTCAGTCTGTGTTTGAGTTTAAGCTATGTTTATTTTCTACAGTCATTAGACTTTTCTATATACGTTTGCTAAACTAGCATATAGACTAAAAAAGACATTTTGGGGCTTCTTAAACTTTGAAGAGTCTCATACAAAATGTTTTTTCTTAACGCAGTTTCTTTAAAATGAAGTCTAAAAACTCCTCCCCCCCCCCCACTGGTAGGGAAACTATAAAATTGTCACAACAGATACTGGAAAAAAATCATTTAGTACATTCAGCATAAATTTATGATTAAAAACTTTTAGAAAAGTATAATTAGATGGAAATTTTCTTAAGTTGGTTAAAAAAAAAAAATTATAGAAGCTACAAACATTAACCTAAATGGGGAAAATGTGTATACATTTGCTTTAAAATAAGGAAGAAGGTAAAAATGTCATCTATCTCTACTTCAATTCAACATTATACCTGGGACACTAGTCAGCACAATAAAAAATAAAAAAAATAGGCCTTGCAAAGGTGGAAATATTACTCTCCTTATTTTACATTTTATCACTGTCTAAATTGGAAATGCAACAGTGCCTATAGCATAATTAAAAATACTGGGAGTTTAGTATGGTGGCAGTAAATGAGGTCAAGATACAAGGGTCACTAGGCTGTTGCATTTCTGTACAACAGTCTAAAACATTTAGAAAATGTAAAGTGCTAGTTAAAATTGTAGGTTTCTCCGCCCATGCCAGTTCACTAAATCAAAATTTCTGAGTGGAGTCCTGGAATCCTCATTTTACTTAGTTTTGCAGACAATGCTTTTTTTTTTTTTTTTTTCTCTTTAAGCCACTAAAGTTTTTAAGTTACCATCTCAAGGAGGAGACAGTCAGACATTATATTTTGGAACAGTTGCTAAGTGTTAATGTAGTAGAAAGATGAATCGAAGCAGATCCGGACTCTATATGAGACGTGATCAAAACATATAGTGAATGTTTAAATTAAAAAAAAAAATGTCACAGTAAGAGACACATTACCATTAATACCTCTGAAAATAATACCCTTTCTTTGAACACACTTAGCCCATCATTCTTGCCACTTTCTGAAGCAGTTCTGGAAGTCCTCTTTCGTGAGTGTCTTTAGTTGTGCTGTCCTGTCTGCCTTGATGTCCTGAATCAATTCAGGATGTTTACCTTTCATGGTTTACCTTTCATTTTGACTTTGGGGAAGAGCCAGAAGTCTCATGGTGCCAGATCTGGTGAATGACACAGATGAGGACACACTGTAATGTTTTTATTTGACAGAGATTGCCATACCAGAAGCTAGGTGTGACACGAAGTCTTTCTGTTGTGATAAAAAATACGGTGAATGATGCTGCCTAGTGCCATCTAACAGAAAGACAGGGATCTTCAATATGGGAGGGGTCATGTCAAACTTTAGTAACAGTTTGTGAGAAGTTTCAACTTGTTTGGTGCAATCAGTTGGGTGTGAGCTACGGTTGAGAGGTATGTTTTAAAGTGTGCTATAAATCATTCTCCATCACGACAATGCTCTGTGTCATGATGGTACAACAGTTCCCATCAAATAAAAACATTATGGTGTGTCCTCGTCCACCTTATTTACTGGATCTGTCACCGTGCAACTTCTGGCTCTTCCCCAAAGCCAAAGTGATTCAGGACATTTAGGCAGCCAGGACAGCGCAACTAGACACTCAGAAAAGAGGACTTCCAGAACTGCTTCAGAAAGTGGCAAGAGCAATGGGATAAATGTGTTTCAAGTGAGGGGAAGTATTTTGAGGGCAATGTGTCTTTTACTGTATTTTTTTTTTTTTTTAATTTCAACATTCACCATATTCTCTGATCACACCTCATACTTCAGGTTTTTTTTATTTGTTTGTTTGATAATCTAATCTAAAATGATCTAATGTTAAACTTCTCTGACATTTCTAGAGAACATCCAACTTGGATATCAGGATTTTTTCTCTTAATATGCTGTTGGATAGTAAGTGTTAATATTTTGCTTTTAATTTTGCACTGAGATTTAAGATAACAATTGGTGTATATGATCTTTCTTCATTTTGTCTTTATCAGCTTTTCATATCAAGGTCATAGTAGCATCATAAAATGAGTTGAAGAGTGTATCCTTTTATCTTATACTAAATAGTTTTTGTAAGATTTGAAGTCATTTGTCCACCCCTTAGGTGAGATAAAAAGGCTAAAGCATGACTGGAGTGGGGCAGAGTTTCCTACCCTTGATGAGATTGTAGTATTGCCCTTTGGTGAAGTCTTTACTCCTGGAGATGAAGTCTTAGGGAGAAGAGTGACGCGGTGGAGGTTGTTTCACAACCGCTTCTCTTCCTCTTCCCCTGCCAGGGTCATCCTTTTAGTCCTCCCTATGAAAGCTTGATGGGTTTCTAAGAAGAAAAGCCTGTGACAATGTGGGCACCCCAGTGCTGCAGACCCTGTGAGCATCTCTTATGCTCAAACTTAGACTCCAGCTACTCACCAAAATCAGTAGTTCAATGCTTAGTAGCTTATGGTGTCAGTGTATTTTGTCTCTAGATAAAAATTTCAGATCCTATATTTCTCTGAAGGCAGCTTTTCTCCAGATCACAGGATGACAGTTTGCACTGTGACCTCAGTTCTCTGAGCAGTGCAACAAAGGTTATTGATATTCAGTTTGTCCAGCATTTTCTTGTTGTAAGAAAGAGATTGATACTTGCAAGATCTTTAAATGTTGAACCAGAAACTGAAAGTCTAGACATGTGGGAGGACACCTTGTTTTATTGTGCTTCATCTTATCGTGTTTTGCAGATATTGCTACTTTCTACAAATTGATGGTTTGCGGCAACCCTTCAATGAGCAAGTCTATTGGCCATTTCCCCACAGCATTTGCTCACTTCGTGTCTCTGTGTCACATTTGGTAATTCTCACAATATCTTAAACTTTTTCATCCTTACTATATTTATCATGGTGCTCTGTGCTCAGTGATCTTTAGTATTACCGTTGCACAGTTGATCCTTGAACAACATGGCGATTAGGAGTGCTGATCCCTGTGTAGTCACAAATCCAAGTATCACTTAAGTTGCCTCTTCTCATATGCAGATTCCCAGTTGCAAAATTGTATTGAACAACCTTCATAGTTCGAATCCATGTTATTCAAGGGTCAACTGTAATTGTTTGGGGGCTCCATGTACTATACTCATGTAATACAATGACTTTAATCGACAATAGTTGTGAGTACTTTAACTCCTTTACTGACCTGCCATTCCCTTATCCCTCTCCCTCTCCACCAGCCTCACTATTTCCTAAAATACAACAATATTGAAATTAGTTCAACTAGTAACCTTACAGTGGCTTCTAAGTAAAGGGAAGAGTCTCACGTCTCTCACTGTAAATCAAAAGCTACAAATGACTAAGCTTAGTAAGGAAGCACGGCAAAAGCTGAGACAGGCCAAAAGCTCAGCCTCTAGTGCCAAACAGTTAGCCACGTTGTGAATGCAAACATTGAAGTTATTGAAGGAAGTTAAAAATGCTGCTCCAATGAACACAGGAATGATAAGAAAGTAAAACAATGTTAATGCTGATACTGTGTTTTCCCGAAAATAAGACCTCACAGGACTATCAGCTCTAATTCATCTTTTGGAGCAAAAATTGATAAATAGGATGAAGCCAGTGCTCAATTACCATTCTGAATATATAAGACCCAGTATTATATGATATGATATGATATGATATGATATGATATGATATGATATGATATGATATGGTATGGTATTATACTATATTATACTATAAGACCCGGTCTTATATTACAGTAAAATAAGACCGGTCTTATATTAATTTTTGCTCCAAAAGACACATTAGAGCTGATAGTCCTGTGGGGTCTTATTTTTGGGGAAACATGGTATACGTGGAGAAAATTTTAATTATCTGGACAGAAGATCAAACCAGCTACATTCCCTTAAGCCAAAGCTGAGTTCAGAGCAAGGCCCTAACTCTTTTTAATTCTATGAAGGCTGAGAGAGATGAGGACGAAGTTTGAAGCTAACAGAGATTGGTTCATGAGATTTAAGAAAAAAAGCCATCTCTATAACATAAAAGTGCAAGGTGAAGCAGCAAGTGCTGATGTAGAAGCTGCAGCAAGTTATCCAGAAGATCTAGCTAAGAGAATTAATGAAGGTTGCTACAGTAAACAGATTTTCAATGTAGATGAAACAGCCTTATATGGCAAAAACAAAACAAACAAACAAACAAACAAAAACAAAGTAAAAGAAAAATGCCATCTAGGACTTTCATAGCTAGAGAGAAGTCAATACCTGACTTCAAAACTTCAAAGGACAGGTTGACTCTCTTGTTAGGGAGCTAATGCAGCTGGTGACTAGAAGCTTGAAGTCATTGCTCAATTACTATTCTGAAAATCCTAGAGCCATTAAAAATAATGCAAAATCTACTCTGCCTGTGCTCTATAAATGAAATGACAAAGTCTGAATGACAGCACATCTGTTTGTAACATGCCTTACTGAATGTTTTAAGCCCAGTGTTGAGAACTACTGCTCAGACAAAGGGTTTCTTTCAAAATATTACTGCTCATCAACAATGTGCCTAGTTGCCCAAGAGCTCCAGTGGAAATATACAAGGAGATTAATGTCACTTTCATGGCTAACACAACATTCATTCTGCAGCCTTTAGGTAAAGCAGCAATTTTGACTTTCAAGTCTTATCATTTAAGAAATACATTTCATAAGACTATAGCTGGCATACACAGTGATTTCTCTGATGGATCTGGGCAAAGGACATTGAAAACCTTCTGGAAAGGATTCACCATTCTAGATGCCATTAAACACATTTGTGATTCATGGGAAGAGGTCAGAATATCAGCATTAACAGGAGTTTGAAAGAAGTTGATTCCAATCTTCACAGATGACATTGAGGGCTTCAAAACTTCAGTGGAGGAAGTTTTCAGATGGGATGGAAATAGCAGGAAAACTAGAATCCAAAGTGGACCCTGAAGATGTGACGGAATTGCTGCAGTCTCCTGATAAAAACTTAATAGATGAGGAGTTGCTTCTTGTGGATGAGAAAATAAAGTGGTCTCTTGGGACAGAATCTATTTCTGATGAACATGCTGTAAAGATGGTTGAAACGACAACAAAGGATTTAGAATATTATATAAACTTAGATGAAAAAGTAGTGGCAGGGTTTGAGAATATTGACTGTAGTTTGAAAAAAGTTCTGTGGGTACAATGCTGCCAAACAGCAACAGAGAAAGCTTTCATGAAATAAAGTCAATCGATGTGACAAACTTCATTAAGAAATCACCACCGCCTCCCCAACCTTCAGCAACTGCCATCCTGATCAGTCAGCAGCCATCAACACCGAGGCAAGACTCTCCACCAGCAAAAGATAATGGATTGCTTCAAATAAGGACAGGCTCAGATGATGGTTAGCAATAAAGTATGTTTTTTCTTAATTAAGGTGTGAACACATTTTAGACATAATTCTATTGCATATGTAATAGACTCTAGTATAGTGTAAACATAACTGTTATTTGCACTGAGAAACCAAAAAAAATTGTGTTACTTTATTGCAAGGTTCACTTTATTGCAGAGGTCTGGAACCGACCTGCAGTATCTCCGCAGTATGCTTTATTTCTTAATATTCAAACACATGCAATTGTTATTTCTATGTTAATAGTATGCAGTTTAAACTTAGCTTCATTGTGTTTAATATTATATTGAAATTTTTGCCTTTTAACTCTCAAATGTTATAAATCCACAACCAATGTTTAACAATGCCGTCATTTCAAATAATGAGAAAGGTGGATAGAGAACATATCTTCAGGAATCTCATTTATCAGTCTCTTAGATCGTGCTTCTGGCCAATCCTAACTGATTTCTCAGTATGGTTTCCTAGTTTCCAAACATAGATGAGTGGTTAAGATAATGGATCCCAGAGCCAGACTGTGTTCAAGTGAGACTCTGAGAATTCCTATCCATGTGAACTTGAGCAAGTTACTTAATCCCCCTGCATCTCAGTTTCCTCACTTGATGCTAATAATCAGAATTCCCCCATAGTGGCTTTATGAGGATCAAATTAAAGATTTAGAGCACACAGTGGCTGCCTGGCATCTCATAAGTACTATACAAGATTTGTTAACTAAAATACATTAATTCATTCTGAATTTAGTGCAGCTACATTGGTTTATATAGTAGCGTAAGAATACCATATTATTTTTGTTTTCAGAAAACAACAGAGAAATCAGAGTACCTTGAATGAGTATTTGCTTAAGAGTAAGTTACTTTTAGAAAATTAGTGAAGTTTCTAGGAAATTATAGAAATGATAGAAGAGTTATTATAGCTTCCCAAAAGAACAAACTCCATCCCAAGATGAAGAAGTGGCATATGTCATGAAAGATTTCGTTTGTGTGTATGTATGTGTGTGAGCATGACATGAGTATATGTACCCCTTTTTTTTTTTTTCCCCCAGTGCACTGAAGTTCTGGTCACACACTGTCAGTGGCCAATCGAGAACTGGCAGCTCTTTTCTCTCCTTCATTCTCCATTGTCATCGTTATTGGCATTGTTATAATTCATATTAATCTGATTATAAGAGTGTGTCGAGGCTGACATGTCCGGGAGAGATGGTTGAGCACAAGAGCTGTTTCTGGAACGAGATAAACAACAAACAAAAAGACTTTTTGATTTAGCAGTTCCCAAAGCGTATGATTCATACATGAGTCATTCTCATGAAGTGGGTAAAAATTCCCATTTACAAAGGCAGAAATGAAAATAAAGTTGTTTTTAATTTAGGAGACAGAAGAGTGGGATGAAATATCTAGCTCGAGAGAATCCTTCTGAAAATGGATTTCTAGCAGAAAAGTTTCACCCCTCTAAGCATAGAGATGCAAATTTTGCCTTCCATAAGCTAATCAAGACTTTTTTTCTTTTTTGGCAAGAAAACAAAGAAAAACCAGTCTAATCCTGAGTAAACCTGGCTTTTTCCTTCCTTATTGGGTCTCCCAGGAAAAGCAGATTGCAATGTTTAACTCTCTAATATATGCAATAAAAGATTTCACTGATACTGTCAAGCTGACTACTTAGCCATTCAACTGCTTTCATATTATACACATTGCTATGCACTGTCGCTTGAGATTACTTTGTGCAAGAAAGCTTTGTTAGGACAGAGTAATTTGATGAATGTCAAAGCCAAATGTATATAGAGAGATATAGATATACGGGATGGGGCAATCTGATTTCTATTTGACTCTCACACAAATCACATTTCCAACACATTTCAATGAATCACCGTTAGATGCCAGGCTGGCAGACATGATGCATTCTGGCCATGGTTAGGAAGACAGATTTGGGATGTTTCAAACATGGCCCCGTGAAGGGCATTTTTTTGTAAAAACCTCAGAGAATACAATGCTGTATTATTTTTGCAGTATATTTTAACCGTGAGATTTACATGAAAATGGCACCCTATCTAATGTCTCCATGTAAACATCCCCGTCTTCTTCTGACTCTGCAGAGGTGCCATTCTTCATAATATCTTTTTTTTTCAGATTTCTAAAAGTCTGTACACAGATGTTTTCTGCTACAGCAGAGTATTTCTTTATGATTATGTTGGGGAGCAACCTTAGGAGAAGTCCCCTTCAGCTGTACAAAGTGGGGTAGTGCTCTCCAAACACACAAATTCTGCCTGTATAGCCTTTCTTGCATGCAAAAAAGGAGGAAAAGGTTTGCAAGTAGTATAACACTGTTGGGGTGGACTGAGTTATTGGCCTAGGTCTCTATCTTTGGTTTCCATCCCTTTGTATAGAATGTGCCCCATCTCTACTATTGGGGCTATTCTTCTGGAACAGCTGTGAGAAGATGAGGCAGAGTCACTATAATACTGAGATAAAATTTAAAGAGTCTTTAATTTAAGATAATGTATTGCTACCAGTCCTCTCCTATGTATGACCCCTAGGTTTTGAGAATATAGGTATTTTCATATTGAATTAATTTACTTGTTAAAATAAGTGTCTGTGCCATGCCTTGAAAGCATTTTGTCTAAAACATAAAATATGTTTAACTTTGTGATCTGACTTCATCACTCCTCTCTACTGATTCTAGATTTTTTATTTATTGATTTTTCTAACTGAGGATAATATCAACCATCAAAGTATGGACACTGTATGTAGGAATCTTAACTATGAAAAGTGCATTGTAGCATTACGATGGAATAGTCTGCTTGTAAGTGCCTTGGTATCTCCTATACCAAATCTCTTATTTTATAAATGAGGAAACTGACACAAGTGATTCTTCCCTTAGTCACAAAGCTATTGAAGGAATTGGATAGACTAGGGTTCCACATACTTATGTTCATTAAATTCACATAGAGCAAGATTGGTTTGAATGAGAATCGTTATAGATAGATCACCACAAATGTACAATTTACACCCTCCTAACACACCTTGCCTCTCCTCAAATCTTATCCCTGGACATCCAGGAAACTCTGATTTTTGTTGTTGTTGTTTTGTTTTGTTTTTTAATCCCTAAAAACATGTCTGTACCACTCAAAATAAAACATAAAATATAAAATTATGTACATTAGTTGATTGATTTATATGCCTAAGCAGTACACATTTTCATTTTTATGAAATATATTTTCCATCCCTTTACTTTCAGTCTATGTGTGTCTTTGATCAAAAGTGAGTCTCTTGTAGGCAACATATGTAAGGGGTTTGTTTTCTTACCCATTCAGCCACCTTATCTTTTGACTGGAGCATTGAATCCATTTACATTTAAAGTAATCATTGATACGTATGTAGTTATTGCCATTTTATTATTCATATCATTTATTTTATTTTTTTTCTTTCTTTCTATTGTTCTTCCTTCTTTCCTTTCCTTCCCCCCCCCCCCTCCCCTGTCTTAAAGAAGTCATTTTAACAGTCCTTGTAATACTGGTTTGGCGTTGATGAACTCCTTTAGCATCCTCTTGTCTGAGAAGCCCTTTATCTGTGTTTCCATTTTAAATGATAGCCTTGCTGGGTGGAGTAATCTTGATTATACATCCTTGCTTTTCATCTCTTTTAATATTTCATGCCAATCCCTTCTGCTTTGCAATGTGTCTGTTGCGAAATCAGCTGACAGTCTTATGGAAGCTCAGTAGTAAGAAACTAACTGCTTTTCTTTTGCTGCTTTTCAGATTCTTTCTCTGTCTTTAAACTTCAGCATTTTAATTATGATGTGTCTTGGTGTGAGCCTCTTTGGGTACATCTTGTTTGGTATTCTATGTGCTGTTTGAGCTTCTATCTCTATTTCCTTCACCATGTTAGAGAAGTTTTCTGTCATTATTTCTTTGAATAGGTTCTCAATTACTGGCTCTGTCTCTTCTCCTTGTACCCCTGTGAAACAAATATTGGTATGTTTGATGTTGTCCCAGAGGCCCCTTAAACTATCCTCATTATTTTGGATTCTTTCTTCTTTTTGGTGTTCTGATAAGTGTTTTCTGCTACCTTATCTTCTAAATCACTGACTCAATCCTCTGCTTCATCTAATCTACTGTTGATTCCCTCTAATGTATTCTTTATTTTCAGTTATTGTATTCTTTATTTCCAGCTAGGGTTTTTTGTTTTGTTTTGTGATTTTTAAAAATGTTTTCTATCTCAATTTGCACATTTCCTGTCTCTTTTTTGAAATTTTCCCTGAGATCATTGAGCATCCTTATAACCAGTGTTTTGATCTCTGTGTGTGATAGATTACTTATCTCTATTTTGTTTAGTTTTTCTGAAGCTTTGTTCTCTTCTATTTATTTTGGATATGTTTTTTTTTTGTCTCCCTATTTTGGCTGATTCTCTCTCTCTCTCTGTGTGTGTGTGTGTGTGTGTGTGTGTGTGTGTGTGTGTGTGTGTTTTCCTATGTATTAGGTATGGCTGCTGTGTCTCCCAGTCTTAGTAGAGAGGCCCTATTTAGTAGATGTCCTGTGGAGCACAGTGGTACATTCCACCTGGTCCAGTGTTCCAGGTGTGTTCCTTGTGTGGGTTTTGTGTGCCTCCCTGTGGTATTTGAGCCCTGGTTTCTTTTTGAATCTCAGTGGGAGGATTCCTCTCAGGCTAATTGGTTTTGAGGACTGGCTATGACTACAGTAGAGAAGCTGTTTTGCAGGGACTGACCCAATGAAGCAGGATTCATTTTAGCAGGGCTCTGGTGCCTGTCCAGTCTGCCTTTGTATGTGTCATCCTTGGAGGTAGCGGTGTGATGCTCTGGCTCTGTTCGAAGTTTGCCACCAGGTGTGCTGGCCTTGGGGCCTCCTGAGAGGGGTCCCACAACACCAAGTTTAGCAACAATCTGTGCCCTGCCCAAGGCCACGTGGCATGAGCCACAAAGCAATATGAGGATGGCTGCCACCTGCACTGAGCTTGGAGGTGTGTCGAGAGGCTAAGCTGTGAACTGAGCTGGCTGCTGGTAGTGCTGGGCTTGGGGCTGTTCAGTAAGAGATATGGGGCATGCTGAATCTGGATGCTGTTTGTTTGGGGCCTGTAAACCTTTGAGAGATTTTTAAAAAGTCTGTAGCATGAGCCAAGAAAAACTGTTTCTATGGAAAAACCACTGGAATGGCTTGTGTGGGCCAAAAGTTTTGTGGGGTGGGGTCTTGGGGAATCACCAGGACAGGGGAAGAGTATTAGCTTGGTTGATGGAGACTCAGATATGGTTGCTACCTGTGTCTGTGTCCTAGGAGGGTGGAGGACTCAACAAAGAAACATTAAAGTCTGCCAGCATTTCTGTCTGAAAGAAAACTGCCCTTCCAGGCCTCACCCTGGGCCAGACAACTCACTTCCTCCCCGTAAGTCTCTGGAGCCTTTCAAGGTGTCGCCCCAGTGCTGGAGCTCAGAGTGAGTGACTCCATCAGTAAGTAATCTGTGTGTGGGCTCCTTAAGAGGATGGCCTAGGAGTCTTGCTACTCTCTGTCTTATACAGCTCCAATCTCCACTGGTTTTCACAGCAGGAGGTTTTGGGGACTTCTCCCCCTGGCAATGGGGGGACTGGTGTGAAGCTGGGATCCTTCACTCCTCCGGGGAGGACCTCTGTAGCCAAGAAATCCCTCCCGATTTTTAATGGCCACATGCTGGTGTGATACTAGCCCATTGTGTCTCTGCCCCTCCTACCAATTTCAAGGGGTCTTCTTCTGTATGTCCTTAATTATAGAATTTTGGTTCAGCTAGACTGCGGGCGATTCTCAGTGATAGCCTTATGCAAAGCCTTTTCTTTCTCTGATCTTCTTGGCTGTCTGCTTCAGATATTATTTTTTTTTATAAATGCATAAATGATCATCTGTTTGTATGATCCATGGGGAAATAAAAACATTAATAATTCAGATTATTACCACAGCTCTGCTAATGGCCAGAAATGCTATAGCCAGAATAAGTTTATGTTCACTAGATGTTGGTCAGCTTTCCTACAAATATAACCCAAATATAAATACAAATGTAACTAACAAACATTGAACTTAGGGTCCCTGCTTTTCAACAAGGCATAAACCAGGATAGCAGTGATAGAATTGATGGCTTAGGTTCCTTAGAATCTTGAGCATATTGCTCATGACCTGCCCTTGAGTACAGACTATCATTTTTATCCTCTTCTTAGTTCATGGGTTTATGCCTTTCTTAGTCCAATTAAACTGTAATATCTTGAAAATGAAGTCATTTTTTTTTTGGCTTTTCTTGGCTCCCCTAGAATGGGTTTTGGCATAGAGTACATATTTACTTACAGATTTTAAAGAGACTTTAAAGTAGACTTCAAAGAGACTTCTACAATGAGAAATTTAGATAAATGAGAGCTGGAGGAGAGGTTTGTGAAATCCAGAGGGAAAGGGTTGCATGGATGAGGAATATCACTTAACCTCTCAGGAGCCAAGTGAGGTGTCTGTAGCTTTATCCACAGATCACCTGCTTTAACTTAAATGATTACCAGTGATCTCCTCCCCATGGTTTCTGTTATGGAATTTATTTCAAGGGCATCCAGAACTATGCCCTCTGGTCTCACTTTAGGAATGCCATCTGTGCCCCCAAGGTCCCAGTTGGTGCCCATTCAACACATCCATTAGTACAGGGTAAAGAAAGTATAACCATAAACACCTACAGAAAGGTGGATGCAGGAAGAAAGAAAAATCCCTGCAATAATACCTGGGTTTGAGAATGGATACCCTATGCTAGGGCAGTAGTTCAATATGTCCCCATTACACAAGCATCCGGTGACCATAAAGGCAATAAGTTGTGACATAGAAGTAGCATAATGTACTTAGGTGGGGATATTTGGGCTCTATCAGTAATGCTGAACTTGTCCGGGCTTCTCTTTCAGGAAGAGGAAAGTGTAGGAATGATTTAATAACTTAGGGTGATTGTGAAGATAAAATCAAATAAAATTTCTGAAAGTGCCTGCATAGTACTTGGCTCTCAGCAGATGCTAGAAGTACTTGGTCCTTTCTCTCCTGAATCTTTCATACCATGAATCTTAAATGGGCACATTAGGCAGGACTGCACCAAGGTAAATAACTCAGGACCACCTGGCATGCTGGCTTATTCCTGCTACTTTATGGCTACTTTATGTTACACTTGGGTCAGCCAGTGAGGCAGCTGGAAGCTTTAAGCAGAGGCCAGGGTGAGAGTAAGAGTAAGAAGCATCCAAGGAGCATTGACTGTGTACAGCAGGAGCATCTGAGGTAGAGGGGCAAAATAAACCTCTGGGAAAGCAAGTGGGTTAGTGTTAGTCATCATTTGGTCTATAAAATACAGTTTCATTCTTGTTTTTATTGAGACCTATAGTTCCAAATCTCATTACCTTGTATTTCTCTTCAGCTTCATAAATAGGAGAAAGTGGTGGTTTGTTACTATGTCCTAAAAATGGCATCTCCTTCCTGCCCCAGACTCCCTCCCCCTTATGTGAAAGTGCTTGGGTTGTAGTTTTATTTCTCCCTCAGTCGAGAACATTAGACATTAATGTTGTTTAAGGTTTGAGGATGAGAAGCTGGATAAACATTGGACCAACAAACAAGACTAGCAATCCTGTCTCAGTGCTCCCTGCAGCCCAAGGATCCAACCTCCCCTGTGTATCCATCCCTCAGAGACCACTCTCCTGTTTCCTTGCACACACATGTGAAAACAGTGAAAGAGGAAAAGGTCTCCTGGAAGGTGGGTGTGGTTGCAACTTACATTCATCAACTGGGAGGAATTTAGGCAATAGCCAGAATTAGGAAACTTATTTCCCGAGGCAGGTAGGTATTATAGTGGCATCTTTCCAGCTCCCTGTATACCCCATTCACTAGCTTCAGGGAAAATGGGACTGAACACCTATTATGACAGAAAGCTTCAAGGATCTAAATATTCTTAGTCATCCTGTGTATATTTTTATCTTCTTTAACTGTTATAGCCAAATATGCCTTGTACTGCTCCATCTCACATTTTGGTTTATTAAAAGATTGTAATATAATCAAGGATGCCAAAGACTACCTCACTCAATGCCTCACTTTATAAATGAGCAAACAGAAAAGAAGGGTCTTATCCAACATCAAACATGAGTTCGGGACAGAGCAAGGTCTGATTTTATCCCTACTTTGTAGCAATATTTTATTTTTCCCTTGGATCTTAGTTTTAATGGCCTAACAGAGAAGCTCCTTGTAGTGAGGGGCCATCTCCTCTCCTTTTGGAGAGGAGCTTTAATATGAGATTGGCTCTGTAGTGTTAAAGCAGATGACTCAAGGATTCTGGTCTCTCCACCTACAATCAGACAAGGACAAATTCAAATTTTTGCAAATACAAGTTGGCAGCTGCCATCTCTTGGCTAGAGAGGCCCCAGTACTGCTTTGCCTAACCTTTCTGAGGTTGCCAACATGGCAACCCAGGACATCCCAGCTTCTGGAGCAACCCAGCTCCTGGCTGTATCCTTCAAATGCTGGAGAGCTCCTCTAAAGAAAGTGGGCTTTGATGACACAGTGCAGGGGAGGAGGGCTCCCCAGCAGCAGGGAAAGAGCCACATAGACAAGTTTCTTTCCCCATCCCATTCCATTTCACAGACCTCCAGTGAAATACTAGAGCACAGAGCTACTGAAAGTCCCTGCTAAGCTTCTCTTGTCTTCTTCAGGCATACCTCTCACGCCACTTGAGTCTGCAATAGTTCTCCACCTGGACTCACTGTTATTTCCCACCCATTTATCAGCCAAGTCTTCACTAAAGGATGGTGTTCTTTTTTCATCTGTTCTTTACTTTTTTACTTTCTCTTTAATTTATCACATGATATGCCTTGATTCTCTGCCTAGACTATGAGCTTAATGGTTTTAGAAATGATATTATCATTTTTTTATCCTCATTTTCTTACCTCAAATGGTACCTTGTACAATAGTGTTAATAAACACCCATTAACTGATGATCATTGAAACTGTTTTGCATCTGATTTGAATAGGTGGTGCCTCCTTTAGGATAAATTGGCGTACATATTTTCTTTGCACACAAAGAGGGAAGAATTGTTTTTCTTTTAAATATGCATTTCTTTTCTCTCTACTGTGTCAAGGAAGATGAGAAAATTAAATTAATATCTAGTATTTATTAAGTACTTATAATATGTTAGCCAACATAATTAGAATTATATATGCATTAGCAACATCAATTTCAAAATAAACAGATTATTAACACCAGCCTTCACGTGTTGATTGTGAAGACTGAAGGAGATAATATCCTGTGAACAGTAAAACATGATTGAAATGTGGATTGTGATGAGGATGAATCAGGTTATCATAATGGTTGGATTTCACTTTGGAATACTGAAAGACCTATGGGATGAGCTATTTAAAGAATACGTTTCAATGTGGGAAAATCTACTTTAGGAAAAAGTCTGGGGTGCCAGGAACAGGGCACAGATTTTGGCCAGAGAGGGAAGAACAAAACAAGTGAAGGGTCCTAAAAATATATTTCAAATTGCTGGTAAGTGCTAACCACTTTCTATTTCTGCCTAGGGCCACTCCTGTTCTTTCTCTTAAAATTGTGAACAATATGCCTTTGATCTTGCATATTTTTCTTCATCCAATCATTGTTTCCTTTCAATCTAGTTCCACTTATCCTGAGGGCTGCTGATTCAACAATAGGTCTGAATACTCAAGTTTAAATAATATATAGTTTAACTTGTTTTTAAAGGAAAGCTTTGTAATTCCTATAAGAAATGAATCATTAATTCTGCCATGACATTATATATGAAATCTACCCAGGAGCTCCCAAATACTCTCCAATTCAGAGGAGTCTAAAGTTCAGCAAACCAAGCTGATGTAATATTATATTTGCCCTTTAAAAAAGGTCAGAATATTGTTCAATTGATGCCAACATCCTATGAACTAAATGAAAGGGGGCCTGAGAAGATTGGATGTGGTTAAGGGTTTTACGGAATTCATGAGGCTCCTTAGTCACTGTGAAATAAAACTCCCTAGCAAACCTTCTTGAGAGTAAATCCTGGGAGTATTTTGACATTGGATATGGGCAATCAGCAGGACTATTTTCACTGAGTTTGGATGGGCAAAGACATTTTTCAGTTTTTAAAATTCATAGAGCATTATCACTATCCCCAATGTTATTTTTATTTTTTATGAGGAGTCAAGGAAGAAATGAGACTTGGGTTAGATTTCAGCCTATGACAGAGCCAGGGTTAATACTAAGGATCTAGGGATCTGGGAGTTGTGATTTGGCATTAAGACAATATTATGAATATTTAAATTCTCTAGCTCTTTACTTTTGGCAAAGCTAGAATGTAAGTTACACACCATAAATGGTCTTCATTGAACCTATCCTCAACTGTAATGCCTTAGATTTTTTTATGCTACAATATTTTTCTGCATCTTATTTTGCCTATCTTTAAAATAATATTTTTAAGTAATTAACGTATTAGGATAATTGCTGAAAAGTGAAATCATAGTACAAGATTCATAATGAGAAATGGTAGGGCTGCTTTGGTCCTAATTCCCTCCTGGACAACAGATTCCACCCAATTAGCTGTATTTTTCTTAACTTCCAGATAATCTGCTAATACGGCTCTATTTCTATGGCAGTTTTTGCGGTGAGGATTGGCTCTCTATGAATGGAGATAGGGATTCAGAGCTCTTACATGCTTTATGTTTGTGCTCCCCCAATCTTCAGTCTCAAAATATGATTGGACCAAATAAGGTCCAATTTGTCCTCACGATGCACATTATTCTATAAGAATCGTTCATGACGGCCATAAATGTGCTGTGGGCACACTTTCTTTTTCGATATTTTGTCATTGCTGGAGGTGGTTATCAGTATATTTGTAACTTCATCAC
The DNA here is from genome assembly GCF_057876585.1 of Rhinolophus sinicus. Taxonomy (NCBI): domain Eukaryota; kingdom Metazoa; phylum Chordata; class Mammalia; order Chiroptera; family Rhinolophidae; genus Rhinolophus; species Rhinolophus sinicus. The sequence continues at coordinate 90,575,382 of NC_142504.1, forward strand.
TAATAGGGAAGCTTTTTCTAGCACTTAGCCTGGGATTAATGCTCATCAATTTCATTCTCATTCCAGAAACCAGAACTGAAAAATACAGCTGTGTCTAAGTGGAAGGCTGGGAGGATGGAATGTAAAATCTAGGAAGGATCTATAGGCAATAGAGAAAAGGGGATTTGATGGAACCTTTCAGCAGGTTTTTCTTTTATTTTTATTAAAAAAAATAATAATACCATCTTCTTATTTGCTTTTCTTTATTTATTCCAGTGATTTAGCTGGGTTTGGAACACAAAGATATATTGAGCTGTTTAATTAACTGTATTCACTTGAAAGTTTTATGCTGTCCTTCCTTCTTTCCTCCTTCCCTCCCTCCCTCTCTTATTTTCCTTTTAATTTTCAAAGATCTTCTAGAAAAAAAAAAGGTTTTATTTTATCCTCTCAATAACATATTCTGTTAGTAGGAAGACAATTTCATTTCTCTCCTTATTTACCATGTACTGTACTGTGATACATAAAAACCTAAGTACATCTTTCCCCTGTTCATGGAGAAATGAAGTTGAAGTTCATGCAAAAAAAAAGAAAAAAAAGAAAAAAAGAAAAAACAAGATAACTTCTGAAGCTTGCCTACCCGAGTGGGACATCCTTCTTGCTCTTTTCCAGCGCTGCATGAGTCCAGGAGCATTTTTTATTTTCCCTAAACAAAAGAGGAAAAAAACAAGAGGGGCTGATATCAAGAATGCAATTTATTGCGTAGAAATATCCCTGTTATTTTTAGGAAATTTCTATTAGACTTGACTAGGCACCATACCTCCTAAATCCTATTTGATTGCTCTCACCACTACTCGATGGATAAGCTTCTATGTCAGATTTGGGTGAAAAACTGGCTTCTGTCCTATGACTCTTGCATAAGAAAACTCTCAAGATGACCCATCAACACAGCACAGACTGTATATGCTGAAGGTACAGAGAAGCAAGTATAGACAGGAGATCCACGTGCCATTGTAGACAAATCAGGGCCAACCACAAATAAAGCCTGGCAACAACAGTGCCAGCAGAGAGATTTGAAATAAAATAGAATCTACTTCTATCTCTCTTATTATATAAAAACATTAGTTGTATATCAGCATAGTGGATCATCCAATATCCTTATCACTACATCTTTATGCTCATCACTACCACAATATCTTAAGAAATATATACAATAACAGAAGAAAAAAATATTTTTTGAGCCAGTAACTATGTACTGAGCTTTATACAGCCTAACTTATTCAATGTTCATAACTTTCTATGTGTTTTCTGTACATTCTCATTTTAGAAAGATAAAACCAGGAATGGGATAGGTTAAGAAGACCTGGTATCACCTTTTGAACGGAATGTGGAAAAAGGCCCAATAGAGAGGGAGACCAGGAATAAATGATAAAGAAAGGAAAGCCATATGAAAAAGACAGCAGGAAGAATGGATCCTTAAGAGAGATGCATGTTTAAGAGGGAAATGAAATGAGGTTGGTGAAGAAGAACTGAGCTAATTGTAGCAATCAACGGATACAATGAAGATTCGGTATTTGAAAACAAACGGACAAACAAACAAACAAAAAACAGGTTTGCAGTGGAGAAAGGTCTGTTTTAACCAGTGTGAAGGTAGACCTTGTGTCCGTCATGACCCCAGTCTTGGACTGCACATTGTTCTTCCTTGGTAAAGAGGTCAATGAAGTCAGTCATATGGATGTCTGTCTATATGTCATCAGCATTCAGACGTTTCTCAGTGCCTACATTCTGGCATTACACGAAGAAGAGCCTATGATTCTATGCTGGCCAGCAAACCTGACTGCCTTTCTTCATCCTCCCTTCAGGGAGTTTTAAGGGAGAAAAACATGTATATCAGTAATTCACACTCTTTTCTGTTTCCAGTTGTGCCTATATTCGTAACAAAAATTTCCAAGACTACTCCTTTTATCTGCAATTATATCTTGAATCTGCTGCCCTCTTAACTGGATGTTCTATTTTTATTAAGAGTGGCCGCTTTAAAGATGCCCTTTTTTAAATGAAATCCAACCAAATAGTTTTTATTGCCCTTTTTCTTCCCATTTTCTTTCCTGCCTGGCACATAGTCTACCTGGTATCCATAATTGCCATTTTACCTTGCTGTCATCTAACCCACAGTTCATTATTTGCTCTTCTTTTAAACATACCCATGCTAATTTCCTCAGAATGTCCTCATTGCCAGCTGGCCTCTTCCCTGCAGATTTTCCTGTGGCCAAATGTCACACCTAAGTGCCTGCACCTTTGGTGATTTCTCCCAGCATTTGTTTAGACCCTATCAATCATTATCTCACAATAAACAACAGCTTTGCAAATGGAGAGCAAGGCTCACCCAGTGATTGATGCTTTTGGATGCCTGTCTTCTCTCCTCAGGAGAATCACAAGGTCCCCCTCCTTGTATTTTGAGGGCTCTGGCGGTACCTGCCATGGCTTGTGGGAAAACAAGGCTAACCTGCCAATACCAGGGCCTCTCTTCTTTTTCTCTTACTGCATTTCCTTATCGGTTGTGACAATGTGCCACAATTAATGATAGCAGAAATACCCACGTTTGATACCACATGCATCACACTTAAGCTTGATGGATTAGCAATCAAGAAAATTAATTCTGCCACTGCAAAGTAACATCTGAACTTTGAAGTTAGGCAATTGCATTGTATAGGGTTCAGTTATAAATTCAGCCATAAATATAACTTTAGGCAAGCTTATTTAGGAGCAGAATAGTTTCAATAGTGTTAGCTTTTTTTAGTTAACCAAGCAATGGTTTGCAGTTCTTTTCTACCAACCTCCTTCATTTCAGAGGGGTATAAGGATTATCAAATTTAAAGGTCAGAAAGACATTCAACTATATTGTATGTTTTTGACCAAGTAAATAATATTTCTAATAAACTGTTTATGATCACAGGTTCTTCAAAAATCAGTTATTTCTGGACTGAGTAGTTTTGACAGAAGGATTCAGGCTTATTATAGTATGCTTTTCTTGGTTTGAGAAGCCCTCGAATAACCAAAGTCAAACTGGTTGGTATTTCCTATAATATTTTACCTTTGAGTCTGTTTCGTATACTTTTATACATACACACACACACACAAAAAAAAATAAAACGTGCCTTGGAGCTCTCTTTCACTTGCCTCACAGACCTGGTTCTCACCTCTCTAGTACATGTTCAGTTGGAGTTAATACACACCCATGCTGAGATTGCTGAGGCTGCCAGACCAAACCAAATAAAATAAGAACAATGCCTAAACACTGTGAAATGCAGTAAACAATCAAGACACATAAGTCTTCTACTAGGTTAAGCCATATATTTCATAGGGAAGTAATTTTATATTAACGCTTGGTTTACACTGACAAAATCATGCTTCTATAGACGTTGTGGGCACAGACTCAACTAACATCGGTGAATCTATTAGTCCCACTTTATTTCAGTTAAAGCCGTTCTGCATGGGGCCAACGTGGTGAATAGCCATTTCATAGCTGTTTGCTGATCTAGTTTGATCCTGGATAGATTGTAGATTTGAATCTCTAGAGACTCAAATGAGAGGCAGAAATGTTCCTCTACAGGATAAGAGCATAGGGAAGGAAGAGGAGGTCAGCAAGTGTGTTGACTTTTACCCTGTCCCACATCATCCACAAAAGGGATTCGATCCACTGATTTACTTACTCTAATATCTTTTCCTTGCTGTAAGGCACCACGATTCTGATGAAAATACCAATCAAGCCGAACCTTATGAAGTCTACTCAATATCTCCCTCACCGACACCTCCATTATTGGGGAATTAAGGCAGTAATATTCTGAATCAGAAATGGGACAGCTAAAGCATTTGATAAAAAAGTATTTGCTCAGTATGTTTGTAGTCTGATCAAGTACTCAGAAAAATGTCTGAAAAACTTCAGAAAATCATTTCATGTTTTAGACACATCAATTTTTATTGTATTGGTTTGATTTATTAATTCTGAAGTAGTATTTATTCTTACCATGGCTCTATACGTGATAACATTATATTAAATCCATTATTGAATGTGTCAGAAATGCTGCATTTCCTTAAAAACGTTCTGATAATTATACTTTATAATTGAAACTGTCCTTTCACCCAAGTAGTTAAAGTGAATGAACTGCTTTCTTAATCTTTATTGTTGTTTATATAGTTTTATTCCATTCAGTTAATCACATACTCATTAGCCATTGTTGTATGCCAGTAGGTGTGATGATTTCTAGGAGTTCAGGACAATAACCATTAGAGGTTACTATTTTTATCAGCCTAGGATATTAGAAAATATATCCGTCAATGTTAGCTGAGGCCATGTTCACCATGGCTGCCACAGTCAGAAAAGACCATGCTTATAACCCTCATTTGAAACATGAGTAAGCTGAGGTCCGGTGCTAAGCCCATTTATTTGTAGCAAACTCAAATCTAGGACCCGGTAGCCTCTACATTCTTCCTAGTGTACTTTCTAATTTAACTGCCATATTTTCCACTGTTAACATTTGTGTTAAGGGCCACAAAATCAAAATAGATGCCTTACAATGAGCCATTTAAAATGTGTCTGAGACACAGGAAGATCTACGGCACGTCAGAATTGAAGAGAACTTTTCCATAAAAAAACGTTTACGTTTCCATATGACTAATAACTTTTTAAAAGCTGCTTCCCTGACCCTTTTCCTGTGAATTTGATAGGTAGTTAAAAAAAAATACTTAAAAATATATTTCAATTGAGAGTAAACAAGTTTTCCATTTGTTTAAGACACAAGCTATCCCAGAAATTAGAAATTCTTCGAATGTGGGCCTCTTATTTTCATGTTCATCCAGTTTTCACTACTGTAAGTACCTCTCTACATTGAAAACCTCTCATGAAATAAGTAAGATTTGAGGACGAAAGTAAGGTGGAAAACTGAAAAAAAATATATGTAAGTCTTGTTTCCTGATGGCTCAGTCATGTGACCATGATTATACTGTCATGTTCTTCACAGTTATTTGATCAAAATGGTGATGAAGAAGGAAGCAGCATGTTTCGCTGCATTTATAAAATGCAATTTTTATTCCTGAGAGTGACGACAGCATGATTTATGTCCATGAAGTTAGGTGAAGTTCTGGATGTTGGTTTCAGATAGTGATACGCTTCCTTAAAAGCTCACAAGGAATCACTCTCCACACACAGAGGTGTATTGTCTGGACTACAAAAGAGAAGAATCTCACTGTAGGAATACTGATTTCTGCAGCCTCACTTACATTTCCAAAACACATATTCTTATGAATTCTTCTATTTTTACTTATAACAATTACATACTGTGAGTAGTGGTGAGTGTGTGTATTTGTGTATATCTAGTACACGTAAGCTTAAAATAAGATATTTAAGTCCTTTATTATACCTAGCCTTGTTCCTCAAAAAATTGTTTAAGTTTAATGTAGATAGTGTAATCATTAATTCGTTTAATTAACCCAATTTTTTTTTTTTTTTTTTTTTTTTTTTCAAAACACCAACCCGACATTGTTTGTATTAAGAAATGTCACTGACAGGTAGAATTAAGTGTCCATGAAGCTTCAAATTTGTTGTGCCATGACCCAGGTGGGGAACAGGGATTGTAAAGATCAACCTACAGTGAATTGAGATCATGGTAAGACAAAAATGACTAAATGGGGAACTTTAAGTTTCCTGCAAATCTCGATTCCTTCTCAATCTTATTCCCAAACAACCTACTCACTTCAGCTTCCTGTCCGAGGGCTGCGGCAGAAAGCCCTAGCCTTCCCTTCATATACTGTCTTTAGACTGTAAATCTACTATTTTTGTTTCTTTCGTCCTTTTTTTCCCACTTTCAACTTGTCTTTTTCCCGTTCCTTACAACATGTTATCCAATGGCAAACCTGAAATCTTCATCAGATGGTGTTCAATACCCTTTGGCTAAGGTCTTACACTCTTCAAGGAGATAGGTGACCAGCATGGCAGAAACTTCCAACAGATCACAAGAGAAGGGGAAAGTAATGTGTGAGAGCAGGACTTCTTTTCCTTCTTAGGTAGCTTAACATTAATTAATTCAAAAAATTACTCAGCATTGTCCTAATTATAGTATGGGTGGGTGGTTAAGAGCACAAGCTCCAGAATCACAGCTCCCAGGTTCATATCTTAACTATTCCATTTACTAGCCACACGGCATTAGACAAGTTTAAATTCTGCGCCTCAGTTCACCTAGCTCTGAAATATAGGCCCATTACAGGATTCAGTGTGTCCATATGTATAGTACTTAGAATAATGTCTGACATAGTATGAGTGCATATAGGGTTGTCTGATATTAATGTACAAATTAATTTATTTCATCATCAAACAATGCTAATGATAGGTGTTAAATTGTTTGCATGTGATTAAAAACAAAACAAAACAAAACAAAACAAAACAAACTAGGATGTGTTTGAGCCAGCGTTTGTATTTGAACTCAAGCTGACTCCAGAAATTGCAGTCTTTTTATGATGAAGTTAACCATTTGAAGACAGTGCTTCAGTCTATGTTGAGAAGGCCTAATGTTATACCTAATAAACAGGTTATTTTGGCCAACAGACATACAAGATATACAGGGACAGGTGTGACCATGCCAATGTCCCTCAAGTCCCATTCTGCAGAGACCTGTATCTTTGTGAACAGGGACTCAATTCCTTTATCTAAAGTGTAGGCATCTGCCTTTGGTACCACCAGCCTTTAACTAAGATGTCCATCACTGCTGAATAGTAAATACATATGTACCGAGATTGCAATAATCCTGTCTCATGGGAATATAAACCCATTTCTGTAAATAAGCAGAAAAAAAGAAGTTCTCTGACAACACAAATTAATTGTCATAAAACCCCACCATAAAAGGCAGGTACTTGGTGTCTCCTTTCAACACCTAACAGCTTTGATTAACATGCTGCACTTGATTATCTGCTTATTCATAACAGAGGATGTTTTAAGTTTCAAATTACCGAACAGATAGAGGTTTTGTCTGAATCAGGCAGACTGACATTTGCAAGAAATTATAGTTAGTAACAATAAAATGTTATACAAAAAAAAAAAAAAAAAAATCAGACTAAAGATAAAATGTATATTTCCAGATAGCACAGAAATAATCATAGTGGTAACTGATTTGTCAAGCAGTGGTTAAATTATGTTTAGCATTTGCTCTGATCAGACAGCTTAGAAAGATTTCCATCACACTATATTGAAATCAGCTTATTTTAGACTTCTGAAACTAGGTTCTGGTTATCTGGAAATACCTGTAATTTATAATGCCAGATAAATTAAATGATAATTTAATATGTTCTGTATAGAACACAGCTGTTCTATGGTGATCATTAAGCATATACATTTCCTTGTTAAACTGAATACTCATTCAAAGAGAGATTGAAATTTCACAAAGAGGCTATTCACAAGAAACATTGGTCACTCCTGATAACATGCATCATAATTAGTTTTGCAGATATTACACTTAATGTCCAGAGTAGAGAGGTAGTATACCACAAATCTGGAGCCTGCAGATACTGCATCCAGTACAGAAAATCACTTCTAAAATTGTATTCCGTTCTTTTGCTTTCTTAGCTCATAATTTAATTCTGATTGAGAAAGAAAAAAACAAAAAACAAAAAAACTCACAAGATTCAGAGGTTCAAATCATATTAGCACTCAAAAGTTTGGATGTGTCTTGAAATCTCCTGGGCCTGAAAATGTTGGCTAGAAATGCCACAAAAAATACTGTTTCTTCACAGTGTTTCTGGCAGTTCGACTCCTGCTCCTGGCTGGAAGTTCAAGTGCAGAGACGCATGAAATTGAACAATGATAATAATAAGAACTTTTCTGAAACCATTTTGAAGCTGCAAAAAGTGGGATTTTAGGTCTATCTAATCTGGGGGAATGGCTCAGGTACAATTTTATAGTCAAATGGATTCATCTTTTTTCCTTCTTTCTCATTTGCTTCCCATTGCATGATAATTTTACCCCTTTATTAAGGAATTCAAACTTCAGCACCATTGAACTGATACCTGCTAATTATTTGGAGTCTGATTAGTTCATTTGTTGGCTAGCTAGACCCCTTTGTTCTGTTCTTTTTTTATGAGCAATGGGAATTTAACTCAATGAGTCTTGGTCTTCTCTCACATATGGTTGACTATGCTATGAGAGAACTGGTTAAAGTTATTGAGTGAAGTAAAATAAACCAGGAAGATTGTCTCTGCCTTTCATTCCTTCTAGACCTTCTCTTTTGTCTTATTAGTGGGGAACACAATGTTAGAGTCTGTATCCAAACACTTCCTGGGGCCATGTCATTCATGGAGAAAGACTCCCTATGTTGAAAAAAACAAAAACAAAAACAAAAAAAACAAAAGGGATATTCAGTAGTAAAATTTGCACTGAGTCTTAAAATACTGTCCCTAATACAGAAGCCTATAAAAGGGAAAACAGATGTAACTTTATTTGTCCCCCTTTCAGTCAGGTTCTTTTTTTTTTCTTTTTCTTTTCTAAAAGCTCTCAGCATTGTTTCTGGGATATGAAAAGAAAGTCCTCTTGGATGAATCGTAAATATCAATTAATGAGTTGTTAAAAATCATAATCTTACAAAAGAGATGTTTATGGTACCTTAGCATAAGCAGATGTTAAACATTACCTATCTGTTACTCTTTTCAACAAAGAAAAAGACCCTCCTCTGAAGTAAATTCTGCTATGCTAACATAACCGACAGATTCCCTGGAGACATTTTGGTGCAGAGCCTCTCAATTATGCCTGATACATGATTTAAGATGGTACAGATGGGAAGTGATGAACAAAGAATATATTGATTCATTTAAATATCTATGATTTCCATGAAGGAGTTACCAAAAGTCCTAACATTATTTTCCAAAGTCAATCATAGATGGTCAGGCTGTATGAAAGGTTCATTATCTTTGAAGCTGCAAATATTGAAGACCCTTTAATAATTTGCACATGGCATTTTGTGTGGTCGTTTAAATGCTCTGTTCATTTTTCCTTCCAGACATATTCATTTAGTCAGGGATTATTTTTATATAGACGGATTATGGTGATTAGAAGTTTCCAAAGGAGTTTGCATTCACAATAAATACTGATGATTTTAGCCTACTGAGAAGTTGTTTATAGCAGTTTGTTTTCCTAGCTCAAGACCATAAGTCTAGCGTTAGAAGCAGCAGGGCCGATCAACCACAAAAGAACTGTTTTATGGGCAACCCAGGAACTCAAATTGCTAGAAAAAAAGGGAAAGCAAAGAATTTTAAGAAATGACCACTATTGACCTGTTCTTATGGTGGGTAGCATTTGCCTTCACCTGTGGGATAGTAGGACCAGGGGACTACAAATCCATAGCAGTACAAGGCTTTCCTCACAAGACAGTTAATGCACCATCAATCAGCTAGTAGGAATAGTTTTTGTGTTGCAATCTAAGTATGTTTTCATTCAGCTCATTTGCACTTCAAAGCTGAAGTCAATAATTCAGGCCCAAGTAGGTGCAATTTGGGCTATTTCCCTTTTGTAGCTTAGGAACACAAGCTGAGAAAATCTCCAAATTCATTTGCACAGGCATTACTGGCCAGAGTCAGCGAAGCAGAGAAGCTGCTCTATTCCTACAGGTATGCATTATGGTTCTGAAGAAATCCTCTGGGAGCCAGGGGCTCCAGATAAACATGCTTTGCTCACAATTGGTGATCAGTGGTTTTAGTCCATAAGACATAAGGATATTCTTTGTTTTACAACAGATCTTGGGATCTGATCTTCAGCAAAACACTTGTGAGGTGAACTAACAAACCCAACTGATCATCTTGGATGAAGAAACGTTTGGTGAATGGGAGGAAGGAAAGTGTGATGGGAAAGGAGAGCTCTGTGTAGGTTGGTGATAAAGGGGCTAGATTATAATCAGAAAGCACAAGAACCAGAAAGGTGGTGGGAAAAGGCAATTAAAACCGTTTTCGCTCAAATAGCATTTAATAAATGGCCACTATAGTACCATGAAACACCTATGGGATGTTGAGTTTCTGGCACTTTATTTTCTGTTACTTTGTTGAATCCTGGATTCTACTAAAAGGTGCTAAGTTCCTGCTTTGTGCACAGAGACCTCATATACCAAATTTTGTAGGGCAATCTCACCATCACAACCCTGTCCCCACATACCAGCTACAGTCAACATGGTCTCTTACTCTTCACTGTGTTAGAGGGTTTTGCAAACCTAGTTTTATGAGCTACTCATGCAGTTCTGTGAGAGATGACCACATTTAAAGTGATTGGCTCAACTCACTGAGTGAGGTTTTCTTTGTTTGTTTGAATTATTTTTAAACCATCACCTACTGAGTGCTTCCTTTGTGCCTGGAACTGTATGAAACACTTTGCATACATGACATGACCTCATTTAATCATCACAGCATCCTTGTGGACTGCGCACTGGCACTATGCCTATTTTACAGATGAAACAAATGAGGCAGGGAGAGGGTAGGTTACATCACATGCCCAGGTTTTTCTGCATATAATAAGATTATTTATACATGTAAGTGTGAGATTTAGGAAAGATTAATTTAAACTATTTCAAGATGGGTCAAAGCAGGCATTAATAGTCAAAATGTAATTAATTATGAATTTGTATAAAACTAAGGAAAGGGAGCTCATTTAGGAGTAAAGTGTTTGGGAGCGTGTCCCAGGGAGTCTCAATCTTGGTATTTAATGAGGGGAAGATAAAGAAGATGGCATTTCAGGCAAGGAAACAGATTTTGACTTAAGTCAGATCTTAAGTCCAATTTCCAGGTTGCAAGTCTGCAGTTTTTATACTATACAGACTGCCCTTCTAAGCCCATGACACAGGGTAATATGCTTGTGATACCCTTTGAGATACACAGCAATGGCTTATTTACAGAGGATATAAGCGTTTTCAAAGGGAATAACTCTGCTGGGGATGATGCCTTCCTAGACTCTCACATTCTTCTATCCTGGCCGTCTCCTGCCTAGTCCATCTTTCTGTCTGATCATGCTCCAGTACTCAGCTTTGCTTAAATCTGACCATTTTCTCATTGCTCTTTGAATGCCCAGGTGTAAAGCTCCTGATGCCCAGGTGTAAAGCTCCAGGTGTTTCCTTGCCTGGAGTGGCACCTCCTTTCTCCTCCTGTCACTGAACACCAAAATTGAGTCTTTTTGGGACACCCCCACCCCTCCCACACCAATCGCACTGCTCCTAAAAGCTCCCTTTCCTCTTCCATGCAAATTCACAATTAATTACATTTTGTCTGTTACTGTCTGCTCTCAGTCATCTTGAGATATTTTCAATAAATCTTTTCCAAATCTCACACCTATATCTATACTAACCTTATTCACACCAAAGGGAGAATGATTATTTATAATCTTTAGTGAGTGTTAGACTTCTGCCTTACGCTATGCTAGAGGCTTCTTAAAATTTGCCTTGGAACTATTCTGTGAAGTGTGGATCATTGTGACCATTTTACCGGACAGACATTGAGGCTTTGAGAGGTGAGTAGATTTTCTAAGGCCATGCTCGTGGCACAGCCAGGACCTACACATCATTGACCCCACGGCTGTTGTTTAACTTGTGTTATGCTGACTATTCCCCCTTAGAGTGATTTTTAAAAAAAAATTTTTCCTCTCACTAGTTCACATAACAACTTTCAAAGATATTCTAGTTTTTGTTGTTGTTGTTGTTGTTGTTTGTTTGTTTTTTAAGAGTCTAGAAATGTCTAGAGTAACATCTAGAGTCGCAGCAGATAATGTCAGGCACACTGGCCTGATGTGGGTGGGCAGTTAACCTATTTTGGATCCTTCTAATCACAGCTCATGGATAGGAATATGCACATCAGGAGAAGGGTGGGCTCCAGGGTCGTCCTTCCTGTTTGGGAAACCACACTCCTATAGAGGATGTTCAAACAGCAATTATGCCCTGTGTTGCTGCAAAAATAAGATATTTTATGCAGAAGTTTCCACAGTGACTCTTTTCAAATTTGCATGTTTTCCTTTGTTTCAAAATCACCACCATCATCTAATGAAGAGAAATAGGTTAAATTAATCAGAGAAACATTTTAGACTGAGCATCAACAAAATAAAGTCTACTAATAGTGAAATCCGTTAGAAGCCCCACTGATTCAGTCATTTAAAAGCAGACCAATGATCTCCTGAGATGATTCTGAGATGACCGCAGGCCAGGGTAGAAAGGAGCAGATGGAACCCACAGGGCTCTCAGTCTCTAATGTGGATGATTTTTTCTGAATTCCCTCATTTTGCCTTCTTGTCAACAAATTCTGCCATCATTTCAGTCACATCTTTGCAGCATTTTTTTCCAGAGCTGTTAACACAAGTCATTTCATAGAGAGTGGGAAAGAATGTCATTTTGTCATTTTCTTGGGGGACTGGAAGGGAAGAACAGGCGGTCTCTGCTTCCTAAGGCTTTCATGATGAAAAAAGAAGAGGAGAGACAGAGGCCTGCCTGCTCGGGAGGTACAAGAAACAACTTCACTTGGCAGTGCTATGCAGAAATAGTAACTGGAAACTCCCCAGTCAGCCTTTCTGCTTATTAAGTAGAAGGAAGAACAATTTGGGACCACATAGACACCCCCAAACTTCCTGGCACTAATGAGTTGCATGAACTTAATCATTACATTATCTCTGAAAAGTAAAAGGGACTTTAATGATCATCAGGTATAACCTCCTTCTTAATGCAGAAACTCCTTTTAATTACAGAATTCCTGGGAGATGGCCATTGGAAGCTCATTATTTCATTGAACTCTCTGTCCCATGATTAGTTGTTTCATTTGGTAAGAAAGTCACCCTTTTATTGATCTAGGACATTCATTCATTAGTATGCACTTTCCCTTTGGAATAATAATAATAATAATAATAATAATAATAAATGATAAAAACAGCAATGATAATCATTAAAAAGTTTTTTTTCTATATACTAGCATATAATAAAATTTGCATGTGTTTTTGTTTTTTATCACAAAAATCGTATGTTATGGGCATTATTTTTTTTTTTTTAATTTAAACTTGAATGGGGTGACAATGGATAGTAAAATTACACAGGTTTCAAGTGTACAATTCTATAATACATCATCTATATATCACGTTGTGTGTTCACCACGCAGAGTCAGTTCTCCTTCCGTCACTATATATTTGACTCCCTTTACCCTCTTCTATTCCCTCTCCCCCTCTCCCCTCTGGTAACCACTGAACTATTATCTGTATCTATGAGTTTTCGTTTGTTTGTTTGTCTTGTTCCTTTGTTGCTTTCAGGTTTGTATCCCACATATCAGTGAAGTCATTTGATTCTTGACTTTTTCTGTCTGACTTATTTTGCTTGGCATAATAATCTCAAGATCAATCCATGTTGTCGCAAATGGCACTATTTTATCTTTTCTTATGGCAGAATAGTATTCCATTGTATATATGTATATACCACAACTTCTTTATCCAGTCATGTATAGAAGGACACTTTGGTTGTGGGTATTATCAGTTGCCCCTATTTTCCAGAAGGAGGAATTGAGACCTAGAGTGCTAGAATGACCTGTTGAGAGTCACACAACTAATAAATGGAGAGTTAGAATGTGAGCCCAGTTCTCTTTGACTACCGAAATCTAGCTCTTATGAGCTTTGCATTCTGAACACACAAAAGAGCTTCTAGCTCCTCGCTTTACATATTTAAAAGACACTGTCTTTTCATTCCTTTTTGTTCCAGGTTGCACATCCCACCTCCCATAAGCATTTCTTAATTAATATGATTTCCAGTTACCCATGATCATGGTTGATTTTATTTTAGAAGTTTCTAGTTTCTTTACTAGTATGTGGAACTTTGAACTGGAAATAATGCTAAAAATTAGGTTTGATGACTGTGGCATATAGAAGATTCTATCACCAACCTTCATCATTTTTCCAAATCAATTCTTTGCATCTGCAAAAGTTATTAGTAGCAAAGACAATAATTGACATCAGAAAAACGTCAAAGTACAAAACTTAAAGGAGATAGAAAATACTTGTAATTGAGAAGACCCTATTCTCAGATCAGAAGGATTCTTTGTATTTATTTGAAACGGCACCAATTTCTCTGTAAAACTGAATATAGAATTTAGTTTAAATGATTTCCTACTTGATTTGAGGATGACTGCTCCCTTTATCTGTTGAAATTTGGCATGAAACTAATCCTATCTCAGCTGCCCAGTCACAGCCATACAATGGGTGCATGATTCTTGTGGACTCAAGAGCCCCATTCTAAGCTTCTGACAGAGGTAATGTTGCTAAGAGGAGTGCAAGCTTCAGATTAGTCAAGAAGAGAGTTGAGAGCTTGGTGTGACTATCTTTGGGTGCCCAAGGAAAATAAAAGAGCAGGAGATGCACAGGCATTATTCCCACAGCTATGGTGGGAGTCGGGACCATTACAAAAGCTACTGGCTGCTGAAGTCTCTGCTTGGCGCTCTCGAGAAAGATGTGATGCTGATGTGGAAATTGTGCTGAACAAGAACAGGTCTGTGAGGAAACTCTAGGGGCGTGTGGGGGATGTAAGATAGTATGTATGTTTTCAAAGAACTCATCCACATTCCAGAGAAGTGGCAAGACTGGTGCCAAAAGCAGATAGACCTCGTTAAAAGAGAAAAATAGTAGTAAAAGTAGTAGTTCTAGTAACAAAATGGTACTATGTATGATAGTATAGCATCAGTAATATAAGTTATCAAGCATGGAGATAAGTAGAAAAGGGGGCCTTTGGAGTTATGCTATTGCTATACCTTTTCCATATGACTTAATAGATTTTCAGGAAAGTGTGTTGGGAGAGGCATCCTATTGCAATGAAAAGCAGACGCTGTTGAATGTTAGGAGTTCTGGGTTGCAATTCTGATCATTAAGTAGTACTGTGGTTGGTGGCATTTATAACTATATATATATATATATATATATATATATATATATATATATGTATATATATATATATATATGTGTGTGTGTGTATATATATATATGACTATATATATATGACTATATATATATATGACTATATATATGTATATATATATAAAGATTTAAAGAAAAAATAGTAATACAGAGTACCTTGAAATAACACCTCTTCCTTGCTCTACCTCTCCAATTACCTAGTCCCTGTTCTTGCTACTTATTAAAATTTTGCTTTTTGGAGGAGGTTACATCTAAGCAAGATGATGATATGACTTTTTCTTGATTTGTGAAATATAGGCATTGTCATTTCCTGTCTATTGAAGATAAAATTTTAGCTCACTTATATGACCTCAACTTCCCCTTCTCCACTCAACTTTTAGTTAATATCTTAGTTTTCAGTTAGTTAAACCTTTAGTACTTGTTTCAGTAGCACATACATTAAAATTGAAATGATACAGAGATTAGCATGCCCCCTGATCAAGGATGACATGTAAATTTGTGAAGCATTTGATATTTTTATGGAATAGTGTTCAGCCTTAAAAAGGAATGAAATTCTAAAAGATGCTACAACATGGGAGACCCTTGAAGACATTATACTAAGAGAAATAAGCCAGACGCAAAAGGACAATATTATAATTATATTTGTTATGAGTACCTAGGGTAGTCAGTTCATAGAGGCAGAACGTAGAATGGCAGTAGCCAGGGGCTGGGAAAGGAGGTCAATAAAGAGTTGTTTAATGGGTGTAAAATTTTAGTTTAGGAAAATGGTAAGTTCTGACAATTTTAATGTATATTTTACCACAATAAAAAGATATAAAAAATATATCTTTGTTGTCAATTTCTCTTTTGTCTTCTTCCATATAAAATTACCATCTCGATTTTCACCCACAATGTAGTAGAATATCTCCGTGTACAAATTTTTCATAAAGGTAGTGTTGCAGCCATTGTTGCAGACATTGACCTGGTTCACAAATAATGTTTTCTCTTCTCTGCCTTCTATGCATGTGGGACGATTGAACTTCAGGTCCCTTGTAGCTGGCAGCCCCAATAACTTGGTTTGGACAATGAACTGAGCAGCAGGGGAGGGGTCATTCTCAGACCTGGGCACTCAACTACAGACCTCTCAGTCCTTTGCCACAGCAACCAGCAAAGCTTGAGATGGCTATTTTTGTTTTTTTCTTTCTATGTTCTGAAATTTTCTGATGTTGTTTCAGATTAGTAGTTTTTTCACCTATCCTTCCCAGACTCATGCCTTTTTTTTCCAACATGCAAAATTTTCTTGAGTTTTATTTTGCTTATTTCTTCCCATCTATTTTCTGATTTCGCCTTCTAAAGCCCATTGTTTTTGATGTGGATATCCTTGATTGTTCTGCTATGCTTTTGATATTTTGTCCCATATTTTCTGTCTCTTTGTCCCTTTTCTGTATGTTTATGTAGAGTTCCTTGACTTTTATCCTGTTGGGTGTTTTTTTTTTTTGGCATCTACTAATCTCTCTCAGAATACAAATTAGAATTTTTTCATGTTTCTTCTCTTCCATGACTTATTTCTATTTCCACTAGTGTTGTTTTGTGTATTCTGCCATTTTAATGCTGCTAATTTTCTTTATATGCCTGAGTAATTGTAAGTTATTTGTGTACATTTAAAACAGGAAGTACTGAGTTAACTTATTCAGGTAGCTGATTGGATTTTGTCTGCTGCTATACATCACTTCCTTATTTTCCCTGCAAGATTTTTCCTTCAATAGGAGGATGACTTGGCAAGGTAGGCACTACAAATCACTGGGGTGCCAGGCCTTGGTAAGGGATTACCAAAACGGGAAGAAATTTATTTTGTGATGCCAGCACCCAGCTAGTTGTCCTAATTCTTTCTCTCTAAACAATGCATTACATTTCTTTAACCTGAGGTCATTGTTTTTGTTATGGTGATTATGGTTTTCCATACATATATATATATATATATATATATATATATATATATATATATATATATATATATATATATTTAACTTGGGTCAGTGTTCAATTTCTGGTACTCTTGTTATATCTGGGAATGTGGGAGAGAAAGGAGAAGAGTCAGGGAGGTGATTGGTTCCTTGTTCTAGAGAGAGAATTCAGTTAGACCCTCTGTTTCTCCCTATCCTCCTGTTCTGGCTTACTTTCATGATTCCACCCTCTATACTTACAAATTTTATTCAAAAAGATTTTATGAGGTTTTGTCTGGAAGATTAGCTCCCTCTTCCTGCCATCCCTTCCTGTGTTAATTTTGGGCTGTTTCTGTTCTTTGTTAGATTACATGGTTCTTATCCATTTTCTACCTCCCAGAAATGCCTTGAAATCTAATGTTGAATAATGTTCCAACTTCCATTCTCTTTCCTAGTAGGGTTTATGGGTTTAATTCTGTTTTTGTTCTCTTTTATTTTAATAAGAAATGGAAGCAGATTCAGGCTCTTGATTACCACATTAAACCACAGATCACCCTGTGCACTTATAGATGGGCGATTAATGCATTGCATTTTATGTATCTTCAGTACCATCCATTATGTTCTCACTGAGGGCCATACGTGATGAGTTGGGATGACTAAAACAAAGGTGGATGTTTTTAGTGTTTCTTGGACACAAGACACATCACCATCTTTTCATGGTTTTTAAGCTGTTTGAAAGGAACACCATAGGAAAATGAAAGGCAGATGAAAGTCCGGATTTGAATCAACAGTCATTTCTCTTGCCATATTTATCTTGTATTATTTTTTAACAGCCTTGGGAAAATTTGGATATGACCAATACAAAAATTGCATGATTGAATTAGCAGATCTGCTTTTGAACATACCTAATTGCAATAACTTATTTGAAAAGAAACCAAAAAAATAGAAGTAGTATCAGAAAACTGAAACATTTAATAGGTTTTTTCATTTGCATTTTAGAAGATATTTTATCTCAAAGAATCTTGAATTCAAGTTTTATTCTTGTAGTTTCTTACATCTATAATTATTCCCCAAGTCATTTTCCTCAGTTCTTATAAGAAATACATCTGGTACCTCTGGAAAAAAACTGTTTTCACAAATGCTTGTGGGTGATTTATTGGTGCTTATATATATATTCTATATTGGGTATATAAAATTGTGCCTACTCCAAATGTCCAGCATGAGAGCAGGATGGTTTTTATAATTTATCCAGACCTCCCTTCTATCCACCTACTTTTGCCTTCCCTAAACTTCTGGGTTCTTCATGATGTGGTGTGGTTCCTGGTATTTGCCTCAGCATCCCTTCTCCCGATATCTCATTTGGCTGTTCTCATTTATACCAGCATTATCTGTCTTATTCACAATTACATGCCAAAGCCTCTTTGACTCCATGTTTCTAAGTTTGTTTGTTTTTTGTTTGTTTGTTTTTAACAAGATTGGACTGATGGGTACAGTTCGATGTGGATGAGGAGAAGTAGGAGCAAACAAGATTTTTCTGTTATGAGCTCTGTGTATCAAACCGGAGTCAAATAGATTTCATTTAAGGAGAAAAACTGTTGGTGAAAGCCAAATTCATTGTGGTGCAAGGTGTGTGAAGTGCTAGAAAATAAATACAGGTGCGAGGAGGAAGAGGTTGGAAAGTCAAGTAAAAGTGGCCTAGGTGATTGTCAGAAGCAAGGACTAGAGTTCTCAGCTGTACTTCTGTGCATGGTCATTCTTTATAAAATAGAATATTTGAAATTGAAATTTGAATCTCATCCTATTTATCATCTGTTGAAATCAAACATGAATGATTTGTCTGTATATCAAAGATCTAATAGATATATATAATGCAATGCATTATAGTAAAAATTATGGAAAAAATCAATAATGACTAAGACATTACTCTCAAAGAAACCAGTATCTAGCGGGAGAGAGAGATAAGTACAGATGTAATGGAGTGATGGAAGAGAATGGATGACAGTATTTTGTAAGAGGCAGTATAAATTGTATTTAGAACTAAAAGGAGACAATATGTTTATGATGTTTATGGCTGTTATTTAAAAAAGATAATTTTTCACCCTAGCCCTTGGGCCCACAAAATCAAGGCAAGTCTTACACACTGGGAACACATGGGAGATGAGAAACAAGCATAGCTTGCCACCCAGCTCTAGAATGGCCCATGGCAGGGCATAGGTGGAGTCTTCATTTATTGAAAGTGTGCTGAAGGTGGCAAGAAAGGATTTTCCTATTAATCACTCTTGTTTGCCTATAAAATGAGAATACATCCTGAATAAAAAATATTTTAAAGTAATGCCATCTGGCAAGTCATCTTGCCTAATTACAAGTGTAAATCTTTCCATTGTTTTTTTTTTTTTTTTTTCTCCCTGGAGAACCTCAAGAAACTTATCTACTCCTTCAGTCCATTTTGAAAACCGACAAGAAACATGCCTTGCTAGTGAGTTTTCCGTCCATCCTAGATGTTTCTTTAGACAATTGTACCTTTTAAAATATTCTGTTCACTAATGTGTTTGTTTATACACCTACAGTATATTTCATGTACAATCAACTCTCCCATTTAGCCATGTTGTCAAAGGAAAAGTCATTCTGTGGTTAGTGTCACTCATCTTATTAGAGAGAATACCTCAAGCCATCATTATATATGGCTTAGTTATTCTACTCAACAGAGCGGTTTCTTGCCCCATTGTCTTTGCCTTCAGTGTTCTAAGAATCTGATAAATTCCTGCATTTCTAGCTTCCCAGTACATGGAGTGAGAGAGGGAAATGTATTCCTGTGATGATAGCATACAACATAGGTTGCGATGCTCATAACACAGATTAAGTCCATTGGGAACTGTTTGGGTTTTGAACTGTGAGATTGGATGAATTGTGAGGCAAGGGAAGGAAGGGCGTTCAGCCTGAGCACTGCACAACTTTTAAGGGTGGCCCTCGCAGACTACAATGACTGGGGCTCTGCCATCCTGCGAGGCCTCACACTGTCTGCATTCTCTGGCCAAATACAGCAAAACTAAAAGCTGAGTGTGTTTAGGGAAAGGGAGCATCCCATGGAGGCATAGAACACAATGTTTTATCAAATATTCCATATTAGTAGCATTAGTATGCCTATAGAAAAATTGAAAAGAATGTTTAAAATTGAAATTTCAGTCTCCTCTCATCCATTGAAATCAAACATGAATGATTCATTAATTTGTCAAAGACACAATAGGCGCATATTATATACAATACATTCTGCGAATGTCATGGAAAATTCAATTGTGAGTAAGGCAGTGCCCTCACACCAAGGATCTGGGAGGAAAGTAAGATAAGTACACATTTGATGGAGTGACAAAAAAGAAGAGCGGCAAAGTGAGTTGATGATAGAGGTATCTAGTCTCAGGATTACAAAACAGAAACATAGGTTTTATGATGTAGACCAGCTATGATAGAGACTATTTTTCAATAAATGAAAAACATTTTATCATTTATTGATGCTAAATATCTTTGTATTCACAGAGCATTCAGATGCCTTTGTAAAAATAAGTATCTATAGCTTTAGATATACTATTGCATGGCTTTAAATAGATAAGAGACACCATAGTATATTTTTAAAATAAATAAATATGAATGGTGAACACAGTGTGTTGTTAGAAATGTGGACAGATTATGATGAAAAATAAATAAAAGAGAGATAGATAATAAAAAGCTGGGGTAGATGATATAAGGCCAATTTTAATCTTAGAGTTATATCGCAAATATGAAATGATTGATCGACTAAATGTAATTTTATTTCTACTTTTAACATCAAATATAATCATGCTTATTTGAACCAAAAGTTCATTTTAATGTCTGATATTTTCAGAGATGTATTTACATTTCACAGGAGGTAAATTTCAACATAAAACTTCCTGTGCTTGATGAATGTCATAGTGACAATTCCATCAAAGTCTCCATTAAACTAACTTGTTTTCCAAATTAAAAAAAAAGAGAGAGAGAAAATAGAATTCTGATTCATTTATGTGTTCCTCGTTCATTCAATTAACATAAATTTGCCCATGTTCTACTTCAAAATACGTAAAAGATAAGAGACCAAATTTTCTTAAATATGTTCTTAAAGATATTTGTATATCAGGAAAAAAATAAACACTGACAAAAATAAAAGTACAAACATTCTTAAATTGGCATATAACCTTGTTTCCCCCCTATCCTTTAGTCCTCTCTTCAGGAGCGCTCCAGAATTTGATTCAATCTGGAATCATGTTCCGCTACACTAGCTCCCTGAGCTAGCCAATTATCTATGAAGGTTTCTTCTTGGATGCCCTCAGTTAGTTCTGTTCATTCAATGGAAAACTTGTGCTACTGAATTCATTCTAAATGACAGGCAGAAAAATCTGTACTATTTGAATGGCAACTTAAATATACAATGCCAGGTATTTGATTTAACTTAAATTGAATTAATTTGATTTAGCTGTCAAAGCCCCAACAAAGATGCTTGGTGTTTCATGTGTTGTCTATTTGATATATACAGATGTGTACGTGTACAAATGTATGTGTATATGAGACCATGCAATGTTCCTGTTTTCACAATGGAAGTTATTCTAGTTGCTTTCTTTTGTAAACCTAAGAAAAATATTTTATATTAACTTATGTGGAGTTGTAAAATATGATAGAAATTATTTTCATTATAAATTACATCACATAACTTCCACTAATGTTGCTTAGGATTCTTTCCCTCTATTCAGGATTCTATTGTAACTATGCTTAGACCATCTATCTACTAAGAACAGAACCACAACAAAGTGACAGATCAATTGTCTTTGGTAGACTCTCTACCATAGAAATTCAGCCAGTCAGTTAACCTCTCAATCAAATGTCAAATCAAATCTGATTATCTTTAATATACCCAGTCCTGGGCCAAGTATGGTAAAGGATATGAAAGCATAGGACGTAATCCCTTTCTGTAAGAAAGTTTTCCAAGATCGGCATTAATACTTTCTTGGAAAATCCAACAAGCATTTACCTAGACACTTAACTTTAAAATGACACTGTGATAAAGACCAAGAGTGCTTTAGGAATTTAAAAGAGAGTGTATAACAGAGACGACTAAGTAAGGGATGTGAGAAGTGAAATATCCAGCAGTTTCATACAGTTGATATTCCTCTCAATGGAAGTGTCCTCACTACAAAATTGAAAACTGGATGGCAGATAGTGGATGAGAGATCTTATGTAGTAAGAAATACAAGTTTGGTGATAACAAGCTGAGGAAGAAGAGGAAAACTATAGAGCAAATGGTGGGTATTAAAGTAGTAAAAAATTTTACCTCAAACTGGAATGATGTTTTCCTCAAAAAGTAAAATTCCAGGGAATCCATAACTTTAACATAATTTCTCAGTAGTAGTTGAGGCACGATATTTTTCATTTGCAGGAAATTTCTTTGATGACATTTTGAGGCAGCTTCCCTGATCCTCCTCTTCCCCTGCCCCTCTGTACCCCACAGATAGGTCCTCAAGGCGGCTGGAATATGGTGTCAGGCCCTGCTGAGTACAGGTGACCAGTGAGTACAGCTTGTGAATATGTTGCAGAAGAGGGTGTCTGAAAGCATCATAGGGAGACACCAAACCAAACAGAAATGCATATGTATTTGTTTGTTTTAGAGCAGTTCACTTTTTAATCAACAGGAGGATGAATATGTAGGAAACCAGAGAAAAACAAGGACATTTTAAGTAGAAGTGGCAGACAACAAAGAGATGCCAGATATTTCCTAAAGGATATTTGCAAAGAATATTTAGAGGATGCCTGTTTTGCAAGTGGGAAGGTAGCCATCAAAACCACCCAGTTGCTATGGGAAGTTGTACTTACAACAAGGTAGGTAAAGACCAGAAAGTAAGTTTAATAGCAATGTCTTCATCATGTAGAACTTGAACTGGCTTCAGAATTTAACTGAGTTCATATAAAGTAACTTCATTCCATAATTCCATACTAACTATTAGAGCATTAGGGTCCTACAAAATAGTAAGATTGGAAATTCTCCCTCTGGCTTCCCATGCATCCATAGCACTGACGTTAGGATTTAGCTGTAGACTGGCTTATATTGTTTTCTGTCTGCGTTATAACAATCAGTCAGCCATAGTCCATTCTGTGTGTGTATCTGGCAGTGTGCACAGTAACAAGCAAGAATTAGCCCTTGTCTTTAAGGAATTAGTTATCTGTTAGATGACATAAAACTTACAAATATGAAAAAAAATAAATGATTATCTCATTACAGTTATATGCCCAACACGTAAAATTTGCCTTTGCCTGTCACATGGTAATAAATATTGCTAGTCACAAAGGGGGCATCCTTAGCTCTAGGAAAGCTGTAATTTGCCTACATGGGAATGGATGTACAGGTTTATTGTTTCCTCCAGAATAGGTTTTCTATCAAGTGGCATGTGTTCTATATCTACCTATAAATTTTTTAGCTACTTTTTTCCCCTCTTATCTGTGAAGGCTTTTCACCAAGCCATTTTTTGGAAGTAACTGAGTATGTGGGGAAGAACTGAGCAAAGCCCCATGGAGATGGCCAGGCTCAGCAAGTTGTTGAGTTGTCACTGATTTGATGTTTTATCCTAAGTACTACTTGTAGAGGTTCCTCAAAACAACCAAAATTTCAAATCTTCAAAGTGCCACATATGTGTATCTGCCACAAAGCCTAATTTAGGGCTTTGACCAAAGATATGTGCTGTTCCTAAGAAGGGGCTGTGATTTCTGACTAATAGTAAACACCGGTCCAGATGGGAATCTTTCCACCAGAGAATCTTTCCACTGACTCCCTCTTGTTTGTAGCGAGTAGGTGACTACTAGGTGGAAATTGAATCATAGACTTCAGGCTGTGCCAGCAGGTCTTGCAACAGTGTCCACTGTGGACAATGCAAAATATCTAACTCTAAAGTAAAAAGAAGCCAGGAAGCCATCTTGACGTTTAATCTCATTGATGCCAGCTATTTGGGCATTTTTAATATTTTAATTATTTGTTGAGATTTTTTAAAAAGCTTCTCTTGATTGGCGTGCCTTCAAACTAATTGGAAATCACATGATCTACCTATGGAGAGCTGTATATTTTTTGAGTTAGGTTTCCAAATGATACAAATAGGTGTGGGGTGAGGCTAAAAACATTTACACTATTGTGGGGAGCCATGGTTTCTTGCAGCCCTGAACCTTGCAGACTGGCTCGGTTTCTGCCCCCATAACATTGTCTCTGCCTTATCTGAGAAGCGCCTAACGGCTGCTGAGGAATGTGGTGAAAACGGCCAGTTTCCAGACACAGAAGACTAAGGGCTTTCTGGACAATTGGTAGGTTCTGTCTCCTTGAGATATTTACTTTTGTGAGTTTCAGTGACCTTGTATCTTCTATGTCAAAGTAAGGTTGAACTGGAAAGATTTACTTTCACTGAGATAATGCATATCTTCTTCGTTTAACTGCACGTACTCAAATTGTATATATTGGTTAGAGATAATAAACTCAGGGCTTCAGCATGACTGAAGACCGGCCGCATTAGCATTTGTGTGTGTCTTTTATTTCATTCCCACTCCCCCATTCAGGTACTGATCGACTCGTGGCGGCTGGCCCGTCACACACTATGTGTTAAAAAAAACTGGGTTCATTTGTTTTTCATTCATTTAGTCATTCAAAACCTTGTTACTTAGCTCCTACTCTATGGTTGATACTATTTACTAGTAAGTAGATTTTGTTTTTATATGAGGACTGCATTTTTATTGTAATGCATAGCTTCGCTGCACACAAAGTACAGAAATTCTTTCTAATTATGTATGTAGAACTGGTGATATTTTTTAAATAATAAAATACTAAACACAAGTATAATGTCTGGAATTCCCACATGGCAACGGTGGCTGGAGAAGGCAATTAAGAGGGTGAAATCATGGTAGTAGTCGACACTTGATCGTAAAAGAGGCAACTTCAAGATGGCAGCATCACCTCCTCTGATTATTAATAAATAAATATTGACACTAATTGAGCACTTTCCGTCTTCAAAGCACTTTACAATTATTAATTAGTCCTCTTAGGACTATTTGAAATATAATTTCTGATGTTTGCATTTAAATAGGATATTCACGATGGTGTTTTGGCTTCAAGTACAACAGCTTTTCTTCCTTTTTTTTTTCCAATTCTCTTTTTTTTTTTTTTTTTTTTTTAACAGAATTAAAGATAGTGGGATGAATGTAGCTAAATAGACATTCCAAGAAAGGTTATCTCAGGACATTGAATGTGGAGGCAAGAGGAGCTGCATTTGGATATTCCCACAGTAATGGACCAAGGTCATGGTTCAGTCTCCCTAAAGGCTTTCAACCCAAAATGGATACTTTCAGGTCTTCACATGAATCTGCTTTTGCACCCAGACCTTGTGCAAGGTAGTATCTCTGCTTGGAATTGCCACTTAAACTGCTGCCATTTTTCCTTTGCCTGCTAATTCTTATGCATCCCAGTTTTATATTTCATAACAGAGAAGCATTTCCTAAACCCTAGATTTTTAAAAAATTTCAGCATGTTTATTAAATTAAATAGAACATTTAAAAACTAAAACCATAAATCCTTATCTCAGCTAATAGACTAACGAGAGGATCAAGATTATATGAGTAACTACGATAGAGGATAACAAATCTTTAAAAACAAATTAATATGATTTTTGAGCAGGTTTATGTTTACAAAAGAAATTAAAGGAAAAGTACAGTGAATCCCCATATATTTCTTCAACACAACGTCGTCCCCCTCCATTCCCACCTACCCACAGCTTCACATTTGTTAGAATCAACGAGCCAATACATTATTGTTAACTAAAGTCCACAGTTTCTGTTAGGCTTTTATGCTGTACATTTCATGTTTTGACAAATATATAATGGCATGTATCTATCACTACAGTATCATACAGAACAGTTTCTTGCTATATGTTCTTGTGTGTTAGTTAATAAAAATTTGACAACTCTCTATCCACTCATGTTTGTCCTAGACACACCACTGTTTCAAGGAAGTTGTGTCCCCTTAGTGACTGTACAAACACAGAAACACCAATTTTTTCAGCTCAACTGAGCAAGGAGTCTCTCTGTCTCCAGAGAAATACATTTCATTCAACCTGACTTGAAGATCAGACTAGGGTCTAAGGGTTGGTGATGGAAGTAGGACGTTTGTACTTTATTTCAGCTTGACTTATATGAAGCATTTCCAAATATATGTGTTCATCATGCATCTTGTCCAGTTAGGGAACATTCTGGAACCTTTTTTGTTTGCCACACCTATCAGTTCCCTCACTCCTGTCCTGTTCAAAATCATCATAGGCACTACAATAGCAACCACCCTACATGTGAAGTTACAAGTGTTTCTACCAACTGTCAGGGGAGAATCACCTCTGTTTTTTAGAAAGGCAGCTTGCAGCTTACTTAACCAAAACGGATATATTGGCTTATGTGCATTTTTTTTTAAAAAAAGATCCATGAACCTTTGCTGAACCACAATCTCCTGCTTAGTATACAGGGACAATCTTTTCATATCAACATAGGCATCAAATTGCTTTGTGATTACTTGTCTATGTCTGTCTTCCCTTCTAGACTGCATGTTACATAATGAAAAGAAAACTATTGTTTTTATTTACTCTTGGATTCCTCAAATATTTGAACTTTGCCTGCCGCATGATAGAGTCTGGACTTCTGAGTGAATTTAAAACACAAAAATAAAAACAACTTTAAAACATAGATAGAGGGACAATAAATAAGCTAGAAAAACAACCCTCTATAATGCTTTAAGGAGGCATTTTGAAAAAATTTCTAACTTCTGTACCCAATCCTCACTCCTAATGAATTTGTAATGGCACAGAGAAGATGAAAGGAAGAAGGTATGCTTATGCCTTGTAATATCATTGCATAAAACCTTGATGAGAATATTATATGTGCCTCAAATGTAGCCTCCTTTTGTCCTTGAAGCGCCTCTAAATTCCACATTAAATCACTGAGGAGAAAGACACTGATGACAATAAGGGTAATTTTCCATTCCCCCCAGTGAAGAGACCCACTCTCACGACCGGAAGAGGGTATTTCAGACTCTCCTCAAAGAACTTTGAATTTACCCAAAGATTCACGGCTCCCTAGAGGATCAGTGGTAAAACTTCCTGTTTACCTTTGGGCATCCTCTGGGAAGCTGTCCATGGCACCCTTCTGTATCTGGACCGGGTGCCCCTATTAGGGCCACATTAATGTGTTTCAGCCTCTCTCATTGTCCTCTCACACTGGATTGTAATTGCCTGTATACTTACCTGTTTTCTCCACCAGGCTTTAGGCTACACTATGACAAGAAGCCTGTTTGCCTTGCTTACTGTTGCATTGCTTATGCCTAGCTGAATATCTGGAGGGGAGGGGAGGGGAGGGGAGGGGAGGGGAGGGGAGGGGAGGGGAGGGGAGGGGAGGGGAGGGGAGGGGAGGGGAGGAGAGGGGAGGGGAGGGGAGGGGAGGGGAGGGGAGGGGAGGGGAGGGGAGGCAGGGCAGGAGGGAATGAAGGGAAGGAGGAAGAAAGGAAGGAAGGAAAGCAAAAAAAGAAAGGAAGCTAAGTTTCACCTCTAGAAATGCTAAGCATTCTCTAACAAGCCCCAGTACATTAAGATTTAAGTGTTTCTCCTAGAATCTTGACTCAGAAGAAATCCCTGAGCTTTTCAGGAAAAGCAAAATGTCTCCTTAACAAGGTAAACTAGCTGCACACAGCTCCTTGGGAACCATCCTTGACACTGTGATTAGCTTTGATTTTGCCTTCCCATCTGTCTGACTTATCCTGGATGACAGTGGATTAACTGACCTCACCTGTAATGCACTACTGTGTTCCATGGAATACCTAATCACTACAGCTGCATATGGAGATACTCCCAGCACTAACAAACCTCATGGTCCCGTGTTGGTGTACATTGCGTTATCCTGGTGCCTTTTCCTTAGTTGACTCTGGGCCATATTTGCTTTCGTGTTTTTTCTGTCTTCTGAGATAAGTAACTTGCTTGGACTCTGTGGGTCTTGTTCATCATACAGGGCAGGCTCTCTCTTTCCACTTTTTACATATTTCCTTATTTTATACCTATCCTGCATATATCCTATTGCTCACATTAACTGAAGTCAGGGATCATGCCGTATGTTACTTTGTTATATGTTTCCATGGTTAGCATATTATGTTGAATACAATAGGTACTCAATATTTTTAAAAATGATGAAATGTATAAAAAGCAAAGGGAGTTTTCTTACCAGAAATAGAAATATTTCTTTGTATTTCAATTCATACAGAGGGTGCCAAAATACATATATACACATTTTAAAAAGGAAAAACTATTAAAATTGTAATACTCAATATATACTGATAACAAAAGATTAATAAAAGTCATGTGTTTACTTTTTTTTTTTGGCACCCCTAGTGTACTACTTCCCAGCCAAGATTCTGGGATTTACATTAAGAATTTAAGATATTAATATTTACAGAATAGTTTTCAAATACAGTGGCTATATTTGTAGTTATATTATCTGTGTTTTCATTGGGGCAGAAAACACATACAATACTTATCAATTTCTTTTTATGTTAGACACCAAACTCCTGGAGGTGAAAAATGCCATTGCAAAGCATATACTCTGCTTCTCTGTCGCCACCCATGCAGACCTACTAGGCTTCATTTTCATTGATGTCATAAATGGCACTCAGCAGCAGAAAGGTCAGAAACAAAAAGCTCCTAGTTCATAAGATTTAAAGGCAAGTTATCAAGAGTTGGATTGGAGCCCCAAACCATACAGGCTCTAAGGTCAGAGCTGAACTGTTTTTCTATTTTATTGCTCAAGGACAAGAGAACTTGATGCATGAGACTCCAGCCCCATAAACCGTCTACTGAGGTGGCCATTTCATCACGTATGGTTGCAAGTTGAGTACTGACCACACAATTTAAATCGACAGCAGCAGGGCCCTAGTGGGGATATGAGAATCAGTGTCACATACAACATTCTTTTCCTAATTATTAGGACCTGGACAGGTGGCAGGAAGGGAATGAGGGGTGAGGTGGGGGGAGAGGGAGGGGCGGGGATGCACAGTGACATTTCCCATCTCAGGAGTACAAGATTCATTACCTCTGATGAAAAGTCACCAGGCTGCGGTGAGTCCTGACATACTCCGTGACAGGAGAAAGTGACATGACCGTTTGACATTCAGGGCTAGAAGGTTGTCGGTCTGTAATCACCAGTTAAAATTGAATCTTGTACGTTGCACCCTGCCAGCACAGCTCAACTCTTGATAATTATTTGGATGCTACTGTATTTGGATTTTATTTCCCCAGCAGAGAGGGGAAGTTGGATTTATAGTTTACTGCTGGGTTAAGATTGGAACAGGCTAGATCTTTTTTATGGTTAATATGGCAGAGCCAAATAAATCTAGAGATGCTTTTTGTCCCCTTTTTAATTCTGAACCACTTGGGAGTGGGGGTAGGGTGTCACAGAGAAATCAAAGGGTGCATCTTCTAATTTTCCATGAACAAGCTACAATTCTGTCTGTGCTAATATTTTTCTCTCTTTTTCTTTCACTTCATGATGCTCTAAACCAGCCATCTGGAAGTGGACAGGGCTGGGAAACATCATTTTGCAACAGCTATAGCCTGAGATGCGTCATGGGTGAGGATGTAGATGGTCAATGCCATTTAACAACCACTTCTTCTTTACCTGGGGGTCAGGAGAAGGATAAGAGAAATGTTTTGCAGTGGGTCATTTTAGTATAATTACAGAGTGGCCTTGAACTCTTGATTTGCATATAGGCATGCTGTGATTCCAATAAGAATATTCTCTTCCCGTACTCCCATCCCGAGGCACAGAAGCATCTAGTCATTGCAGGAGCACAGCCTATCTATTCACCCCATTAAGCCCAGAAGGATCCCCGATGTTTGGCTTGACAGGCTCATTCTAACTTTTTGAGGAGTCTCAAACCACATGTTCACAGAAGGGTAACGTGATCTCCAGGGGTAACTTTATGTAGAGACAGAATAAGTATTTCCTGAAGCATTGATCTTCGTTGTTCTGGGGGATCCACCTTCGACTGAGGCCTGATTTCTATCAGCTGATTGTTGTCCCATCACTAAGATGTCCCATCATTTGCACATCCACTAAATTTGTGAGATTGATATGTGGAACCAGAATGCAGACTTACGTAATTCACAGTGAGGAATTAATAATGCAGCAGGACTGGGAATGTACAAAGGTCACATGACCAGCACAGACATTACAGGTAAATTGCCACATCCTATATCTAGAAGGTGTCCTGGTGATCAAGGAATCACCCAGGAAGTTAAGATGAATCCAGCTGTTTAACCTCTTACTAACAGGGTCATCTTCACCAAATCCAGGACTGCCTCAAGGAGCTAAGACAGCGTCCTCAGTGTAAAGCTCCCTTTCTCCTCAGTAGTGTTAGGATGTCACTGCCAACCATTGCTTCCTCTCTTCTCCTTTGTTCAGTCTTTAGTAGTTAACACTGTCCCCTCTGCCCACTCTCCACTTTATACCAGAGAGAGCTTGTTATCAAAGCTCAGCTTTGAGAAGGCAGCCATATTGTTTTTTTCTGCTTTTCTGGTCACTTGCAGATATAAACAACTTAAAGTGAATAAATTCATTACTTGCTTTTATTCTGCTAGAAAATACATTGATAGAATGGGTCACCTCTCCTTACAAGAAGCAAGAGTATCTTGATCAAAGTGTCATTTCTGAATAAGAACAAGTCTAGGGAAGTGACTGAGTTTTGAGAAACTTGGCCATGACATGGAAGAATAAGAATACCTGGGAGAGGATATGAACAACTAAAAAGAGGAGAATGCAGAACAAAGAACAGGGAACAAAAAGAAAAAGAAAAAAGGAAGAAAGGAAGCAAGGAAGGAAAGGAAGGAAGGAAAAACTAGATATATTGGGGGGGACAGGATGTGTGCTGAAATCATGCCTGCAGTCTCCTAATGGTGACAAACTGAAAAATGACTTCAACACCATGGTTGCTGAAATGATGGTCCCCACTACTAATGAAACAGGTATCTAGATTGGTAGATGGGGTGTGGTTGAAAGAATATACTCATGTTTTAGTTGCATCACACCTCAGCTGCTCCTAATTGTAGTGAGTGGATTAAGGATGTTTTTTCTCTTTTTATGGGCATCAGTTGCTGTATTTGGGGAAAATAATCTCAATTATTCATGGTCTAGGCCAGAAGGCGAAAAAGGCAAAACTGTACCTAATAAGGGATTTCATCCACAGTGTTGCTCGTGGCAAACTGAAGGGCAGTTCTCATGTTCTGACGGTTGGGAAAGGAACAACTCCTTTTTTCCCCCCAAACAAAATCTCACACGCCGTGTATGGTTCATGACCCCTCTCCCATGAAGGCTCCTCTGACTTACAGAACAGTTGAACTCCCCTTGTCTCAATTTCTGTCAAATTTATCCTGCTTGTATTAAAGTATCACCTGTGTTTTGATTTTAAAGTTCTTTCTGTGTTTCCTGTTTATACATCTCGCTTGAATGAGCAATTGTAGACCAGAGTTAAGAAATTTCTGAGACCTAAAGTTAGTTAGTCTTTTAACTTCCTGGAAACTCAATTTTCTTATCTATTAAGATGAGGAAATGGGAATAGGGGCCTCACAGGTCACTTCCTGTTCTAATATTCTATGAAATTATGTTGTGTTTCCCTGTCCTTCTCCTCGAAGGGAAGTGCATTTTTCTTTGTTTAATGCAAAACACTGTGCTCAATCCAATAGAAGCAGAACACCATTGAGAGCAATGCTGAGTACTAGACTCCAGGCACACCATCGGCGTATTCAAATGACAGCTCTCCACATGCAGCAACACAGCAAGAGCTCAACCCAGTACAATAGACTCACCAAGTGGCTCTGCTGCTTCTGCAAGTAGAATATAGGAACTCTGTTCTTTGATAGAATTAAATTGTATATTTTTTAAACATTTTCATTCAACATTTTCATTCGAAAATGTTGTATCGCCAGACTGTTTCTAGCCTTATCTGGTTTATGTGTGTTTGTGAGGAGATCAAGCCGTCTGGAGCCTTCTCCTCATGTAGCTCCCAGTGGTGAGCTTTCTCCCACTGCTCTTGATGCAATTAGCATTCTGCAATATTGAACAGAAGTAATGTGATCATGCGATCAAGAATACAGTTAAGGTTAGATGTTAGTTCTGGCTGAACACTGAAAGGAAGATTCTGAGAGTAACATTGCTCTTGGGTGAAAAGAGCATAAGCCTGCAAACACCTAGGCGAGGGTGGCTTGTATTTTGATATTATTATTATTTTAACATGCACGCTAGTGTTCTTTTGAAGCATATGGATTACATTCATTGGCATTACACAATTGGGAATAAAATCATCAATATCCCATTGAACAGGAAAAACAGGGAGAGAATTTGTGGCAGCCTCAGGTGAAGCCCAAAGATTGAACCACTGGATTTGGATAGATTTTCTTTACTTTCCTTAGAATCTGTATGTCACCCAAGAAGGAAGATTTTTGTTGCTAAGCAGGGTGGGAGCTTATTATTTGTCTTACAAATACTAGGAACAGGAGTCTCCCATTTCCCCAAATGTCCCCTGGCAATGCCATCTGATAATTTAGCAGCACTTTTCCTCTGCCTTCCTGGGCGCTGTTAATACAAATGCAGAGGAATAACGTGGGTTTGTCTTTTGTGTCACTCTCTTAATCAAAGTGATTTTCTGAAATACAACTGTAGAAAATAGACTCTTTCATTTTAGGATCAACAGCAGTTTTTACAATGTTAGGCAAACCTGAGCCCCTCCTTAAAATGTCAGGAAAACAAAAACGTCCCCACCTGAAAGGGCCCTTCACTTGTCTTGAAAGGATTTTTTCGGCTGTTTCCCTTAAGCTGCTTTCTCCTTCTGTGCAACTTCCCAATCCCATTCACAAACTGTTGCCATGGTAAATAATTATATCACAGATGAATTGTGTATACTTCCTTTTCATAGCTGGAAGAGAAATTGTGGAGGAAAGGGGGAAAAAATCAAAATCCTTTAAAATTACAGGGAGATAGCTGAGGAAAGATTGCCTCCTCGTTAACATAATTAGCTCCATGAATTATAAATTGGTATTAGAACTTGCTCTTCATGACAAAAGGAGTAATTATATTTACTCATGTAAAATTAAACAATACCAAAAAAATTAATGGGACTCACCAGAAGCTCTCTTGACATTATCATAAAATTCAGAGATCTGAATATCCCGCAACCTGAAGTGTTTTAAGCAGCATAAACTTTAATGCAGCTCACATTTGCTATGTAGAAATATATCTCCTGGCTAGTTTATAATTGAACTCCCATGAACCAAAAAGAAAACCTCACACACACACACGCAGCAGTAGCAGCAACAACAACAGCACCAACCCTTAAATGGTTTATTCCGTAGACCGATGCACAGAAAAAGCCAGATTTTCTGTACCTGAGTGGGATGCAGACATAATTTCCATGGAAGGATTTTTTTTTTTTTTTAAATTGACTGTTCTAAATTCAAAGCCCCCAGAGTAGAGGATGACCTGTTTATTTAAACAACTCGCAGATGTATTTAAAAACGGGGCTGATGTGAATAGAGAAGGTTGATTTGTCTAGCTGGCTGTTCACATCCAAAGAGGCGTTCCTTGTGGGTAATGGCAATGTGGCAGAATGGCAGTGTGGTGGTATCTCGGCATATCTGACCCAGGCACCCAAAGACCAGTGATCACCAACATTTCAAACCAGGAGATGCCTGGCCCAGGCCTAGGAAGACAGAACAAGTAGAGAGGAGCAATACTTTGTACCCAATTTAATAAGAGCCATTATGGATATTCATAGGCAATTCTGGTCCTTTATAAAATTGTGGAGTACTATTTCCTATTCTTTACATCTTTTAATTTTTTTCCTCCCAAAGGGATGGGGGAAAGATCTAGACCTGCTAACCAATGAAACCAAATTATCCTGTAGAAATTCTTTGCTTATTGCTCTTATCTTTCTTCATAATTTGATGTAAATGTTGTATTGGCTGTGGTTCCTCTCTTTGACCAGTCTCCGATTCAGTGGCCTAGAGTTCCACTCTGCATGCAAGGCACAGGTTGATGAAGCCAATCACATTTTACCCAGAAACCACTTTTTCACATCATCTGACTACTTTTCAATATGCTATGAAAGCTTTCAAAATATCTATTCACTTCTACCTGCCATTATATTTGGAACTCCTCACACTGTTCACTCCTGTAAAGTAAGTCATAGGAGCCTCCTTTAAAAAATATGACTTATCTAGCAGATTGGATCTCTCATAAAGCTATTGAGTTAACTGTATGAAACTAAGGGAAGAGAATTCTTACTTACATCCTCGGTAGAAGAGCCTAGGATGAAGACAGGTGTCTTTGGAGAAAACTTTAATTTATGCATTCATTCATTCATTGGATTCCTTTTGGGAAGATCAACAATATTTATAACTGTGCACTGCATGCCAGGAATGGAAGAAGGAGGGCAGCAAATAAAATCTAAAGATGTTTCCTATATTTCCAGAATTTATGAATCCTAGAATCCCAGACTTTCATTTGGAATAATATGTAGCCAAAATGATGTTTACAGTGAAGCCCTAAGAATGTGACACAATGATTAAATCATATGTTAAGTGAAAAAGCGAGATATAGAATTGCTATTCTGATGATGCCTGGTACGTGCATATGGGATAACAATCTGTCACTGCTTTTCCTTCTGGCCATCCTTCCTACTCCAGGACTTTCTAGAGCCTAGATGATTCACTTTGCTATGAATGTATCTTCTAGTCTGTCCCTCACGTCGTATTTGACAACGTTAATTTAGGGTAGTTAATAGGAAAAAGGGTGTTGGGTGGGAAGGCTATAACTCAGGGAAGAACCAGCATCTCTCATTTCAGGGTATCACTCAGGGTCCCATCAGGAAACAGATGGTGCATTGAGGAGAGATTAATAAAGGGACCATTCATAAAAATACAGGCAGGATTAAGAGAAGTCAATAAGGGATGATACAGTGTTTCAGGACTAGTGACACTGAGGAGTCATCACCACCCCTTATGGAGCAAGAGGAGAAAGTGGTCACCAACATTTGGAAGTGAAACCTGTAGGGTAGAAATACCAAACAGGAATTGTGACCTTTGATAGAGGGAACACAGCCAACTTGTGGCAACTTACCTAAACAGGAACAAGAAGAATGAAGAGTATTCAATAAATACTCTACCTGTCCTTGTGTCTTCTGCAAGTATCTTCCATTGGCCAAGCCCAGTGGGAAGCCAGAGGGCAATTGCTCTTTAGTTCATGAAGATTGGTCTCTTGGGGCACAAAGCATGATGGAAAGAGGTGAAGAGTATGTCTGGAGAGACACGTAAGAAATCACTAACATAAATGACTGAATAGCACCGACCAGGAAACAATTCTTTGAATGATTTGAAACTTTTTTACGATAGCAAATTATGTTTTCAAATGAAAAGTTTTGTCCTTAAATTTCAAAAATCGTGATGTTGAAAATCTGATATGGATCTTCACTAGAGAAATCTCTTTGAAGTTAAATAGATCTTTTGAAGCAAATTAATCATTCAGTTTAGTCAAATATGTTTTGACTAAGTTTTGAAACCTGAGTTGCCTCACCAATAAGACAGTCTCAAAAGCAATTCTGTTGTATATGAATGAGAAAATGAATGGTGGAAATCCCTGGGAAAATTCTGCCTCTCATTGGTAACATCTTAATTGGACTTTTGTTCATCATTGTGCTTTCTTTACCAGAGTAGACTCTACTTTCAACATCCAAGGAGATCAGTCTTGTTTTCCCCTCAAATTATGTGCCTCGAGGTTCATGCTACATTTCACATTAAGACTATGGGGCAAAAAAAAGTATTTTCTAGTAATATGGCATAGTTAATTTTTATTTAGAATTACTGTGTTATAGTTTATAAATAACTCATTAAATACATGTGCCATGGTTATTTACTGCAGGGAAAATTGATACTTTGGGCATTTTCTTTTTTCTTTTACTTTATTTTCTCTTTCTTTCTTTCTTTCTCTTTTTTTTTCCTTTTTTCTTTTTTTTTTAGGCTAGCAGACTGATATTAAATAAATAATAGCAGAAACAATTTAGTGTTGTTGTTTTTTTTTCATTTGTTTGTTTGCTATGTGTGGGTTATTTTTTAGGCCATATCCAATTTTGCTTTTTTAAAGTTGACCATTTCTGTATTTATTTCCTGAACTATTTATCCAATATATTCTATAAATCTCTCTCTTTGAGCATACAGCTCTGATTTTATTGATACCACATAACCACTTAAGGGTTTTTAATAATAAAAATTGTCTTTCTCACTAGTATCTTCTCAGTGTGGTAGATATTAAGGGCCACTCGAGAAGAGGAACTAGAATTAAAGAAAGAACAAATAAAATTAGAAACCATGATTTATTTTTACATAGTATGTGTGGTAATATCTGAAGGTACACAGACAACACAAGGTCGAACCAGGAATAGAAAAGTCATGACATCTCTCCCCCATGATATGTCTCTCTCCATGAAAAACACCACAGAGGTATCACAGCACTGCTTGTCCTGTCGGTCTTGATAGTATTACCATCTTGTTCATCTCCTGCTATCAGCGCGCCAGTCCCAACAGATGAGCACCAAACTATTGGACAAATGACCAGTAGTTCTTAGTTCAATACCTCAATTTCCAATGGAAAGAACCTTTGAAAATTATGCATTAATACATATAAAAGTTAAATGAACATGCTTTCTTTTTTATCGTGTGTGTTTTAAAAATGTAGTGCATGATATGATTTGGAACCGTAGAATTTAAACATATAACATTATTCATGCTTACTCATTCACTGGGAGCTATCAAGCAAGGATATTTGGAGAAACAAATACAATTTTATAACAATAATAATCCTGAAATATTATACAACTAATACCAGATACTGTGGTAAACATTTGACAGGGATCACTTAATTTGATCCTTTTAAAAAACATAAAGACATTATTTCAATTTTTTCCATTGAGGAAATTGAGGTTCAGAGGATTATGTAAATAACCCAAGATTACCAGCTAATAGCCAGTGTGTTCTCTGTCGTCATGATGAACATCCATTATTGAAGACTAATTTTCACAATACTTTTATAAAACAAGCATTGTATTAATGTCATTGATGAGTAAACTGGATTCAGAGAAGATAAGTGACTTTCCCCAGGCCACAGAGGTGTCAAATTCACTGCTGAGATTTGAATCCAAGGATGCCAGGAACTTGAACTAAGGCATGTTTTCTCCCAACACCAAACCAAACATCTGTCTAATAAAATTATAAATTTAAAAATGTGTTGTCTGCCCAACTCAGTGAAAACTTAGGGAGTATTTGATTGTACGCCTCTTTCGGTCAGAACGTGCTTCTTCTATAACATCCAGGTAGTTTACTGCCTAATCGAGCCATTAAAAGTAATCACTCAGTATTCATTGTCATCCATCTGAAGGTCAGAGGAAGAAGCTCAGCTTATTCAAAGTCTCGTGTGCATCTGGAAATAGTAGAGGTCATCAGCAGTTAGATGTTAAGAATGGAATGACAATCAGATCACCATGTAAACAATTGAGAACAATGTTCTAAATAACAGCTGCACTCACGTCTAAGCTCTCCTTCCAATAGGTGGTGAGAAACTATCTCAGTGACAAGTTCACTGGAGGTCTGAATGGTATTCACAATGTCTCCTTGCCTGCTGGCTGAAATCCTCAGGGCAAGTTCCAAAAAGAAGTTATTTCACCTAAAGCCTGTCAACTTGTATTAGATCACCCTGGGCATTAATTTCAATTTTCATGTTTCTGCACCATAAAAAAAGGAAGAAAAAAACTTTGTATGTGCCAAAGCTTAGCTGCCAACTGTTGGGATAAAAAAAATTGATTTCTATTGAATACTGCACTTTGGAATGAAAGAAAACATTGTCTAAATGAAGCTGAGACTCTCAATCACCTATTCCTATATTACTGTGAAATCAATTATGTGGGCTCTTTCGAAAGTTACTGATTGTAGCAAATTGAATGGCCTTCATTTCAGCATAATTTGGAGAGGTTGATGTAATCAGAGACCTTACACCACGGTGAGATACAAGATTCGTGATATTCAGATGGGAAAAAGCTACAGTGGTTAAGCGTGTTCCTTACCTTCCGCTTACCGGCTGTAAGGCTTTCATAAGTACAAATGAAATTGTTTTGATGAAGGTGGTGATGGTTCTGAAGGGATGTGTGAGGGGGGTAAGGGAATGGAAATAAGGTTGCTGGAAATCACACTTTTGTCTTCATATGCAAGAAGGCTGCAGAATCTAATCCTGGGCCTAATTGGCTGCAAATGAAACACTTTAATATCAAATCTTGAGTGATACCCCAGAGCTGAGGTTCAAGTTTAGATGTGAGGAGAGGTGAAATACTTGATTTTTCTTGCCGTGAATGTTTGTTCCACTTTATTCCTTTGGAAGTCTAGAAGCCCAAATAATTGCTCTTCAAATTATAAATTGATTCTCTACAACCCCAAGACAGTTTTTGGCTTGAGAACATTCCTGACAGGTTTAATTTTATTACATTTGCCTAAATGAAAAGTATTGTATGCATTTATACATGGGAAGCAGAGTGTTTGCAGTCAAGTGTTTCTGCTTTGTACTAGGTCAATTGGCATTGCCCAGTGCTGAGACAAATACGGCTTGCTCCCAATCTATGGCAAAGGGACTGTACTCCATTGAAGGTCTATGAGCTATGTAAGCACTCTTTAATTGGCCTTTGGGAGGTACAAGATGCTAAACAGCAACATACTACTTATGAGGTGCTTGGGACTTCTGGCTTTGAGAATTAGTATGGCTTTGACTTTGAGAGACAGACAGCAGGGCTGTCTCCTTTGTAATCAGAAGTCTTTGCATTTGTTCTTTCTTTACCAATTTCCAGAATCCCAGCTCAAGAAAACATTGGCGTCCATTTTCTCTGAATACTGAAGATAGCTCCCTCATTTGGAGAGATGAGAGACCTTGATGCTAAAGGCGAGGAAAGGAACTTGAGTTCAAACTTAAATCCTTTGTCTTTAGTCTATGGCAGGGGTGTCAAAACTTTTTCAACATTTTTTACCAAGGGCCATATGCGGTAAAATACACAAACAGCTGGGCCACTCACTTGAGGTGAAGTACGCATTGCCTCACCTGGTTTATTTAAGTAAACTAAATGTATTTTTGGAATTTGCTGCGGGCCAATTAACAATGGATTGCAGATTACAGTTGGCCCACGGGCCACAGTTTTGACACCCCTGGTCTATGGTTTACCTGACAGAAATTCAGTGTCTTCGTATGTACATAGAATATACTTTGTAGGTTAATTAAAGGATTAAGTTGCAAAATGCATATCTCAGTGGACATGTAATAGGATGAGGAAATATTAGTTGTTATCTACTCAACTAGATTGTAAGACCTTTAAAAAGCAACAGTCACACTTTTCTTTTTACATAGAATACATCTGGTATATAGTAGGTGTTCAATTATTTCTTGCTTGAGATGACAGGATATATATTTCTAATTTTAAAAATATATTTTTTAAATTACCATTGACATACAATATTATATTAGTTTCAGGTGTACAACATAGTGTTCAGACATTTATATAACTTACAAAGTGATCACCCTGATAAGTCTAGTACCACATGGAATCATACATAGTTATTACAATATTATTGACCATATTCATTGTGCTGTACTTTACATCCCCATGACTATTTTGTAACTACCAATTTTCACTTCTTAATCCCTTCCTCGTTTTCACCCAGCACCCCAACACCCCTCCCATCTGGCAACCATCAGAATGTTCTCTGTATGAGTTTGTTTCTGTTTTGTTTCTTCCTTTATTTTGCTCTTTAGATGCCACATATAAGTGAAATCATACGGCATTTGTCTTTCACTGTCTGACTTACTCCACTCAGGACAATACCCTCTAGGTCCATCCAGGTTGTTACAGGTGGTAAGATTTTATTCTTTTTTAAGGCTAACATTCCTTATCTCTTCATGCATTGATGGACATCCAGGTTGCCTCCATATCTTGGCTATTGTAAATAATGCCGCAATGAACATATGGATAAACATTTCCCTTCAAAATAGTGTTTTTGGTTCCTTCAGATAAATACCCAGAACTGGGATTACTGGGTCCTTCCTTGTCTCTTCTTATAACCTTTGTTTTAAAGTCTGTTTTGTCTGCCATAAGTATTGCTACTCTGATTATTTTGTTTTTGTTTTTGTTTCCATTTTCAGGAAATATCTTTTTCCATCCCTTTACTTTCAATCTGTGTGTGTCTTTCAATCTGAAGTGAGTTTCTTGTAGGCAGCATATGTAATTTAAGGGTTTTGTTTCCTTATCCTTTCAGTCACCCTGTGTCTGTTGCTACGTGTTTATGTCTTTTGATGTAATCAATTAATATTGAAAGTCATTGATGATAGATATGTAGTCATTGCCATTTTTATTCATATATATATATATATATATATATATATATATATATATACATACACACACACACACACACACACACACACACACACACACATATATAGATATATAGATATATATTTTTTTCCCCCTTAAAGAAGTCCTTTCAACATTTCTTGTAATATTAGTTTGGTGGTGATGAACTCTTTTAGCTTTTTTTTGTCTGTGAAGTTCTTTAACTGTCCTT
Organism: Rhinolophus sinicus; assembly: GCF_057876585.1. Lineage (NCBI taxonomy): Eukaryota > Metazoa > Chordata > Mammalia > Chiroptera > Rhinolophidae > Rhinolophus > Rhinolophus sinicus. Next base: position 90,615,977 of record NC_142504.1, read on the forward strand.
TGATTCTAAATGGTAGCTTTGCTAGGTAGAGTAATCTTGGTTGCAAGTCCTTGCTTTTCATCAGTTTGATTATTTCTTGCTAATCCCTTCTGGCCTGCAAAGTTTCTGTTGAGAAATCAGCTGATAGTCTTATGTGAGCTCCCTTGTAAGTAACTAACTGAATTTCTCTTGCTGCTTTTAAGATTCTTTCTTTGTCTTTAACCTTTAGCATTTTAATTGTGATGTATCTTGATGTGGGCCTCTTTGGGGTCATCATGTTTGGGAGTCTCTGTGCTTCTTGTATATCTATTTCCTGCTCCAGGTTAGGGGAGTTTTCCATCATTATTTCTTCAAATAGGTTTTCAATTCCTTGCTCTGTTCTGGTAGCCCTATGATGCAAATGTTGGTATGCTTCATGTTATCCCAAAGGCCCCTTAAACTATCCTCATATTTTTGGCTTCTTTTTTCTTTTTGTTGTTCTAATTGGAGTTTTATTCTAATTCGATCCTCTGATTCATCTATTCTATTCTTTATTTCAGCTATTGTATTCTTTATCGCTAACTCATTTATTTTTCTATCTACATTTGTTTGTTTCCTATCCATTTATTGAAGTTCTAACTGAAAAATTGAGCATCCTTATAACCAGTGCTTTGAACCCTACATCTGGTAGATTGCTTGTCTCCATTTTCTTTAGTTCTTTTTCTGGAATTTTGTGGTATTCTTTCATTTGGGTCATATGTGTTTGTCTCGTTGCTTCCCTGTGTCTGTTGCTACGTATTAAGTACAGCTTTTATGTCTCAGTGTTAGTCGATTGCCCTTATGTAGTAGGTGTCCTGTGAGTCCCAGTGGCACAGTCTTCCTGGTCACCTGAGTGGGGTGCTCCAGGTGTGTCCTTTGTGTGGGTCACATGTGTTCTCCTGTTGTAGTAGTTGAGCCTTGGTTGCAAGCATGCACATCAGTGGGAGGGATTGACCCTCAGGCCGATTGGTTGTGAGGACTGGCGGTGACTACAGAGGAGAAGCTGTTGTGCAGGGGCTGACTCTTTGGAACAGGATTTGCTTTAACAAGTCTCTGGTGCCTTCCCAGTCTGCCCTATGTTGTGTTGTCTGTGGAGACAGCCAGGTGGTGCTCCTGCTTGGTCTGAAGTTGGCTCTTGGGTGTCCCAGCCCTGGGGACTAATGGGAGGGGCTTCACCACAGGCCAAGTTTACCCTCCACCTGTGCTCTCCCTGGGACTACTTGGCATGAGCTACAAAGTGTCTGCAGATGTCTTCCACCCTTGTTGGGCTTGGATGTGCCTGGGAGAAGCTAAGTGGCAAGCCTATGCCAGCTGCCACTAGTGTCATACTTGGAGATGCTAAGCAAGAGGTACTAGTCACACGAAGGCCAGATGCTGTTTTTGGGGGGTTTGTGAACCTTTGAGAGATTTGGGGAAATTCTGAAGCATGAGCCAAGACAGGCTGTTTGGGAAAAGCCTCTGGAATTGGCTTGGGTAGGCCTGAAATTTGGGTGGGGAGGGTTTTCGGGGAATTGCCAGGGTGGGGTGAATGTTATTAGCCAAGAGACTCAGTTATAGTGGCTGCCTGCATCTATATGCTGGGATTGGGGGGTTGGGGGATCAAGAAGGAAACAGTGGCTTCCACCAGCACCTCTGTGCAGAAGAAAGCTTCCACTCCAGTCCTCTCCTGCAGTCAGACAGCTCAGTTACTCCCTGATTGTCTCTAGAGTCCTTTAAGCCACTGCCCCAGCACTGGAGCCTGGAGCCAATGAGTCTGTCAGTGAGTAAGTCTGTGCACAGGCCCTTTAAGAGCAACATCTGTGAATCCATCTGCCCTTTGTCTTACTCAGCCACAATCTCTGCTGGTTTTCACAACCAGAAGCTGTGGGAGGACTACCATAATTCTAAAGTTATTCTCATTTGTAAACTGCCTGAAACAATTGTTAATGCCATTCATATGAGACAAAAAGTTTAAAAAAAAAACAAAGAAATGTTAATAAACAACATTAAAAGGGAAATTTTGAACTACCTCAGAGCAAAATTATTTTAAAATTGAAACTTAGCAATCTCCATATTCTTACATAGTGTATACTAACTATATTGATGATGTCTCTTTATTATAATAAGTTCTAGTGGATTTCCACTTTGCCCTGTATTTTTTTTTTACTTTATGTACTGGTAAGTCACACGCACACACACACACACACACACACAATATTTCATTCCATGATTTTCATCATTCACTTATATATTTACTGAAACTCAGTGAAAAAGAATAAGACATAACTTTTGCTTGAGATGAATTTATAAACATCTAAGAAAGAAAAACACATACAAATATTGGAGAAAAATAGGACTCGATTCTATTGCTAGATTTTGTGAGACACAATAAGTTTGAGAGAATCTAGAATATTTAACAAAGGAGAAATTTGGGCATAAAATGAAACTCGAGGGTTACTTTGAAGAGGCAAGAAGGAAGGAACATCCCAGGCATGGATGAAACACACATTTAAACTGGATGATCAGAGTGGACACACTGAATATTAATGTTATTTTGTAAATGCAGTATGAATGCTTTGGATTAAAACACAGATTAACCACATTCTAGCTTTTTTTATCACCTTGATCTGAATACTTTTCTTAGCATGTACAATTCATCTGATAGTCTAACACATAAAGCATCTAAGCAAACTTTTTCATGTAAATCTAAAAGTTACCATTCTGCTTTTGTCTCATTTGCTTCATATATACTGTGTGATAATATGATTATTGTCTTTGAAAATACTTATATTGGCTGAATTTAATTCATCCTGTAATACCACACCCAGTGTCTGTGTTCAGTCAAAAATAAATGCTATTCATATTATACACATCAATCTATTTCACTTTAAAAATTATGAAAATGTCCTGCTGCATATGAGTCATATGAGACTCTACCAGTCCAGTCACAGGGATTCAGCCCTGAACTGTGAGAGGTTCTTTTTGTAACATAATATTGAAAAGATCAGAGAAAGAACATAAAGTAATTGGAGAAATATTATTTCTAAAAATAATATTTTTTAAAAAACAGAACTCTCCCATGATGGAATAAATCACCTCATGAGTGCCCTGTTAGCAAAGACATTCAAAGAGAGATAGGGTGACCTGTTTGTTCTTTCCAGGCTGCTGGAAGAGAAATTGTGATTTAGACCAGGGTTTAGACTCCAAGACTACTGTTTCCAGCTGTACTGCCCCAGCATCTCACTACTCCCATTGACTTTCAAAGTTTCAGTTTCCTCATCTTTAAGATGAAGATAATAAAACCTGTCACATTCTTTTGCCATGAGGATTAAATTGTAGAGTATCTTAATAATACTTAGTTCAGCATCTGGAATCCATTGTTATCCCCACCCCTCATATTACCTTTTGTTATTAGCTTTGCTGAAAAGATAATCACTCCTAATTGCCAAGATACAGTTAAACGCTAACACCTCCAATCCTTTTCCTGATTCCCCTAATTGAAAGTATTGCTCCCTAAGCCTAATACATAATTGTATTTGCACATTTTCGTTAGTATTTATTATACTATCTAAACATGTATTTAATTTCCTCTGTTTCATTGTCAGCTTTTTGAGAATAAGGACCACAATGCAATTCACTTGGGTATCTTCAGGAAGTAAATAGGGTAACAACAATAATGTACATTTATTGAGAAGTATTATATGTCAGATGCTCCCTTCTTGGCTTTTTATTCTTCTCAATAATCCTATGTCAAAGTTAGTAATATTATTCCTAGGTTGTAGAAGAAGGAAAAAAAAAAAAAAAAAAAAAAAAATATATATATATATATATATATATATATATATATATAGAGAGAGAGAGAGAGAGAGAGAGAGAGAGACACACACACACACACACACACCGTTTCCCCGAAAATAGGACCTAGCCGGACAATCAGCTCTACTGTGTCTTTTGGAGCAAAAGTTAATATTAGACCTAGTATTATATTATAGTAAGATAAGACCGGGTCTTAGATTAGCTAGGTCTTATTTTCAGGGAAACACAGTTTATATACATGAGTGTGTGTGTGTGTGATATTTTGAAGGTTTCAGCAACTTGCTGAAGTCACATAGCTCCCAAGAACTATGTCTTGAAACAAGACTGTCTAATTCCAGAACTCATCATTTAACCTCTGTATTATGAATGTGGTAGTCTTGATCTGAATCTAGCCTTTGGCAGTGGAGATTTATTTTGCTATTTCTGCAGGAGTAAACCTGTTTATCTTAGCTAGGTGATGAAGTGAGTTCTAGGTGGACGTTGGCATACTATTTTCATATTGAGGGGTTAGTAACAAAAATGCTAACTGGAATAGAGTGGTGTCTTCTGGGAAAGGCTAGATCCAGACATAAGCATTGGGAAAGTCTAGTGGTGGAGACAGGTTTAGTGTAGGAGGTAGAGGGACAGAAATTGGACACTGAGTCCAGAAAGAAGAGCTTCAGACAGTGTGTCCAGACAACTAGCCATTATGAGGCAAATCTAACAAGTAGAAAGGGGAGCATCTTAACAGGCAGATGGAACATGAGCATATTTTAGGAATAGACACATATGCCAAAATCCAGTAAGATCATATTTGAAGTTCAGTTCTATGACTGATTAGTCTCTGAGTTCCTCTAAGAACTTAGAGGAAGGTACATTTCTGGTCCTAGAGGGACTATGTATGTATCAAGACAGAAACAAATGTTGAGAGCATCAGGCAGGGATTTAGTAACCACAAAAAAGAAAGAAGTTTGCTGATTACAACTCAGGATTCAGATGGACATTTTCTGTGCTAGAAAAAAATACAAAGTCAGAAACAGACTAGACCACTGTTTACATGATGCTGAACCAATTGAACCAATTAAAATGATTGCATCTTAAAGCCAAGCTTTTGGTGGAGCTGAACTTAACGTTTGTTATGTCTACATAATGAGACTTTTGAAGGAAAAGAACTAGGTAGATCCCTATGGGCACATTTTGTAGAGAGAGACAAACTGACTTAGTGAATCCTATTGAAATTAAAGCAATGTTAAAATTTAATGCAAACACCTAAAAGAGTTTTCTGGCAGGCCCATAATCAAGATGCTATCTCTGACAGCAAAAGGCATACAACAGAAACGATGACAGCATTTCCATTATTATTGTTTCCATTATAGCTTTGTTTCTCAAACTTTAGTGTTTCTCACAATCACCCTGAGAGCTTGTGAAAGTACAGGTTTCTGATCCCACCTCCAAAGTTTCTGATTCAGTATATCTTTGATGAGGCCAGATAATTTACATTTTAACAAATTTCCAGGTGGTGCTGATGATATTGGGCAGAGAGCACAATTTGGAAACCCCTGAATTAAATAAAACTTCTCCTGAGTATCACCAATAAGAATTGATCCAAAGTCACCAAAACTGAACAAGGAGAAGAGAACACTGCAGAGAAAAAAAAAAACACACACAAAAAAAACTCGTCTTATGATGGAAGTTGAGAAGTCTGAAACTCGAGTGGATTCATGAATTCCCAAATTCTGAAACTTGCCTGTCCATATCTAGGATCCCTGCTCTACCTCCCTCTGTTAATAGTCTCTATTCTTATTTGATACTACAGTATCTTCCAAAAACATATCCTTAGGTGGGCTTCTACTCCAGTGCTATTTTGTATCTGCTCACATATTAACATGACATTAATAAATTGTCTTCCCATGAAATTAGTAAGGTGTCCTCCCAGATAGCCTTGATTTTCTAATTGTGCATCTGAATTTACCTAAAAAAGTTAAATCATATCTTTAATGTGAGGACAAATATTGGTAAATAAAATGATCATGAACAGCGGTATTAAAAAGAGATGTGAGGCTCGATCACATTTCCACAAGGATTAAGATAAGCCAGGACTAATAGTTCCCAGCAACGGCAGGTAGAGGAGCAGGTGTCCAGCATTAATCCACAGAGTCTCACGACGTTAATAGGAGTCCTGTGGCTTCCTTCCCAAGCACCACTTTGAACATTCATCCCAAGATATGAATTAATACAATGTAGTTCCTGCACTGCTGGGTCTTATTGCTTAATTAATGTGATCATAATGACAGCAGGGAACTCTAAATTTTCCATGTCACTTCATGTCCTATAAAGTTTCAATAGAGTAATAAGCTTCATAAGAAGATGAGTCATTTGCATATGAGAGTTTAAGTGAGAGGCTTAGAGGCAGTGTCCACCACTAAAAAGAGGTTATGCAAAGATATTGGCTGTTAAAGACATATGATGTGTACCCGATTCTAATATTTATGGGTAAGCATCTCAGAGTTAAAATCTGATAATTAATCTATCATTAATTTATACCATGTCTTCATTGTACACCAAAAACAGAAACAGCGTGTTAACTTGAGATATCATTGACTATCAATTTTTCCTTTCAATAGGTGGATATAAACTGTCATATATAAGATATTGCCCTACAGTATTCTGGGTGTGATGGAGTAAGTTGGGGGAGGGGATAAGTGAAGGAAATATGCCACATTTTTCCACATTTTGTGCAGAAACAATGTCTTCCAAGTTCCTAGATTTATTGTCCTTTTCCTGTCTTTATCCTACTCACTAGCTGTATATTGGACACTATTAACTGTCCCTTCTCCTTCTTAAATTTTTCTTTCCCTTGTCTGTAATCTCACTAAAGTCTTCTGTCCTCCTTCTATAACCCCAACACTAATCTTATTCTTTAATTTATTCCTCATTAACCTAACGCTTCATTATAAGCAGCCCCTGCGTTATAATCTTTTCTGCCTCTTCTTTACTGTTTCTTTGGGATATCTCATGCATTTACACAACTTAACTATCCCCGAAAAGAAGAAGGGACCCCAAAAAGTATATTGGGGAACCAGAGTGTGAAATGTATGGCTAAAATACATAGGCCATGCACTATTCTACCCCATTCCATCCCCATGCTATATTTGAGAAAAACTACCTTTGTACTAGTGCTTACAGGTAACCACAGATTTTTCAAAATGAAACTAATAAAAATAAACTAAAATACTTCCATCCTTTCATGATGTCCTGCAGCATGCCCAGTCACATTTGAAGTTATGAGTTAGATGAACGTGAAACTATTTGGAAGGGCATCCCTTTGGTTTCTGCACTAGAATTATGTATATTTGTTGGTACAGGAACTTACTTATCTGAATTCTTACCCTGTCTGTGCTCTAGAAGGCTCTATATGTCTTCTATTTCCCGATTCAATGTGGTTCAAAGAAGGAAGGGTACTCATTTTTCCCAATGTATAAATTTATACCATAGTGAAAATAGTGGAGTGCTTTAATTACTGGGCTGATAAGAAATGATAGTTAGGATCTCAAGTTTTTGAGGTTTCAGAGTCACTGGGAAGCTTTATAAATAACATTTCATGTCATCTTTCTAATATTCTGAAAATAAAAATCTTAATTCACAAGAAGAAATAGAATATCTATTCCCCTGTGGTTATGATGTTGATGGTCATGCATTTTTGAAAATATAGATTTTATATTCAGACAATCTTTAAACAAGCCAGATGCAAAGCAGAAAAATGTATGTCATCCTTGAGACCCGGTACCAAAGATTACCTGGTTTCCAATATGTATCAACTATCAGGAAGGAATGGAAAACATAAGCATCTAAAAGTCAACATGGATACCAGGAAGTCAGGGAAGACCTGCGTTTTGCAACAGCATCAGCAAAAGAATGAGAAACAAAAAGGGATCAGGAAGACACTTTAAAAGGCGGTTTAATTACAAAGTCACCCCAAACACATAAGTAATTGGAGGCCAAGAAATACATAGTTAAGCAACATAAAGGACGATAGTATCAAGAATATGTGATTGTTCTAGAAAGCTCTGCTCTAATCTTTTACAGAGTTCTTATGGGGCAGAAACCAACCCTAGTAGATAGAACTGATTCTTAGCCAACATGTGGAAATAGAGAAGGGGAATGAGAGAACCATGGAATGCTAGAATAGGAGGTCTCTGATATCACCAGGCTCAATAATCTTCAGTTTATACATAAAGAACCTGAGGCCCAGACAAGGAAAACACTTCCTAGAAAAACATACAATGTTTAAGTCACACCTGGAACAAAACCACAATTTCTCAGCCAGTTATCTAAGCTGTCATCTAAGGTTAGTATGGATAAAATCCCGAAAACTAATATTAAATGTGCATATATGCATAAACCATTTAAGAAGTTTACAGTATTTACCCTTCTCAAGTCCTTGGTTGTACAGAGGACATTAAATTACAGATCTTAGATGTACAAGAACAGGAACAATATTATGAGGTCATAGACCACATTTGCTTAGTCATTTCTGCCTCATGATTCACTTAACCTAACTTTGATCCCTCACCCAATATATTACTTATTTCTAAAGGTTCTTTCTGTTTTCTGAGCAATTGTATCACTGAAATCTTGGCCCCAAATTAAAATGAATGGTCATTTGATGAGGCATTCACCTTGAGAAGAAATTTTGCTCTGAACTACAGTGAATTAAGATCACCATTTATACCACTGACAATCAATAACAGTTTGGTTGCTTAGATCCCTCTCCAGTGTGTGTGTGTGTGTGTGTGTGTGTGTGTGTGTGTGTGTATTCCCCTCAGTAAAAGATCTAACTCAAAGATGGACTATATGGTCAACTGTAATTGGAAAAAAAAAAAAAAAAAAGGTTGGAATGTATGTTATTTAATAGAGTAATGTAGAATTTCGAAAATTACCATTCCTATTATTTCTTGCAGCTCTCTAAAGCCATTTGAAATTCCATCCATTTTTTTGTTACTATTCTCCCAAATGCTAATCTGTAGGCTAGTCTCTGAAGCTGTTTTGTAATCTCACAAATCACTTAGAAGTGTGCATAGGGGCCCCAAGTGGATTCCTTATGTTGTAACTGAATTCATATATTAAAGACACTTTGTGAGACTATTTCAGTTAGTGAAATGTAAGCCCAGCAGAATAATAATGCCTGGTATGTGTTAACGTCCTGTGTCCCCTGTGAGATGCTAAATTTTGTGCATTATCTCAAGCCCAGGTGATAATCACTCCTGCAAGGCCTAAAGCTTGACTGCATAGGATTGGTGACCAGATGGAAGATTCCACAGAAATGTATTTCTATAAAAGAATTGAAAAATCCACCAAGTTTAAACTCAACTGAAGACAAGTTGTTTACCTCATTAGCTGATCCAGTAACAAACCTTAAAAACTTTGGCTTTAAATAAACTGATGGCCCAGAACCCAGACAGCTGAAGTCTGAGGTCTCAGGAGGCTTATGGCAGAAGCCATAAGAAACACAGAAGAGAAGTTTCACCAAAAGCTCCTGGTAGCTTTGGAATATAAGTGGTATATTCTTGAGATTCCTCTAAGTGAGTGTAATGCAAAGCGAGGAGAGGTAGGCTCCACTTCATCTTGGAAACAGGTGAAGGTTGGACAATTTAGGTTTCTGTGAATTGGGATTCCCACCATCAAGGCACATTGAAACAATCCAGGAGATGGTGGTACCCAGCACCTGGCTAGGACAACGTTGCCCAGAGTTACAGTGGGGGTGCCAAAAATGTGACTGCAAGCTGGAGAGAGAGTAGCAAGTCTTAGAGAAGCAGCAACTTTGCTCTAGGGAAGTCTGTAAAGGCTGACAGAGTGGTAATTATGCCACCTATAGATTCTTAGATATACTGTAGGAAAATTTGCAGTGGGCTTCAACTTGTATTAGAGGACAGAGACACATTATATAGGCATTATTGCTGTTAATGAGTATTCACAGGTGGATAGGGCCATTCAGTTGGCATACTTGCAAGTTTTGTCTCCTATTCACTAGCCAGTCATGGGCATTTATATGCCCTGTAGCAGCTGAGTTCTTTTTAATCAAAATCTCAAAAGATTTTATGTCCCTGAAAATCAAAGCCAGTTTTCTAAAGGGAACCCTTTTTGGCTACCTGATTCCACTCTGATAGGACTCTTCTCTGATTTGCATATCAATTATCACCTGTACCATTCATTTAGTGAGCATTATTATATAGACTTATTTGTGTCATTGCTTATATTGTTGTCCTGAATGCCTGAAACTACAGAGATGTGCTTATAGGATTCTCAAAAGGGATCTCTCCCTCACTAGACTGCAAACTCTGCGATTGTTGGGGCTTGTCTACATTTAGCTTAGAGTAGTTTCTACTGTGTTACAGTAATGACGGATACTCAAAAGCACTTGAATGAGTGCATAAATGAAATATTTAATTTTCCATCACTAAGGCTATGATGGCCTGACAGAGGAACATGCCCAGTTGCTGTTACATGGTTTGATTCATCTATTTACATTATATTGTAACTAATGATAAATAAATGGCTGAATTCTTCCTCTCAGTGAGGTGTAGTGATTCCCTTGGACAATTTCTCATTTATCAGAATTGCATTTTGATAAAAATATAAAGAGAGAGGTAAAAAAAAAGGGGCAAAAATCTGCTGATAAATTTAAAAATTTTCACTAAAAAACGCAGCAGTAAAACAGCTGAAGCTCAAATGTAGAGAATCATGTCTCCTGAAAATAAATATCCCCCAAGCTCATAAACACCAAGGCTAGTGGTCAGGAATGAACAGATGTTTATTGCCTCATGCACCCTCTGCTACTCTGGGATAATCTCTTAAATATCCCAAATCCAGTTTGAATTTAAATTAGATTCATATTTTCTTTCACGATTATTCCATTAAAAATATCATATGATTAGCCAATTAAATGGAGGGAAAAAATCAGTAGGAGAGCAATCCCCTTTAATATTTTCAATTAAGATGTAGTGTGGCCAATAAAAACGGCTTACATTTTCATTTTATGGGTACCTATGGAGAGCATTATGACACAAATGACTCAGAAGAAGGTAATCGTTTCAAAATATATTGTAGTGGAAGACTGTAAACAGTGCAGTGTGTTAGCTTACAGGGGATGTGATGAAAATATAAAGTTTTTTTCAAAGGGGATTCATGTTTATTTTATAGTCTTTTAGGGTGCTTGAGCCTGCCAATTTGCAGCGCGTATTTCTAAAATGCCATGTACTGTTCTCTCCTAGGGAAGGGTGGGAAGGTGAGGAGATACCCATTAGGGGATAATATGTTTTTTAAGGAGAAGAGAGTCATGTAGCAACTCCATCCTGTCTACTGCCTAGATTTGAAATGGAACTTCACCAGGGCATAGTATAAAAACCTTATTTTCTTATAGGACCATAAGGGGAAGGCTGAAAGGCTGGGGCTACATGATGTCAAGTGCAGCGAAGAATATGGAAAATTTCTAACTCACAGCACAGCATAAGACATTTTGAGATCTGTAACCACTGAAATTTGGACTGAATCAATTTCTCTGACTTCTCGAGATTGTATGACTTCAGTTAATAGCAATCTTAGTAGTGTTAATGGTTATAGTATGTCATAGCATTTTAAAAAATATGATCTCTTCTGTACGTATGCTTTTATTGAATTACACTAGCAATGATAACATTCTCATAGGCTGGAGAAGATGCTCAACTACCGCATATTAATTTTTTTATTGTAGTTTGTTGTACAATTTAAATACTTGATTTTGACTGAGAAAAAGTTATCAAGACCCTACTGGCTAAGGATTGTTCCTTGCACATAGAGATTTAATAAATATTTATTTAGTCATCTATGTAAAAGAAGACCAATAGTGTTGAGAATGCTTCTCAACAAATTGAAGCATTAATGCAAAAATAATCAAAGCAACTGGGGATTCAAACACATGCTACAAATAATAGAAATTTTAGTTTTATAAAAATTCTTTAAAAAAATCGCACTTACCATGCATCGGATTCTAAGCTACATCTTTAATATATATCCCTCAATCTTTTTCACAATCTGGAGATATGGATATTGTCATCAGACTCAACAAAGACCATAGCTAGCAACTGGCAGCACGTTGGAGCATAATTGCAATAACTACAGTCCATATTTGTATGTAGTTCATTGCATGGTTATATGTGCATGACACTATTCTAAGCACAGGAAATACTGAAATAAGCAGAGGTGAGCAACTCAATCAAAATGTCTTCCCTCAGGGCATTTGCATTTTATCTTATTTTGTGTATAATTAAAATTCGTTTCCCCAGCTATTTGATAAAGTTCCTATTGTTTTTAATGAATATGATGAAGAATTAAAAATGTGAAGCAGGACATTGGACCGAAGCTTTTTCTCTCCCTGTAGCTTGTTCTCATGTAGAATAGGCCTATGTTTTCTATTTTTTGTCTTTACCCAGTAATTATATAAACTACATTAACAATTAATTCATATCCCAGACTTCATGGATGAATTGGATTTATTCATTGTGTACAGGAAAATTCAGAAGAACACTACAATTACTTTTGGCCACAGGCAAACTTAAGTCTAGAAATTTGTTTTGCTCATCACTTCACCCCTACACAACTTGTTTAGATTTCTTGAGCCATTGTGTAATTTTATTTTCAAAAATTGTCCTATAGAAAGTATTTTAAGTTTATTCACCAGGATTTGGGGTGTGGGGAAGGGATGAAAGGCAGAGCACAGAGAGATTTTACAGCAGTGACCGTACTCTCATTAATGCTGTAATGGTACATACGTGTTGCTGCATATTCGTTCAGACCCTTAGAATATAGAATATCAAGAGTGAACCGTGAAGTAAACTGTAGACTTTGGATGATTATATGTGTCAGTGTAGGTTCATTTACTCCTCTGGTAGGAGGTGTTGACAATGGGGGGAGGGGGGATTATGCATGTTTGGGAGTGGGGGTTATTCAGGAAATCTCTGTACCTTTCTCTCAATTTTGCTACTCTAAAAAAATAAAGTCTTTAAAATAGCTTGTCAGTAGTATTAAGTGCTAGTGAGGAGGGAGAGCAAATCTAACTCTCATGAACTACTGGTTGGAATACAAAATCACCAAAATTTCAATTGTCCTTCAACAGGTGAATGCATAAATACCTTGTGTACATCTGTGCATTGGAATACCTCTCAATAATAAAAAGGAATGCACAAGTGATTCACGCAACATGCATGAATCTTAAGCACATTTTACTAAGTGAAAGAAGTCAAATGAAAAAAGCTACATAGTATAAGGTTTGTTTGTTTGTTTGTTTTTAACTTATGTAGCAATCTGCCAAAGGTGACACCTAGAAAATGTTAGGGTTTGGGGTAGGAGTAATGATTGTCTACAAGGAACAGCATGAGGACATTTTGAGGTAAAGGGATTGATTTTTATATTACTTTAATGATGTATACATGAGTGTATTCATTTCTTGAAACCTGTAGATCTGTACACCACAAATAATGCATTTTATAGAATGAAAATCAAAAGAAAAGGTCACCCAAGATGATAGAAGAGCCCAAGATAGAATGCCCATCGTACCAAATAACTAATAGTATGAGAAATTGGTCACATAATTGTATTAAAGGAAGTATATAAGAAAGGAGCTGACCTAAAAAAGAATTCGAGAAGCAGTTTGTTTTCAAAATGTTTTTCTAAAGTTAAATCAAAAGAAAAAGTAAACAAAAACAAAACATATATTTATAGTATTCATATATTTAAAATAAATATACTACTTATAATTTATAAAATATATAGCAATATGTTTACTATATATAGATAATATAACATTCTCTTTTTTTTTTTTTTGAATCACAGGTATTGTAGAAGTGTATTCTTTCAAAGTAGTAGATCAATGCCTAGTTATCTTTTTGTTATTGATGTCTAGCCTAAATCCATTGTTGTAAGATATCAAATGATGAATATGTGCAATTAAAAAATGTATAGAGAGGTTGCCAAAAAAAATGTATACACATTTTAAGAAAGGAAAAATCTATTAAAATTGTAATACTCAATATATACCAATAACAAAAGATACATACAAGTCATGTTTGCCTTCTGCAATTACAAGAGGTGCTCAAAGTGGTTACCATCAGTGTCCAGACACTTCTGATTACAGCAAACTACTGCTTGAGCACGTTGACCAGTGTCCACTTGGATACATTTTTTTGTCACCCCGGTATATTGAATCTTACTGTACAGAGCGATGTGTGGTAATTTTTGGTGAATCCTCCATGTGCATTTAAAATGAGGATACATTCTGTCATTGCTTGGTACAATGTCTATCTATGTCTATTAGTTCAGTCTTGTTATTTGTATTGTTCAAATCGTCTATGTAACTTTACTGATTTTTGTTTGCTTTTTCTATGGCTATTTTAAAAAGTGTGTTAAATACAGACCATTATATAATAATGGATTTGTTTCATTTTTGTTTTTTGAACATTTCAGTTTTCTTTTGCTTTATGTATTGTCACTCTATATTATTGAGGATGTGGAAATTTAGGATTGTGTTGTATTTCTAATGGACCAATTATTTAATCTTTATGAATTGTCACTTAAATATTGCTTTGGCATCATGTCACAAGTATTTATATGTTGTGTTTTCCTTTTAAATCAGATATAAATACTGTCAATTTTTCTTCCTAATTTTTTTTCTTTTACTCATGAATTATCTAGAAGTTTATTCTTTACTGTTTAAATATTTATAAACTTTCAAGACTTATTTTTATTATTTACTAATTTAATTCCTTTGTGATTAGAGAATAACTTCAAACATTTTAAATTTATTGAGAGGTTTTTATTTATTTATTTTTATTGGCCCAGCATATGGTCTATCTTGGAAAATGTTCTGTGTGTACTTAAAAAGATTGTGTGTATTCTGATGTTGGTTGGCATGTTCTATTAATACTACTTAAGACAACTTGATAAATATTGTTGTTCACATCTTCTATATTTTTATAGATTTTCTATTTGTTCTATCCATTATTGAGAGAGGAATATTAAAACATCTGAGGGTAATTGTGGATGTATTTATTTCTTCTTGATATTCTTTTAACTTTGTTTTTAATATTTTGAAATTCTGTTATTAGATAAATATGTATATGTGATTGTTGTGTCCTCCTGATATAAGACTTTTTGTCATTATGAAATGACTTTTTAAACTCCTAGTAACTTTTTGTCTCATATTAATATGGGCACCCAGCTTTATTTTGATTATTGTTAGCTTGTCGTGTTTTCCCCATTCTTTATTTTTATTTTATTTTAATCTAGTAGTGTCTTGTATTTAAAGTGCATTTCCAGTAAGCAGTATATAGTTGGGTCTTAAATCGGGAATCTCTTTAAATTATTTACAATTAATGCGATTACTTAAATGGTTAGATTTAAGTCTTTCATTTTGCTATTGGTTTTCTATTTACCCCATCTATTATTTGTTGCCTTTTCCTGTTTTTCATCCATTTTTTTTAAATTATTTCCTAAATTTACATTATGTCTATTTATTGGCATATTAGCTATGCCATTTTTATTTTTATGTTTCTTTAAGATTTGTAGTATGCATTTTTAACTTATCACAGTCTACCTTGTAGTGATATTATACACTTTCTCATAAAGTATAATAAACTTGCTGTAGTATACTTGTACTTTTTACTCTGTATCCCTTGTGTTGTCATACATTTTCATTTACATGTCTATAAAACCTATATCACATTATTAAATTTTAGCATTTGATTATCTTTGAAGGAGAGAAAATGATAAGAGATAACTGTTGAATGATAACTCATATTGTTACCATTTTTAGTGTCTCACATTCTTTTGTATAGATCCATCTTTCCATCTGGTATAATTTCCCTTCTTCCTAAAGTGCTTCCTTTAACATTTATGGTAGTAAGGATCTGCTATTGATAATTTTTTTTAAGTTTGGTTTTATTTGAAAAGTCTGTATTTGCTTTCAGTTTTAAACAAAATTTTTACCAGGTATAGAATTTTAGGTTAATTGTTATTTCATTTTTGTGTTTCAACACTTTACGTTTGTTGTTCCACTATCTTTTGGCTTGCATTGTTTGTGAAATATCTTCTAACATCCTATACGAGGTGTGATCACAAAATACGGTGAATGTTTAAATTAGAAAAAAAATGTATTACAGTGAAAGACACATTGCCATTAATTCCCCTCAAAATACTATGCCTTACTTCAAACACACTTACTACCATTCTTACCACTTGAGTGTCTTTAGTTGTGCTGTTGTGGCTGCCTCCATGTCCTGAATCTATTCAAAACGTTTACTTTTAATTGTCATTTTGATTTTGGCAAAGAACCAGAAGTCGCATAGTGCCAGATCTGGTGAATAAGGTGGATGAGGACACCGTGTAATGGTTTTATCTGACATAAATTGCCATACCAGAAGTAATGTGTGACACAGAGCCTTTCCACTGTGATCACAAAATATGAGTGCTGCTGCCAAGTGCCATCCAAAATAAAGGCAGGGATCTTCAGTATGGAAAGCAGACATCACACTTCAGTAGCAGTGTGTGACAAGTTTCAACTTGTTCAGCACAGTCAGGTGTGAACTAAGGTTGAAAGAAGGTGTTTTTTCAATCCTCTGTCATGACAATGCTCCATGTCACACATCGCTTCTGATATATGGCCATTTCTGTCAAATAAAAACATTACCGTGTGTTCTCATCCACCTTATTCACCAGATCTAGCACTGTGTTACTTCTGGCTCTTCCCCAAAGTCAGAATGATGCAGGACATTGAGGCAGCCACGACAGTGTAACTTAAGACACTCACAAAAGAGAACTTCCAGAACTGTTTCAGAAAGTGGCAAGAACGATGGGATAAGTGTGATTGAAGTGAGGGGGAATATTTTGAGGGGAATTAGTGGCAATGTGTCTTTTACTGTAATACATATATATATATTTTTTAATTTAAACGTTCACCATATTGTTTGGTTATACCTCATATTTGTTTCTCTGCAGATAATGGGTCTTTTTCCCCTAGAATATTATGAGATTTCCTCTTTGTTACTGATTTTGACAAATGTGATTATCATGTACCACACGATAGTTTGTTTCATGTAATTTTGTAATTGAGTTCATTTCATTTCTTAGATCTGCAGGTTTTTCATTTTTATTACATCTGGATACATTTTTTGCCATATTCATTCAAGTACTTTTCTCTCCTTCTCTTTCCTCTTCTTTATGGACTTCAGGTACACATATAGTAGTAAACTTGAAGTTTTTCATATATTATTGATGCTCTGTTAATTTATCATTATTCTTTTATTTTCTGTATTTTTCATTTTTGATAGTTTCTATTGCAATATCTTCAAGTTCACTTATCCTTTTATCTGCAATAACTAATCGGCACTAATCTCTTCCAATATATTTTTCATCTTAGCTATTATAATTTTAATTTTGAGCAGTTTGATTTTCATCTTTAAAAAACTCTTACCTATATCTACTTCACAGTTAAACATACTTGTATGTTATACAATTATTGACTTTTCTTTTCACCGTGGGTCATGATGTCCTGCTTCTTTGGATGACTATGAACTTTTGATTAAAGTCCACCTACTATTAATTTTACCTCTTTTGGGTGGTGGATGTTTTTGAATTCTTCTATTTTTGAGCTTTTTTAAAACATAGGTAAGTGACTTATACACAGTTCAGTTATTTCAGGCCTCACGTTTAAAATGTTAGGTGGGACTAGATCTGTGTTTAATTCATGGTGAATTACTTTTCACTACTAAAGCAGGACCAGTCTGATGAGTTTAACATCTCATGAGTTACTCCAATGTCATATGACTTATGATATTTTCCAGTCAGTTTGGTAAGAACAGGCACTGTTCCCAGCTCTGTGTTAGTGTCCCTTACTGTCCCCATAATTATTTCTGGTGAATCTTCCCTTAGACACAGATATTTATCTCGCATGTATCCATTGATCTATACCATGCTGAATACTCACATCTCCAGATGTTGGGATTCTCTCACTGTGCAGTCTCAACTCTCAGGTACTCTGTGCTGCTAACTCTAGCTGCTGTGGTCTTCCTGGACTCACTGGGGATATGTGTCTGGCTGTCTGGTTTCCACTTCCCTGTGCTGCAGCCTAGAAACTTTTTCAAGGCTGGAACCTGGGATAATCACAGGACCCTCTTCAATTTTTGTTTGTTTGCTTGTTTTCTTGTCTCTCGGGAATCTCTGTCCTTCATTTCTTGGTGTCTAATGTCTGAAAACAAAACAAAGCAAAAGATTTTTTCCTTAATTTTTGACCATTCTTTTGAAGGGGAGTGGGTTCAGGTGGGAGGGTAATCACTTTTTCTTCACCCTGTCCTGAAGCATAAGTACAGATAGCTGATCTTTTATAATAGTTTTTGACTGACATAATTTCTATCGGAATGTCAATATGACATTTCACTTATTTTGGGGTACTTCTAAAGTCACCTTTTATGAAATGGTCTTTTGTTTTCATATCTTCAAGATGCTTACCTTAGCACTTAGCATTCCTTACAGATATCTTCAATCTTTTCCCTTTAAGTCCTGATGATTCTCAATGACATCCCTGAAGCTGTCCCTACATCGTTGGATATATACTGATTTACATTGGGACCCTATGACTTTATACAGTTACATTTAACTTCATATTCTTAAAGTTTCTTTAATGTCAAGATTGTGTGTTGTACATCTTTTCTATCATCCATAGCACCTAGCTCATTTTATAAGTACACAGTATATACTCTGTAAATAAACAGTTCCATTGCCAGAGATACAGACTGAGATTATAACATTAGACCAAATCACATTAAACAATATCTGACCCTAACTTCTTCTATTTTAATTTCTATGAAACTGCATGATTTATCACTGTGATAAAATATGTGCAGTACTTAAAAAAAATCACAACCTTAAAGAATAGTTTAGAAATATGTAAGCAAAAAATACCTCCCGGGGATTTCACATAATGATGGGAGGTTTTATACCATGTGACAGACATACTTTATGATCTTATCTTTCTCAGAAGAGAATATGGATATAATTCTGAGCTTCTCAAGAGAAAAAAAAAAAAAAAAATATATATATATATATATATATATATGTATATATATATATATGTGTGTGTGTGTATATATATATATATATATATATATATATATATATATATATATATATATACATGCATTTAATTAACACCATGAGGCAGACAAACATAGCTCAAGTGATCTTTATCTCTGATGTTTGCCTTGGATGCTTTCAGGAATAGAAAGCTTTCAACAATTTCATGCTTTTGTAGTACCCCTTTAAGGTAACTTCAGGCATCATGCATAAGCTACATGTATAATATGGCTTTATTTATGGGGACACTTGCTGAAGCTTGTAAGAGCTGTTTTTATATTATTATTCAAATACCGAAATGAATATACTGTGTTACTCATGTAAGCACCTCTGGGAAAATATACTTTTCGTCTATGAAAAATAAGGTTTAAGTCATCCACATGAAAAATACTATTGTAACTCTTCCATAAGCCGAGATATAATTCTACAGGATTTTCAGAAACTAGCTGAACTGACTTGGCAGATAATTATTGGCTTTTTCACTTTATTTATTTGTCACTTTCGTATTATAAAAATAGAATCATAAAGTCAGAATCTTCAGTACAAAATAAGGAAAATAGTAATCACTGATTTGACAAATATTCCAGGAAACATTTTTGATTACTTTCGTCCCAGGCTAATATATATATAATTGCCTTTTAATTTTTTTCCTTAGTTTTAAAATATTTTTTATTATGATATAGCTATCACACAATATTATATTAGCTTCAGGTGTACGTGATAGTTCTTCAACAGTACCCACCTAGCTTTATACAGAGTTATTACTACATTATTGATTTTATTCCTTATTCTAAAGATGTGCTCACCATGATAAGTCCAGCAACCATGTGACACCGTACCACGCTATCACAATATTATTTATTATATTTCCCATGCTGTACATTACATCCTTATGACTTATTTGTTTTATACCTGGAATCTTGAATCTCTTATTCTCTTTTATCTCACCCCCCCTTTTTTTAATTTTTCAATTACAGTTAACATAAATATTATTTTATATCAATTTCAGGTGTACAGCATAATGGTTAGACGTTATGTGATTTACAAAGTGATTCCCCTGAATTGTCTAATACTCCCCTGGCACTGCACGTACCTTTACCATATTATTGACTATGTTCCCTTTACTTTATTTTATCTCCCCATGAACATTTTGTAAATAGAAATTTGCATTTCTTAATCCCTTCACCTTTTTCACCCTCTCCCAACCCCACTCACATCTGTCACCCTGATAGATCTAGTACCCAGCTGACACCATACATAGTGATTATAATATTATTGACCATATTCTTTATGCTATACCCTACATCCCCGTGACTACTCTGTAAAAACCACTTTGTGCTTCTTAATCCCTTCCCCTTTTTCACCCATCCCCCCAGTCTGTTTCCTATCTGAAAACCACCAAAATGTTGTCTGTATCTATGGCTTGTTTCTGATTTGTTTGTTTGTTTATTTTGTTCATTAGATTCCACTTATAAGTGAAATAATGTGACATGTGTCTTTTGCTGTCTGACTTACTCCACTTAGCACAATATTCTGAGGAGGTATCCATGTTGTCAAGATGGCAAGATTCCATTCCTTTTTATGGCCGAGTAATATTCCATTGTATATATGTACCACTTCCTCTTTATCTATTCATTCATTCCGGGGCACCTGGGTTACCTTCATGTCTTGGCTATTTTAAATAATGCTGCAATGAACATCTGGATGAACACGTCCCCTCAAAGTAGCGTTTTGGGTTTCTTTGGTTAAATACCCAGAAGTAGGATTACTAGTTCCTTCTCTGTCTCTTGTTATAGTCTTTCTTTTAAAATCTATTTTGTTTGGTATAAGTATTGTGACCTCATCTTTTTGTTTGTTTGTTCCATTTTCATAAAATATTATGTTGGTGCAAAAGTAATTGCAGTTTAAAAGGTTAAAAATAATTGCAAAAACCGCAATTACTTTTGCACCAACCTAATATCTTTTCCCATCCCTTTGCTTTCAGTCTGTGTGTGTCTTTCAACCTAAAGTGAGTCTCTTGTAGGCAGCATATTTAAGGGTCTTGTGTTCTTATCCATTCTTACCCCCTATCTTTTGATTGGAGCATTTAATTAATTTACATTGAAAGTGATTATTGATAAGTATATTGGTATTGCCATTTTATTATTCATATTATTGTGTTTTATTTTTTTTCATATTATTTATTTATTTATTTTTTTTTTTTCATCTTAAGTCCCTCTAAGATTCCTTATAATGCTGGTTTGGTGGTGATGAACTCCTTTAGTTTTTTCTTGTCTGGGAAGCTCTTTATCTGTCCTTAGATTCTAAATGATAAATTTTCTGGGCAACCTTGGCTGTAGGTCCACCTTTTCATTGCTTTGAATACATCATATGAATCCCTTCGAGTCTGCAAAAGTTCGTTGAGAAATCATCTGATAGCCTTAAGGAGCGCCCTTGTAGGTAACTAACTGCTTTTCTCTTGCTGCTTTTAAGATTCTCTCTTTGTCTTTAACCTTTGACATTTTAATTATGATGTGTCTTGATGTTGGTCTCTTTGGGGTTCTCATGTTTAGTACTGTGTGAGCTTCCTGAACTTGTATATCTATTTTCTTTGCCAGGTTAGGGAAGTTTTCCATCATTATTTCTTCTACTAGGTCTTCAATTCCTTCTCTCTTTCTTCTCCTTCTGGTACCTCTATAATGCAAATGAGGGTATGTATGATGTTAATATTATCCTAGAGGATAATTAATAAACTATCCTCATTTTTTTAATTCTGAGTGGATGTTTTCTGCTACCTTATCTTCTAAATTGCTGTTATGATCTTTTGCTTCATCTAATTTAATCTTGATTTTCTGTAATATATTCTTCATTTCCATGATTGTGTCCTTTATTTCTGATTGGTTCTTTTTTATGTTTTCTATCTCCATTTTTATGTTTTGTATCTCTTTGTTGAATTCCTTCCTGAGATCAGTGAGCATGCTTATAACCATGGTTTGGAACTCTGCATTTGGTAGATTGCTTGTCTTTATTTTGTTTAGTTCTTTTTCTGGAGCTTTGTTCTTTTATTTGGGACATGTTTCTTTTTTCTCCCCATTTTGGCTGCCTCCCTGTATTTGTTTCTATGTATTAGGTGGGGCTGCTATGTCTCTCAGTCTTAGTAGTTTGGCCTTACGTATTAGGTGTCTTATGTGGCCCAGTGGCACAGTCTCACTGGTTACCTGAGTTGGGGGGTTCCAGGTGTGTGCCTTGTGTGGGTTGTGCTTACCTTCCTCTTGTAGTTGAGACTTGGTTACTGTTTGCACATTAATGGATTTGATTGAGCCTCAGGCTGATTGATTGTGAGGACTGGTCATTACCACAGTGGAGGAGTTGTGGTACAGGGTCTGACTCTACAGAGCAGGACCTGCCTCAGCAGGGCTCTAGTGCCTGCCCAATCCATCCGTGGGTGTGTCGTCCTTGCAGACATCTGGATGATGCTCCAGCTCATTTTAAACCTGGCCACTGGGCACAGCAAACTCAGGGCCACCTGGAAGGGGACCCACTGCAGGTTAAGTTTAGTCACAGCCCGTGCCCCACCCAGAAACACCCAGCAGGAGCCACAAATCAAATTGCAAATGGCCCCTGCCCATGCCTTGCTTGAAAGTGCGTTGGCAGGCCAAGCCAAGGACAAAGGTTGGCTGTTGTTAGTGCAGGGCTTAGCCATAGGTATAGGACATGACTAGGCCAAATGATGCTTGTCTGGGTTCTGTGAACCTTTGAGAGACCCTAGGAAAATTTGTAGCACGAGCCAAGGCAGGCAGTTTGTATGAAGAAGCCACTGGAAATGGCTTGGGTGTGCTGGAAAGTTAGGTGGGGTGAGGTCTCATAATCACCAGGATGTGGTGAACAAATGGTGTCAGCTAGCTTGATGGAGACTCAGATATGACAGCCACCTGCGTCTGCATGCCAGGAAGTGGGACAACTCAACAAAGAAACAATGGATTCCACCAGCTTGCCTATCTGGGAGAAAGCTCCCCCTCCAGCACTTGTTCTGAAGCCAGACAATTCAGTTCCCTGCCACACCCCGCCCATATATACCTGTCGCCTCTCCAGCTGCTGCCTCAGCACTGGACTTCAGAGCCAGTGATTCTGTCAATGAGTAAGTCCATGCATGGTTCCTTTAAGAGGAATGCCTGGGACTCCAGCTTCCCTCCATCTCACTCAGCCACAATATCTACTGTTTTTCACTGGTGGAGGGAACTGGTGAAAATTATGGGGACTTTTCTCCCTGGCACTGGAACCCTGGGCTGGGGAGCCTAGTGTGGTGCTGGGACCCTTTGTTCCTTTGGGGGTCAGGGTACCTCTACAGCTGAGATATCCCTCCCAATTTTTGATGGTCACATGCGGTGTGGGACCAGCCTGTTCTGAGTCTCTGCATCTCCTACCAGTCTTGAGTTGTAGGGCTTTGGTTCAGCAACACTTTAGGTGAATCTCAATGATGGTTGTTTTGTAGTTTAGTGGTGATTTTGATATGGTCATGATAGACAATAAGCACAGTGTTTACCTACTCTTCCATTTTGACTAGAACTCTTACAATAAAACTTTAAGGGATAAAGCAACAAATGAAACTTGAGGTCATTTTATTGGAGCTTAAGGAGAGACAAAGGGTAAACAGGTAAATAAATGAACTAGGAAAATATCAGCATTATCTAGAGAATTTTTAAAAGGATGACATTATATATAATGCCATGTAGATGGGTCTCATTGTGATTATTTAAACTAAAACCTAAATGACAAAAACTGAAATATGAAATAATAAGGGAAGAGGGACCTTAAGGTAATCTACTAGCCAGGAAAGGCTAGTTTTACTATTAGTTAACATAGCATAGATTACTACTCAAGGTACTTACTTAGCAGGTTTTCTGCTTCATCAAAGCCTATTAGGATCTCAAGATTAGACTTCTCCTGAATGAAATCCCACCATATTTTGGCTGTGTCATATGCAACACAAGGCCTTCATGCATGGTGAGGCAAGGGGAGAGAAACAGAGAATCACATATAGGCTTTTCGCTGACAGCCTGGGGAAGGGACTTGTCACTCCTGCTTATATTTCATTACCCAGATCTTATCAAACATCCTGCTCAGTTGTAAGGAAGGCTTAGAAGTGAAACTTTACATGACTAGCCAGAGAACTAGATATTGGTGAACCCTGATAATATCTCTCCTAGCTAGAACACAGCTGTAAAATGTAAGGAGCACAATAAAATGTCGAGATGAGGAGAAAGTCCTGTAAGGTGCTGTTAGAGATAGAAGTAAGGCTTTTTTAAGGGTTTTGTAAGCCAATAATTAGTTGTTTGGATTTTATACTAAGTGCAATGGAAAGCCATCGTAGGCTTTAAAATGGTCATGTGATCTGATTTACATCCTTAAAAGATCAGTCTCTGTGGTATATGGAAAGCAGATATTGGTCACGATAAAGAGAGAGGCCAGTAGTGGGCAACTGAAATATTTTAGGAAATGGGTTGATATGAAAATTAGTAGTAAAGATCAAGAGAGGTAGATTTATTTATAATATGGTTTGGAGGTAAAATTGATAGAATCTCCTTATATATTGGTTGTGGAGGGAATGATAATGTTTAGATTTTTGTCTTGAGCAATGACATGATTCCTATTTACTGAGATGGGGAGGACATGTGGGTTACAGGTTTATAGCATGAATCTAGGGCTGTCTTTTGAATATATATGGTAGGTATATTAGAGGTCATTCAGGGTATATTGAATAAATGCTATTCCTGGTGATTCAGGAAGTCCTTGAGAATGGAGAAATAGATTTTGGAGTCTTCAGCATATAGATGGCGTTTTTCAACCATAGGCAGGAAGTTTACCTGAGCAGATCTGATGAGTGTAATACAATAAGTTTATTGTTGATATAGGAGAAAGAAAGCACCTGGATTCTTAATCTTAAAATTTTTTCCATTGTTACATGTATTTTTCTGGAACAAACTATACACATTTTCAACATGACAAACACCATGGTAAAGTTTCCAGGGAGTGAGTCTTAAAAATGGCTGGCCCTACTCTCTAATCAATAAGAAACTATTTTTAAGGCAGCTGCTATTTTCTGGTGCAGAATGCATCTCAACATTTCCTGGCTGAGTGGTTCTGGAGGCTGCTTCATGATTGCATTTTATGTTACTTATTGAAGGGCCCACAATTACTATGCCATCTTTCACAGCAAAAGATGATTCTGTTGACCCTCCATTGGTAAAGCATGTCAATTATAGAATGGGTTTTTGTAGATGTTCACATTGTCTTACGTAGTTTCTCAAGAAAAAAAACAAATACGTGTTTTAGTCTTTGTGATCATGGTTACCGAAATCCTATTCATCAGGGCCAAACTCAAGTCTGAAGTTCAGTACAATCTCACCATGATGATCGCTATATGTTTCAGTTTGATGTGAAAATGTATAAAATTCAAATTATTAATCTAATGTTTATATATAATATATAATGTATTATATATAATATGTATTATATATTATATATGTTACATAATATATATAATATATATGTATATATGCTTCCTCTTTCCTATTAAACAATTAGAATATGTGATTATATTTTCCTCTTTGAATTTCCTTAAAAAAAATTTAGCCTTGCTTCAAGCACATGGGAGTTGTTCAGTTGACTGTTTTCTGCATATGTTGTTTGTACACGTGCACATGTGTTGTTTTGTATGTGTGTGTGGGAGAGAGAGGGAACGAGTGTCAAAAGGCTAACGAGTCTATTTTTGAAACAGGGCATATATTTTTAATTGTTTTTTAATTTAAAAATAATATCTGTGTTTTTTAATGATTTAAAATTCTAGAAATATTCTAAGAGTTATATTTTATATAGCTCTAAATATTTTGGAATTTCTGCATGTAGCTATAAATTATACTGTTATCGAGTTGAATTATATAATATACCATTTTTAAATCAAAACAAGCCAGACATTGACAATTTCAAATAACTTAATCTAATCTATTTTAATTTTCATGTATTGATTTTCCATAATATATTGTGTGCATGTTTTCTGTCTATAAATGGTTCTCAAACACATGATTTTAATTGGTTGTTCAGCAATCCCTGATTTACATGTTGATTTATTCAGCCACTTCAAATAGTGTTCATCATTTGTTTCCCTTTGCTATTGTTAATGAATATAAAATTTGTTACATTAATCCTTGCATATACGTTATTTTTACTTTTATGTAATCCTGTTAAGATATCACTGACTTAAAGGATACTATCATTTATAAGTTTCTAAATTCATCTCAACAAATTTATACCTTGAAATAGAGTATTAATTTACTCTTCCATTGGAAGAGGATGAAAAAGTGTTTTAATGTACCTTCTCTGTATCTTTTCTAATGCAATAAAATACAATAGTATAATTTATGCATCTTTGATGACTATTGATGGCACACATTTTTCATATTTTATTAGGCATTTCTAATTTTTCTGAACTATCTACACCATTTACACTTTTTTATTTTATAAATTTAGTTTTCTCACTCACTTAAAGATTCTTAAAATCTCTTAACATGCTAGCTATTAATCTTTTCTCAAATATATTAAAATATTTCCAAATCTTTTCACTTATGTTTTAATTATTTTGTCAAATTTAAAGTACAAAGAAATAAAATTGGGGGTAGTAAAACATTGATATTTTCCTATAAGTATGTTTTTATTCTTAAGATTTGTCCATTTTCAGATCAGTGTTTAGCTGTAAATTCTTCAAATGTTTATTTTTCATATAATTGTGCAATGTATAATATTTAACTCTTTAACCTACCACTATGTTTTCTAAATGGTATGAGCTAAGACTTGAATGACTTTTATCAAACACTTCCTTAAATTTAAGTTCTATTTCTCAGTTATAGGATATATTATCTTTATTGTGTATTATGCTACACACACACACACACACACACAAACGTCTGTTTCAGAAAATCAATCTATTTTCTTCTGTATTAATTTTTTGTTTTAATGTTTGTCCTTTCATTTAGTATGTCAAAATAAAATTTAAAGAGCTTTACTTGATATGGATATGTTATTGAGTGAGAGGAAACTATTCTCAAACAGGGATACTTGAAAACGTGAAACTGGTAAGATGCTCAGAGGCATACTGTCACAGGATGACTTATAAAATGAAAATGAAGTTGTTTAAACTTTATAATGATTGCTTATTGCAGTGGGGGTTTTCAGACAGGAGAAAATTGCTGAAAACGTATTTTCTTATTCCTTTTTAGGAAGATGGCTTATATTTCACTTATGATTAATTTACAATGAATAACCTAAATTACATTTTGCTTACATTTGTGAAATAAACTAGATCAAGTTTTACTTACATGGCTTCACTGGTTTTGTCTGTTTGGGGCATCTTCAAGCCTGGTCTCCATTTTATTTCAGTTTAAGAATAATAACTCATTTAATGTTTCAAATATTGAGAACCAAGATTTACTCTCATTGTTAGTTTTTAAAATAATTATTTCGATATTTAGTTTTGGAAAAAAGTGTAAATAATATATCAAAGACTACCCTGCACAGACATACTTACTCCATCGCCTTAAATAACTAAATAAATTATGTTAACCCTATAAATGCTGTGGCTGTTTCTATATTTACTTGGGAAAACTGACTGACTTATAAGTTACTTTAAACATGTTTTTAAAGAATCTGCTTTGAGCATTGTTAAATATTTCAATGGGTAATTTATGATACACAGGACATGCCCACAGTTTGAGACAATAAATTGTTATTAATTCTAAGCTTATTTCTGTATATTTGATTTTCTACATATATAATTTAGAACTAATGTTCGCAGTGATAATTTGTGTCCTCCTTTCTACTAACTACTATTTTAATACTATTTTATATCTTACTGAACTGGCAAAATTTTTTTGAAAAGTTTCCACAAAAAGAGTGGTTACAAATTTGTTGAGAATCCTAATATAACATGGTGACTTCTAAATTTGTAATAATTATTATATTATTTCATTGTAAAGTACACTTTTATTTTTAGTTTACATATACTTTTACATTATTTTGAATAACATTTGTGAAATCTATCATAAGTGTCATATTTCTCTTTAATGACCCGCTCTATGGAGGATGCTTATAGTTTTCAAACGATTAAATTATTCATTTTCAAATATTAAATCACAGGAAAAGGATCAGGATTCTTTCTTTAGAGTGATTCAACTGACATGTTGTTAAAATTATTTGACAAATATTTTAAGATTTTGAATACACCATAGACACACACACACACACACACACACACACACACACCCATGAAGGTAGAAATGATTGTTATCCAGGTAGTGGAATGTTAAGTTTCAAAAATTAATTGGAGAGTTTTGAGAAATTCTTATATTCTTAAACAAATTATATACTATGGAAATTATTTCCTATTTGAGAATTTGAAGTCATTGAATGGTAAAACTATCTTTCCTTGTGGGAATTTAAAGCCATCATAAATTCGTCAGCATTTTTGATGAGTTTGTTTCATTATTCACTTCTTGTATTTTTGTGGTATGTCATATTTTCATAGAAATTCATGTATTTCAAAAAGCTGATCAAAATTTTAGTAAATGCATTATAAAGCGTATTTATAGCTTTGTAGAACCTTTTAAAACTACGTATTTCAGATTGTTTTTATTTTGTCTCTCATCAAAGTGTAATTTGTGTTTTATTTTGTTTTAAATAATAAGTATTTGGATTAAACTTACATACTTTCTCTTTTAAATTTATATATTCCTTAATTATTTTATTTTTCCTGTGCATTAGGTTGTCCTTATTTAGCTATTCTTTTCCAAATTGACTGGCAAAAGGTATTTTTTAGTACTTTTTCTGTTTGTTTAATAAAGAAAATTTGTGAATCTGTAAGGACTTTGGCAAAATCCTATGCATTTTGATCTGTTTAGTTTCAGTCTTGTTTTAAAAATAATTTTAATAATTAATAATACTTATTATGCATTCCATTCAAAATATGTTCTAGGTTTTGTTGTGTGTCCTTGACATATTTTAATCAGTCAACAGTCCATTTTAGAGATAACAAGAAAATTTAAGTGAAGAAAAGTCGAGTAACCTAGCCTAGGTTATAATTAAAAGCTATATGCCTAGAATTGTAAGTTAAGCAGTTTACATGTACTTGCACAAAATGCTCTCTCTTAGAAAGGGCTAGTTACCCAGGAGTAACTGTTGTTTCATTTATTTTTCATTTTTTTATCCATTTATTTGTTTGATTGATTATACATTGTAAATAGTACAGAATTTAAAATGAATGGATTTTAATCATGGTGTTTGATACATTTTGACAGCTACATAAACAAGTGTAACCACCAACTCTACCAACCCTCATGGAAATTTCCATCAACTCAGATTGTTTCCTTGAATACTTTTCAGGCAATTTCCATCCCTCAGCCACAGTTCTGATTTATATCAGCATAGAATTGTATCTGTTCTAAGACTTTATATAACTGAGCACTCTTCTGTCTGGCTTCTTTAGATAAACATAAAATTTGACATTCTTACATTTAGTTGCATTTATCTGTAAGGTTTTTGTTTGTTTTTGTTTTGTTTTTTAACTTCTGAGGCATATTCTGTGTATGGATATATCACAATTTTGTTTTCTCTATTATCCCTTTGGACATTTAAGTTATTTCCAATTTAGAACTACTAGGAATAGAGTCTTTCAGGACATAGGTTTTCATTTCTCTTGGGTAACTACCAAGAGTACAATTGCTGTGTTATAAATCAGGCTTATTTTTAACTTCATTAAAACAAAAAAAATAAATCCGGTTTCCAAAGTGGTGCTACATTTGTAACTGCAACCAAAAAATTATCAGTTTCTTTGTTCTGTTGTCCTCAAGAATATTTTATACTGAGATGCCAGTATTTATCAATACAAGTGGATATGAATTGGTATCCAGTAGTTTGAATTTGCTATTTTCTGATATCAAACAATGCCAATCTCTTTTAAATGTGCTTGTTAGCTATTTTTTTTTGTCTTATTTTGTGAGGTTCATAAGTGTTTTGCAGTTTTGGATTTTTATCTTTGTGTTGATCTGTAAGTGTTAACAATATATTCTGATGAAAATTCATCAGATATATTTATGGAACTATTTTTGCACAATTTATAATACATAGTTTTCTTAATGATTTATTTGGAGGAGCAAATATATTTAATTTTGATGTGGTCCAGTTTATTATCTTTTTCCTTTTGTTCTTAGTGCATTTTATCTTATCTAAGAATCAACTCTATCCCAATATTGTATAATATTTCCTATACTTTGTTTGAAAAGCTTTATACCTTTAGCTTTGATCTTTAGATGTATCTATGATCAGTTTCAAATTAATGTTTGTGTATGTCGGCAGGTACAGTATTGAGGTAATTCTTTATTTTTTCTTTATTTTTTTTTTCATACAGATATCCAGTTTATCCAACATCCTGTGTTGAAAAGTTTTTGTTTTTGTTTTTGTTTCAGCAAACTGCCTTGATATCTTTGTCAAAATAAAAAAAAATTTGGACAAATAATTATGTGAATTCATTTGCAAATCTTTTGTTAAGATTAATTGTATTCATGAGGTTTGTTAGTCTTAAATATAATTTTCTTATAATATTCTTGCCAGGGTTTTCGTGATGTTCAACTTTCATTTCTAACACTGGAAGTTTTTATATTCCCTCTTCTTTATCATTTTTCCTGGTTTTATCAATTTTCTTACTACATATAAAAATCATTTGGCATTTGTTGGTTTTCCTTAATATTTTCCATTTTTTATAACATTAATTTTTTACCATTGTTATTTATATTATTCTCCTCATTTTTGGTTTATTTGTGTTAATTTCTAGATTCTCAAATTGGAAGCTTAGATCATTAATTGTAAAACTTTCTTCTATTCTAGTACAAACATTTGAAAATGTAAATTTCTAGTAACTGCTTTAACTGCATTCCTCAAACACTAATATGTTGTGTTTTATTATCATTCATAGTGAACTATTTTCTTATTTTTTTTGTTATTTCTTCTCTGATCAATTACTATTTAAAATAGTGTTCTGTATTTTCAAATGTTTGTTGTTAACATAAAGCATATTTTATATGATTACATTATTTTGAAATTTATTGAGATTTCTTTTATTGCCCAGTATGTGGTCTATCTTGGTGACTCTTCCTTGTGCACTTAAAGATAATGTGTATTTTGAATTATTGAATTTAGTGTTGTATCACTGTCAGTAGGTAAAAATTTTTTTTCATAATGCCATTAATCCATTCTGTCACCACTTTAAAAAAAAAATGTTTCTTCTTGCTTAGCCTCAATTTTTCCCCCAGCTTGTGATTTAGTATTTTTATAAGTAGATTTTAATTAATTTATATTTACTTTGATAATTAGTATATGTGATCTTATTTGTGAATGTATCCTTAAATATTGTTTATTTGCCACTTAAAACTTTGTTGTATTTAGTCTTGTTGCATTCTCTGTCTATGTATGTATATATTTATGATATAATTTAATCTCAGCCATTGAAAATGATAAAGTAGATGCTGTCGTATGTTAATTTGTTGAAGCTTTTTGAAGTTGAGTAACACAAAAGCCTGGAAATGAAGTGAGGTTTATTAAACCTGAAAGCCCATTCTCTTAAACAGTATATTATATTTTCTTATGTCAGTGATCTCCTTTTTCATTTCTGTTTCTCATCTTTGCATGCATCATATTTTCTTTCCATATCAGGTTATTGTGCCTTAATCCATTTTATCTATGTGGTTTTTTCTTTTTAATATTTTCATATGGCACATTATGTGCTATTAGGATGTCATGAAGATCTCTAAAATTTCATTTTATAATTTAAATAAATCAAAGATTTACTGTACTTTTATTTTGCAATTTCAGAAAGGGTATTTTTCTCCTTAACCGAGAGTTACAGGGAACTTTAAAGAATTATATCACTATAACTTCTCTGAGACTTTGTCTATAGTCAAATAACTTGTGTTTTAATGTCTTCTCACCTTCTTATAACAGCACCTAAAAACAGAGCATGCCACAATTGTAATTAGGACTCAATAACTGTTTTTTGTATGAATTTATGAAATTAGCAGGAAAAATACAGACTGTGACTGTCAATAGATAGAACATGTGAATAGCTTTTTTTAAATCTTACATTGCCATTTTGTTGCTGATTTAAACTTTATTTTAGAGTAATAGCAGGTCCACACACTAGTATCAAATGTCCATTCAACTAGAGTACCTGATGGCTTGAGAGACTTAAACACATGGACTAGTGTTTTAAGCCTTTGTATAGCAAACAAAAAACTATACGCCTAAGCATGCTGGGTTACCAGCACTCTTCCTTTCCTCTCCAATGCCATTGAAGTAGACATGTTTTATGTCTGTTCCACTTCTCCTTGACCAGCCACTCTTCCATGAATTGATAGTAGCCATGTTTGTTCCATGGGGTTTGAGTTAGTCTCACCCTGCCCATGTTCCTACCATAGAATATATGACACAGGCCTGCACAGTCTCATGGCTCCATCTCACTGGATTCAGTAAACAGTTTTAAGGACGGGAATATTAGCCACAGCCACGTCAGGCCAGAAGCCTCCATGTGCTTGCATTGAACCTATTTGGAAAAATGTGTTGCTTTCCCAAGTGTTGCTAACATGATAGCATGAATCTTACATTACCAGTGGCATTCTTTGTAATCATTCAGAGAAGGCTTGCATGGGAATAAACTCAACTTATATGAACCTAGTGCTGAGAGATGAAGTTGGGAAAGAAAGAAACCCTAAAGCAATAAACATTCCTGAATCTAGAAAGAAACACATATGAATAATTTAATTATATAATGGGGTGCAGGGGTTGGCACATTTTTTCCTTAAAACCAGATAGTAAATCTTTTGAGGGCTAGATAATCTCTGTCTCAATTATTCAACTCAACTAGGGTAGTGTGAAAAACAGTAATAGACAATACATAAGAATGATTGTAACTTTGTTCTAATAATATTTCTTTATAAAAATGAACAGTGGCAATAGGCCAAACTTTTCTGACCCTGATATAAAGTAATAAATCCTATCTTTTTTTTAACTTCAATTAGAATTGGATATATGTCATTTGTTGTCGTAAGATGCTTGACTTAGGGAAAGTTTTTCAGTCTTACTCGTGGAAAGTATACCTTCTATGCGTGGTGTATACTCTGCAATAACTAAACCTGCCTGCCTTTCCTGCCCTACTTCCTACTCTTTTTTCAAGTAAATGCCATATTATAATGGGCATAAGAGAAAGGTGATACTGTACCTCAGAAAGGGGACAGTGATCTGTCCATTTAAAAAAGCAACGCCCTTGCAGTGGACAAAAAGCTGCTTTGTTCTCTGACTGTTACATTTCCTGGGTCTCTGAGGGAGACGCTTTCTCCCCATTTTATTTCCAGGGGAACAGACTGCCCCACTAAGGGAAGTGAACAACAGGAGAGCCATCTATTATTTTCTCAACCCTGCTCAATTGTCTTTTTACTTAATGCCAAATCTTTCCAGATAACAGCAAAAGATTTTCTGTCAGTTGAATTTTTGGGTGGTGGTGAGTTTTCAATGCTTTTTCATCTTCTTTCTTCAAAAGTGTTTCAGCAGAAAATGAGTGTGTATTTAGAGCTCCCGGACCAATGCTGTTTTGGACTCGGACATTGTTCAATATAATGAAATAAACACAGTACGCAGCTTTGGGGCTTTTTTTTTTTTTTTTTTTTTTTTTTTTTTTAGTCTGAAATTTTGGAAAAATAAAAGAAAGATGAAAGGGCAGACTCTGGCAGTAATTAAACTTTCCCAGAAACCTATGAGTTCCCCAAACTCTTGGCAACCTTATTAGAAAGGGTCTGATTCAGAAACAGGTGCCAGACCCAGTAATTCAGGAGCATATGCATTATCTCAACCTGGGGAATGGAAATAAAAGAAGAAGCATTAATCAGAACTCTAATCAGTGAGTGATACAATAAGGTTGATCTCACCTTATTTAGTAAGAAGCTCACATTGAGGCAATATCCAGGTAGTCACCATTTTCATACTGATTATATCAGGAAAAATGAGGGTAATGATTCAGATTTGGCAGCTGTGGTGTTCTCTTGTATGAGAAACTAATAAAAGGACACTAAATCTTGATATACTTATCACATTCGGGCTGTCAGGAGTGTATAATCTCCTCCAAAGTTTCTTGGCTTTGTTCAGTGCAGCGTATTTCATTACGAAGAAAAGTCCCTTCACCCCGCCTTTTAGAGCAATGCTGAAAGAAGCAACCTACATCTCCCTAGAAAAGCAAGTAGATGTTGTTCTGGTAACAATCTACTTATTAAAGAGCTTTCAAACGCACACAGACACACACGTTATCTACACACTGATGTCCCAATTTAATTTACTTGGGAACAAAGTAGCTTCAGATTTGTGGAAGTCTTTGCAGTAAATATATTTATATGTAAAATCATATGTTTTTGACCCAATACCTGTTGCCACTTGCGTTCTGAGATTAGATCGAAAGAGGGAGGCAAGTGAACAGATAGCAAAGAATGCTTCACCTCTAAAGTGCAATACAGGCAGAGGTAACCCTGCCTGTGTGTGTGTGAGTGTGTGTGTGTGTGTGTGTGTAAAGTTGAAGATGATACAGATAAGTACTGTCAGTTTTACATTTGCTATGAATTTTCTCGGTTCACCAAAGACTGGGAGAGACAGACCACTCTGAAGAACAGATATCGTCCGTCTTGATACACTAGTGGAGTGATTGTTTATGGTGTAATCGTTGATCCTCTAACAACACAAATAGAATGGGGTAACTAATAGTCCTTGTTATTTCATTGCTCTTTCATCTGTTTCAGGACATCTTGTGGATACGGAGTTTCTCACTGTGTCAGAGCTGTTTTTTCACGACACGTGGCCTCTCTAAGGTAAGACTTTTTACCTCTCTGAGGTAAGACTAAAGTTTCTAGACATCTTGTAATGCACTCCCTGCTCGGTGTCCAGTGGTCCTTGGTTCTCCTGCTTTTGAGAATAAACTATGTCAGGATTTTTTCTCTGTATCGATATGTTAATGTGTGACCATTTGCATGAACATACATATATGCATTTTATGTACACTCTTTGCAAACAATTAAAGATACAGACATACAGATTTGGAAGGAATCTAGCAAGTATTAATATGGTCTTCTGAACAGAGAATTTGTGGAGTGTTGGGAAAATTGCTTAACTTCAAGTCAATAAACCTAGCTTTGAGCTTTACCATCCCCCCACCAATAGACAACAGAAGTACCTTAACCCAGAGTTTTTCATCTGAAAATGGAGGACATTTTCTGTGCTATGGACTGTACTAGATTTATAAACTTGTGTAAATTTAAAATCGAAAAGTTTTTGATGACACAAACACCTTTCATAATATATAATGGGCTAAAAGAATTTGCATTGGAATCATGAACTTTACTCACTTAACTCACTTCTTTGGCTACCTTCCTATTTCACAAAAGCCCCAAGACCACGTTTTGATTCCTGAAGAGTGTTTTGTTTGTTTTGTTTCATTTTATTTTGCTGTCTTATAAAACACTCTTCTCCAGGTATCTGCTCACTTCCTCCAGGTCTCTACA
This sequence comes from Rhinolophus sinicus, assembly GCF_057876585.1. Classification (NCBI taxonomy): domain Eukaryota; kingdom Metazoa; phylum Chordata; class Mammalia; order Chiroptera; family Rhinolophidae; genus Rhinolophus; species Rhinolophus sinicus. The sequence continues at coordinate 90,651,523 of NC_142504.1, forward strand.
CAAAGACAGCGCTGACCAACTGATCTAAAATAACTTCCTCTTTCCTAATTTCATGACTCCCCATTCCGTTATCCTGCTTTATTTTCCCTCCTAACATTTATTATCGCCTGATGTGTTATATATTTAAGTCCACATTTATTTTCCCTCCCCAATCTTGAGTTCCTTTTGTTTACTGCTATAAATTATATTCTCAAGTAATAAATTCCATTAAATGGCATCCAGTAAATGTCTGTCTATTAAGTGAAATATATAATATGTTCATAATATCATAAAGATAATCATATCCAAAAGAGTGACTCTAGTATTAAAAAAAAAATGAAAATTTCAGTTTTTATTGCTGTGGGAGGAAATCTAATTTTATGCCTAAAGGAACCTACAAACACTCTTTACATCAAAGTGATTTTTCCAGCAACATAGAGAGTTGTTCTTAAATTCATAGATGTTTGACCTCTTTCCTTTAGCAGTAATGCATGTGTGTCCCTGCAGTAAGAACTCACAGTTTGAGCAAGATCTGCCAGCTCTCTAAGGAAATGTTTACCATGTGTAATCATGCTGCTCACATGTTTGTCCAGATCTTATAATTATATAAGATATTTATTAGTTTTAACCAGAAGATATGTCATAAGTATGAGTAGAGATGTGTCTGAGTGTATAGTGCTTTCAGTATGTAAGTCATTCATATGACATATGACATCGTTTCTTTTATTGTTTTATGGTTGCCAGGAGGATGGCAACCATCTCACCAGTGCCCAGATGAAAAAGAGAACTCAGCCTAGTGCTCCACCATGAAATGGCATATGTATCATTAATCTCTATGCTTTATCTCTACACTTTCTTTGTCTGGTTTAGCATTATAATGTCTGTAGAAGTGGGGCGTTTTGTATAAAAACACTACTATATACTTTTGCGTTATTTCATCAATTTTTTTTTATTTTGATAGTTTCAACATGGCAAAAAAATAGAGAAGTCATTATCAATTCATATTTAAGAAAGAGGAAATATTGTGATTACTATCCCCATTGCAGAATGGAATGGCATACCAAGGTAGACTAAATACATTTTACCTGAAAGTAGGTAATTAAGTGATATCCAAGGAACACAGTGAAACTTGGAGAATGATGCATCTCTATCAATTGTTACTGTTCTTATTGTTGTTGTTGGGTAGTATGCATAGTTAGTCTGATTTTTATTGAATTGTTTCCCCAATATCTTTTTTTGATGAGGATAAGGACAAATGGTGTCCTCTCTTCCCATAGAAATAAGAACAAGGACAGGGCATCCAGAGCAGTCAGAATGGCAGATGCTGTGTGTATGTTTGTGCATATGAGTGTCTGCTAAGTGTTTAAAACAGACTTTGTGAATACTACAATGATGAATAGTCATGTAGAGTTTAACTTGGAAATTAAGGCTTAACAGGAAATAAGACTGTTGTTCTCTTTGGGAGATAAGTTCATCTTGAGAATTGTGTTTACTGACTTAGGTAGAAAAGTGGTTGTGCAGACACCGCTCATTGCTTTTGAAGTCAATACAAAATTTGTGTGATTCAGTATCTATTGTTTCAATAAAGTGCTTTAGGAATGTGCCTGGTCAAGTCTGGAATACATCATAAAAGGCAGAGTCATTTTAACTCTGACACTGTCATCAGCTCTAAGTACTAACAAAATAATAGCTATAAGTATTTATGTAGCATTTCTGTATTTATGATATTTATCATCTATAACAGAATTTATCTCTAAAAATACAAATTCTATTATTAGTGTATGGACACAGTCAGATATTAAATATTCCCCAGATGCTAGAATGATAAGTAGTGTTAGGAACAACAAATATTTGTACCGATCCACTTTTTAAGCCATTTGAAATTTCTTTTTTTCATTCTTCCTCACAACATCCCTAGGAACCAGCAAAACTCTGTGATGAGCAGTATTCTTCCCAGTTGACAGCTAAAGAAACAGAGGCACACAGAGGGGAAAGAAAATTATACAGAGACTACACAGAAACTGAGTAAAACACTAATATGAAAGTTCTGCTATATTTTATAGCTAAGGTTTTTGTATATAGTTGCACTCACCCAATTTTTTCCTGCATTCTAAGCTGGCTTGCTCCATTTTTAAGGGATAGATTTAAGGAGGCTGTTGTTTTTAATACAATTTTGTTTTGTTTGATACTGATGTGTTTAATCATTATTGCTGCTGGCTATTGTTCCTTTTCATGTATTTTAATACTTTAATCAATGGGAATTTTATTGGTACTTATATCCTGAGGCTATTGAAAGTGGAGGGTGCAATTTTATAAATATACAATTGAAATAAGGAAAATACAGAACAGATGGGCATGGAAGCCATGTTGGTAATAAAGTGATAAAGTCCTTCAGGAGCTAGATAAAGAGGTAGAGGTCTTTCCAGATGAGTGTTTGCACTTGACTCAGTGAGTTAAGGAAGTTGGTTCAGCTTTTGTTCATTGCATTTTTCTCACCTAAAATTTATTTCTCTCTTCTGCTTTTTAAAAAATCATTTCAAGTGCAAAATTCCATATGGAACATTAATCTGAACAATAGTATCTCTTGCATATCTTGGCTACATGTTATAAATCTAAGCTGTATAATTTATTTTTGTACTTGTTTATAAGTGTAGTGACTACCTTTATGCTGGCTTATAGTTCCCTCTATTTGGTTTATATCTAATTGTACATGTTATCCTTTATATATGCTTTTTTCCTCTTTCCTGAATACATTTCAGAATCTCAAGCGTCTGTCATTATCAGATGCTTCTTTGATATATCCTCCAGGAAGTGAGGTAGCTTAATTCCTGTAACTTCTTGATAAATACCTGTGGGGTTAACTGGAAACAAGTGAATAAACCTAATGTTGAAAAAAAATTAAAGTACTCATTCACCATTGAATTTCTTCTTCTTTAGTAACCTGTTCAATAAGCGTAGAAAATTGTCTTTCATCTGTACTTCAACCTTTCTGCCACACTTTGCTCAAGTTTCATTTCCTTTATTCTTGTTCTAATAAAGATGATACCAAACTGACACCATCTTATCACCATCTACCCTATTGCATCATAGGACAGAGGGCTGAGGAGATACTGAAGAAAAAGATCCCCAATGTTTAATTATATCAAGTGCTGGAATAAGTACTGGGAAATACTATAATACTCTTACCTGTATCTAAAAAATGGGTAGGAACAACTATTAGTTTTCTAAATTTTATTTCATTTTATTTTTCCCCCCAACTGCTGGGAGAAAAAAGAGACTTAATGACCCCTTAGGACTCTTTAACAATAAGGATTATCTACTTTCTGCATAATCATTAAATTGATGGAAGTGGACCGGTAAATGTTTGATGGAACTGACCTTCAGATGAAGAAGGACGTTTCCATTCTTTCCCAATCATGCTGAAAGTTGCATTTCTTTTAATGACTCCACTTAGAGCAGCAGGAAGCAAAGCGATCATCAGCAGCAGGTACTTAGACGAGAGTGAGAGGTTGGATGTGGACTGCTCTATTAAAACATCCCCTTCTAAACAGGGCTTCCTGGAGCTTAAGTGCCCATTGCTGCAGAAGCCAGGATACCATCTGTGAGTGAGCAGCAAAGCTCACAGCTCTGTCTAATGAGAGGAACTGCATCAAGGAGACATCTTTAAATAGATGAACGATCCATGGCATCTAATGGACAATTAGTTAACTTCATTCTTCAGAGTTTTTAAGCATCTGATAAATGGAGAAATAAAGAAAAATGCTCCAAGCGAAATACTAAAGGGAATTAAAAGCAGTCTAAAAGGAAATGACTTCCAACTTTTATATATTTTCAATGTTATTCTGTGTTTGAAAGTAAAACAATAGTTTAGTGGTTACCAGAGGGTAAGGGGGGTGGGGGGTGGGAGATGAGGGTAAGGGGGATCAAATATATGGTGATGGAAGGAGAACTGACTCTGGGTGGTGAACACACAATGGGATTTATAGATGATGTAATACAGAATTGTACACCTGAAATCTATGTAATTTTACTAACAATTGTCACCCCAATAAATTTAAAAAAATAAATTTAAAAAATTGTAATACTAAATATATACCGATAACAAATGAAAAAAAAAGAAAGTAAAACAACTAGTAGTCATACTAAGATTGCTATTTTTTTTGCCCTTTGCTTAAAATTCTGAAGACTATGGCCAATGCCATTTTTTTGTGGTTAGAAAACATGTTGGGCCAGTTTTTTGAAACACATATGGAACTAAGTAAGTGCATGCCTATCATTGTCAAATTTAATAAAATAATATTCAGTTATACTCAATCGGGAATGGACCTTAAGGTCACCTGTTCAATTTTGTTATTAAACAGATGGTGAAACTGAGTCCCATAGAAAATAAGTTAGTTTTCTAGAAGTCAGTTCTAAAATGCAGGTTTGAAGGTGTTTTTTTTTTAACTTAGTATTTATCTCTCCATTCCACTGTTCAATTTAAGGGTATAGGGAAAGCAAATAAAAGATGGCATTGTGCACTTAGTCTGTGTAAATTAATTTATGCCATTTTAAGATAAAATACAATCAATGAGTTCTAATTTCTTGTTTCACACTGAACTAGCTTGCCTCAGAACACTATGAAAAAAGCATGTAGTGTATACTCACTCTCAAGGAATGTATATCTACATTCCTTGGAAGAGAGAGATTTAGGCATGAAATGATAGAATGCAATGTATGAAGGACTAAAATGGATAATAAATGTCCTCAGCGGCTCAGAAAGAGAGAGGTAACATTGAGCTAGCCCAACTGGGAAGATTCAGAAAGTAAGGAAAATTCTCTCTAAATGGTCAAAAGGTTGGAAGGATGCATACTGTCGGTTGAAGAATCGGGATTTATGAGTGTGGCATTTAACTGATTGATTTAAATGTAGAATATCTTTAAATCACCTCCATTTGTTTAGGGACAGTTAGTAGATATGTCTTTCTTATTAATAGAGAGTTGAGATTCGATTAACTAAATACAACGTCAAATACAATGGCATCATTCGGTAATGCTAATAGCAATACCAATAACAATAACAACACTATTATTCGGTTCCTTTTCTTTTTGAGTCCTTGATCCAACCACATGATTTGGGAACACTTCTTTTTCCCACATTGTACATTAGGAAATTGAGGAACAGAGAAAAGCAGATGGATTCCAAAAGGGTGTGGCTCAAAACCATAGGCTCTAAACTGTTAAATTTTATTTAGAAAATTCACAAATATTATAAAAATATACATTGTTTAAAAAGCTAAGAGTAAAACGTTCAATATAAATTTCTCTCTTATCATCATGCTATTTTTTCCCCAGTGTGAACAGGACAGATTCCTAAGGAAATCAAATTTTACCAAAGATTTTCAGATTCTAACACTAATTTACTCTAGTAATGTCTCCTTTTAACTCAGCACCAGAGGTTGGTATCGATGGTGGCTGTTCCTGAATCTAGAGACGTGAATAAGCCCCGGAGAACAGTGTCTGTCATTAAAAAGTTGCCATCTGTCTTTATTTGATATCCGCCGTGCTGCAGTAAGTCACAGTATTTCCCTATCCTTTCAATGACAGCTCATGGTAAGATAAACTCGCCATGATAAGATAAATGGCAACTTTTTAATGAAAACCACTATGTGTGAGCTGCTTGGTTAGGTTACAGTTCCTCAAAGTGCATCTCATACCTTATTCCCTAATATCAAAACCAATGACCTATTCTTCAAAGGATTTTCTCTTCAGTTCTATAACCTACATGATTTACAAAGTTCCCTTTGCCATTTTTTTTTTTTTTTTTTTTAATCCTCCCAGAATGAGACCTTAAATGACCCTATAAACTTAACTTCTTACACCGGATTTTTTGTAAGTGCTTGTTTAGAAGACAAAGACAGATTTCCACTATTTTGAAAATCGTGTTTGAATGAGGTTGGCCAAGTAAATGAAATAAGCAATTTTTATTTATTTAAATTACTCCCTTCCCTATAAAGATAAAGGTACTTTGAATAGTGGGAAGAGTTGGATCTAGAACTAGTTCTAATCCATCTTAACTATTCTACAGCTGGCTGGATCATGATTTCTTCAGGTTTCTGACCACCCACCTGTCAGATGGGGATGTTCAGCACAACTTAATCTAAACCTGATATTAATGCCACATCAGTTTGCCGTGCCAGCTTGCCTCATTCTTATTGCTGCTAGCTTCCCTGGATATTTTTCAGATTAGAAGGTTAAAAATAACCTCATATGATGTTTATAGAACCTTATACAACAGTTAAGATAGTTTAGAGAACAGTTAATAATTTGCAAGCTTACTATAGTAAAACCATAGCAGAAAAAGAAAACAAAAAAACAAAAACACATGTGCGCGTGCGTACACACGCACACACACACACAAATACCTACACAGCAGGGGTGCCAAAAATGTATATAAGTGGACACTTTGGTCAACGTTGCTCAAGCAGTCGTTTGATATAATCAGAAGTGTCTGGATGCTGATGATAACCACTTTGAGCAGCTCTTGTAATTGCAGAAGTCAAACATGACTTGTATTCATCTTTTTATATTGGTATATATTATTACAATTTTAATAGTTTTTTCCTTTCTTAAAATGTGTATACATTTTTTTGGCACCCCCTCTATATGTAAGGTACACGTGTTTTACTCTGACTATCAAAAAACATATCTAAAGTCCCCAAATACTTTTACTTACCTCAGACATACAAGTTGAGGGTTCAAAATAAAATGTTTTCTCACTATGAATTTCAAAAGATATCAGGGTCATCCTTGTGAACATAAATTTCTAGATTTTTATAGGCAGAGATCGAGAAAGTATGGATGGATTGACTCAATTTGAGCTGAATCAAACACAAGACATTAAATTTATTTTCTTAATATTTTTATTAAGAAGGTATATATTTCTATTTGCCACCCCCCCAAATTTGACATGTTTTGTTTAAATGATAAAATTATACCTTTATTTTTAATTAATTGCAAAGTTTGATTAAGCCAGATTTTTTGTACTTCATTTACTAAGATAATTTCTTATGTAGTGAGTAACTAAATGATAACTATGTAAATCTATCTATCTATCTATCTATCTATCTATCTATCTATCATCTATCTATCGATCGATCGATCGATCTATCGAGATATATGTGTGTATATCTATATCTATCTACGCCAGCTATATCTATCTATCTATCTATCTATCTATCTATCTATCTATCTATCTATCTATAATATATGTATTTACTCAATAATTATTTATTGAGCACCTATCATATAACAGGCACTAATCTGGGTAATGAGAATTCAATGTTGAATAAAAGTCTCTGCTCCCATGGTGAGAACCATTATATTTAAGGTGTGTGGGGGTTGCCCAATAATAAATACTATAGATTTAAAAAGAAATGGAGTCAGAAAACAAGGAAATAGAATATAATAGCAAGTATTATGGGATGCTAACAGATGGTTTGCATCAATAGTCAGTGAAGTTGTCATTTGTGTTAATATCTTATGATGGGGAAAGATCTAGGGAGGGTAATTCCAGACAAAGAACCCAGGAAATGCAAATAGTAAGGAGTTTCAGATGTATGAAGGTAGGATGGATTGCCTTTGAGCCAGAACATTGCCAATAAGAGGCAAAGTATTAGGAAATTAAATCGGAGAAGTAGGCAAGGGTGAGATCATAGAAGGGCATTGAGGCTAACACAAGTTTAGGTTTAATCTAAGCATGGTTGGAAGGCATAGAATTTTAAGCATGAACATTGCATAATCTTAACTAAAAAGGAATCACTTTGATGATCATGTGGGTGGGCCACACAAGTGCAAGAGTAGACACAATAAAGAAAAAGAAGGCTTTTACAGCTGTCTCTGAGCAATGAGAGTGATTTTATCAGAAGTGGTGTGGTGAAAATGGAAGAAATTGTTGAATATGATGAATGTTTTGAAACAAGTATCAACCAAATGCGCTGATGGATAAGACAATGAGGGAAGTGGTGTGAGGGAAAATAATTAAAGATAACACTTAGGTTTTTTGGACCTGAGCAACTACTTGAAATGGAAAAATCTGGAGAATAGAAGATGTATTTGGAGAAAATATATTTTCCTTTGTTTGTTATTATTTACTTACATTTGAAATTTGAGATGCTTGAATGGATAGCCAAGTACCAACGGTAAGTGGTCAATTGGATATATGAGTTTGGATTTTAGGGGAGAGCTGAAGATCAGCAGTAGAAATTTGTATGTCAGAAGCATGTTTTTGCCATTAAATGATATAGGATTGGGTGGGTTCATCCAGGAAATATATTTAGATAAAAGGCATGTAGAGGTTAGAATGAGAAAGGGGACCAAGTAAAGTCAGAATAGCCGGTGAAGTAGGAGAACCAGATAAGTATGCTTTCAAAGAGCTTGAAGAAAAATATTTCAGACTTAAAAAAGTAGTTAATTAGGTAAAATGACATTGAAAAGTGAAGGAAAAAAAAAAAAGAAAAAGGAAGACTGAAAACTAATCTTGGGATTTGGCAACTAGTTACTTATTACAAAACGCACATGCATGCATACATATGCACATGAAACAAAAATACTCATGATTTTAAATTACATTGCTTGCTGCCTGACTCTAGTCAGGAAATAGTCAAATGCTAGTTCCTTATATGCTTAATAAATTGAATGACCTGACTTATACTACTTTCTGCTAGATCCATGCCTGTGATTATAATTTTATAAATTTTAAAGAGGTTTGTCACCTTTATAACAGATAATAAGTTATATTTCATGTATTTAGACCCACTGAGATGATTTTATGAATCTTTCCAAGAGACTATATTTTAATTGATGGAATAAGTAAATAAAGTCAAACTTATCTGTACCAATGGTGAATGAAATAGGGGAAATAACACTTGTTACCTTTTCCCAAATACTATACAAGTATGTCTTTATAATAAAAGGGGTAAGAAGGCAGTCCAAATTTCAGGAATCTTCATTTATTTAAGTTCTTATTTAATGGGATGGCTATTATTTGCATGTTATTTTGCATTTCACAGTGATGGATCTCTGAAATTTAACAGGAGAAAATTAAAAGTCGAAGTTAAAAAAATGGTCTTATCTTTCTTTGTAGTTGACCAGTATATATCAATTGATATGTTTTATCAATAGCTTTTCTTTAATAGAATAGAATTTTAGTATATAATTAAATTTGGAGGGGGTCTAGAACTGTCTTCATAAAAACGCAATTCTTAGTAGGTGTGTCTGTAAAGAAAAGAAAGTTTTATTTAAATAATAATCACAAACACAAAATTGCAAATGATGAATAATTGTGCTAATAATAGAAGATACAGACTTTTGAACATTTTGAAGCATTGCTTTTCTAGTAGTACACTGTAGCTCTTTCTCATTTCTCCCCTTTCTTTTTCTTCTATTATTATTATTACTATTATTATTATTATTTAACATACCCTTGGCACAATACTCAAGAGAGGCCAGTCCTCTAGCAGTTGAATGGGTTACTTGGTTTGGGCTGCAGTTGTGCGTCTGCCTGTAGTCATCAGTGGCCACTTATTGTATCAGTAGAGACCTGTTTCCTCTCCTCCTTCGTGATACAATAGCACTGCAGTAGAGCAGTCTTTCTTAACTTTTGGGAGGATTGTTGATACAGGAGAGTTAGCATGTCCCTAGGTAGACAGGGAGGTCCCTGGTGGAATAAACAAAGACAGTCATATCCTAAAACTTCAGGTTTTAAAATAACTTCTTTGCTCCAGGACATAATGTAACAAGGCCTTGAGGTTAATCATAAAATTCATTTTGGCCTGACAAATGGAGCTGATCTGATAGATAAGAGTGGGTTACTTTGCTAATCCCTTTAGGATGGGCAAGCAGAACAAACTTGGTAGACAAATTTAATTAGAAGGTGCCAGTTCCCTTCTTCAAACAAGTTCCCTTCTTCAAATAACTCCCCTTCCCTAAGCTGGCAAGGGAAGGTATAAAAGTAAGAGCTTTTGCCACAGTCATGGGGCACCCCCCATTCGGGAACCTTCCCACTCGGGAGCTGCAACCTCTTTTCCTGCCTCTAATAAACTATCCTTTTTTAAAAAAACTTTTGCCTCTCCCTGGTCCGTGTTTCCATTCTTCGGCTTCACGAGACACGATCACGGCCCGCACTCAGAAACTGCTAGCAGATCCAACATCACCTACATCATTATGAGAATGGAGTGAAGTCTATGGATGCTTTCCACAAGGGGGGGAAGAAAAAAATGTGTGATCACAAAAATCAAAAACATTTTGCATATGATCTCAGGTGTGTAAGAACTTCTGGACTGGAAGGCAGCCAGATTTAATGTCTACCGTGGCTTCCATAAACTACAAGAGTTAGCAGCAGGCGTGCTCATATGCTAGAAGAACAGAGACCCAATTCACATTGATTTATAGATCTTGTTGTGCCTTTGCTTGGTCAAGTGTGAACTTGTTCTTCTTCCTGCAATAATACAATAGATGCCTCTGGCTGCATTTGGTAGTCATTCCTGAAGCATGGAGGGGATTAGTTTCAATCAATAGAGAGTACGAGCCCCCTCGGCCATCACAGGCTCCTGTGGCATTTGGAGCATTGCTGTCTAAAAGCAAGTTTTTAGGAGGTCTCCTTTTCACCTTTGCTTAATTAAACATGATTCAGAATCAAAGCCAAAAGTCTGATCATCTTATGTATCAGTATCTCAAATCTCCTCATAAGCATTGAACTTTATCTTTCCATTTACAATTCACTGAATGATACCAATTCTTAATCCTTAGGACACAATCATGGCACAGTGTGGGCACTTAGTACCTGATAATTAATTCATCTTTTTAACTTTTTTATAGCCAACAGGCAAACATCAAAGAGAAAAGTAGCTGTTTTACCATAAACTATTTAAATTACCCTAAGGTAAAAGCTGAGATAAATCATGTATTTAAGACAACATTTATGACTATTTTACATAACTGTCTCATAGCAGGAGTGACAAATATATGATGGAGTTTGACAAACAACCAGACTCTCTTCAGTAGAATGATGATGCACTTTATTATTATTATATTTTTTATGACAAATACCTATCTTAAGTAAGGGAGACAGTAACTTGCAAGTGAAATCTGAGGTGCTAGATTTTGCTAAGAACAACGGAAACATAATCTTTCAAATTTCAGGTAATTGTCTTTCTTAAGGCTTGTTATTATGGGCTGAATGAATGGGTGGACAGCTCTCTCAGATAACTGGATACTGGTTTATTAAATGTTCATGAGGTTAAGGTTAGTTTTTCTTTGTCGAGGATTACAGGGCACTTCTAATTCCAACAAAGTTTTTAGCGAATGCATTTCACCAGTTCAAAGGAGGACTGGAAAAGTGGCTATGAATGGTAGAAAATTATTTTCTCATTAGCAAGGCCATGGTAATAACAGCCCCTGACCAAATGAAACAAAACACACACATTGAGGGTATTTTCTTCATAAAGGTGGCACTTTTGAAAGGGAAGCTAGATACATTATTATTTAGTCCTATTGAAGCTGTTATTCACAGAGCAATGTGAAGCGTGGATACCCCATCCTCATGGGTGACAGCTCTTTTCTGTCGGTCACAGAGTTGTGCCCTCAGCCTCCTCATTCATGCCACTTCTTTCTGTTACCAAGTAAATGCAGCATCATTTCAGAGAGAACGGATGTTAATAAAATTAGTCGGTCACACATTGGAGCATTTATTGAGATCCTCTGGTTGTACATTTCCAGATCACAGTTTAGAAAGAAAACAACCTGTAGACCAATGAGAAAATGCATCAGAAGCTGCAAAGGCAGCACATTTTTTTCTAATATCATCTCTTCTGGGAAACATTACCCTCCTGTGCTCTTCCAGACCATTGATTCCATTCTGAACCCATAAAAAAGAGATTATAAATCAAGAGAAGGAGGTACTGGTAGAATACTATGAATGGTTTATAAGTTATTTTGTGAACAAAATTGAGACCATTAGAGCTGCTGAGCAGCCTTCTACCTCTAATCATTTTTTCCATTAAGTCTTTTGCCCACTTTAGAGAGAGTGGCATGATTTTTATAGCAGTACCATTTTAGTAGGACTCTAAAGCATCGGAAGACAGTGCTTACCAATTGCTACCCATTCCATACGTCCTGTAAAGATGTCAATACCCAACATGGGTACCCCGTCCTCATGATATTTTTTCCAGGAATATGAACCACTGATTAGATCTCTCTAATATAATAAAGTGATACAATGAAAGTGATACAAGATTAAAAGTTAGTAGACTATAGTTTAACTCTTAATTCCACTTTAAGCTATTAGGAATATTTAGCCTGTGGAAAAATTGCTTAACAAAATTGAGTCTCAGTTTCCTTCTACGTACAAAGCTAAATATGAAGCCATGGGTAAATCGTAGGATGTTACACAGAAAATATGAGATTGCATATGTGGAATTCTTTCAAAGCAGAAAAAAAAAAAACGCAAATAAAGCAAACAAACACTTTTGAATATAACAACAAAATATAGTATTAATCATTTATCATCTTATTATTTTCATCATCAGTTCTGTAGTGTTCTAAATTCCCATTTTCTTGTTCTAACGAATGCCATGCATATGCTAAGATTATGCTATTTCTTTTTTCTTTAAATTAAAGTTTATTGGGGCAACAATTGTTCATAAAGTTACATAGATTTCAGGTGTATAATTCTGTAATACATTATCTATATCTCATACTGTGTGTTCACCACCCAGAGTCAGTTCTCTTTCCATCACCATGTATTAGACCCCGTTTACCCTCTTTCTAGGTCACTACGTTTTTATTCCTAGGTTTTCAAAGACATCGACTGTTTCCACAGCCTAGCGGCAGCTATTCATCCTCTTCTGGATATTGGTTCCCAAATTTCTGCCTAGAACCATGCTTTTCCTAGCATTCATCCATATCACTTCATATGTTTCCAAGCGTCTTGACTCTACCTCAGTTCCAGATGACATGAATTAGGTCTAAATCAATAGATGATGCATTATTTGGCTTCAAATAACTAGTTCAAGGATTGTGCTTTAATAAAACTTTAGCTGTAAATGCTCTTACCCTTTTTCACTTGATATCAACTGAGAAATATATAGCCTTGGAATCTACTAGCAGCCATCATGGACTATATTCAACATATATCAGAGAACAAAGTCTTCACAGAGGTTGCGGACCAAGACATGAAAGACAAAAGCAGATTTTGATGAGATTGTTTAAAACTCTATGTCAAGTTGTGACTAAATCCATATTTACCCTGTACTATTCAGTTATATGACCCAGTAAATGTCCTTCCTTTCCCTAAGTCAGTTTTGATTATGTTTTCTGTCATTTGCAAACAAAATAACTCAAGTACATAAACTAAATATAATTTTTTGAATTAATTTTTGGAAATATAATTTTTCAGTGCTTCTGTGTGCATTCAGGCATTCTCAGAAGACCTTCATACCTTTATACACCTAATCCTTCATACAGCTCTCTGAGATAGATATTATTTTTATTCCCAGATTAAAGATGAAGGACTCGAGATGCAATTGCTCAAGATCATACAGCTAGTAAGGGGAAGAGCCAATATTCAATTACAGTCTGTCAACAGAAACCATACTTTATGCAATAAGGGTTTCATTTTTTATGGAAAAATTCTTAACGACACATAATCAAGAAACAAGAGTATTGAAATGTTTGGACAGTCTTGGAAGTTTTAACTATACCAGCTTTGTCCGTGCACATGCCTTCTTCAGGGGAACCTGTGGAAAGCAGGAAAAGAGAGACTCAATGAAGAGTGGAAAACTGACCTTAGGAGAGTAAAATTGAAGATTTCCATGGTGGCAAGAAGAGAGAGACATTTTCTTCTTATTACACCCAGGAATTTCACTGTAGCATAGCTTGCCTCTGATGGAATATGAAGCTTTGTTACTTAGCAGTTCCAGAGTGTTTGTTGCCATAGCACTCTGTCACTAATTCTCTGCTCAATCCTGCTGACACAGGAAATACTGAGGTAGAAAACCCAGAAAAGGGAATAGAAGGATTAGCTATATGACGCTAGGCCTTCACACTTGTATCTGGTGGAAACTTACAGATCTAGAAGAGAATGTGTTATCTTCAAAAGGTACTATTTTCTATAGTTCTGATTCTTGAGGAATTATAGAATACCTGGAACTTTATTTTATTGCATTAGGCCACTTTCAGCAAAGTTTGGGGATTCATTTTATGCCAGGCACACAATATGCACTCATGGCTGAGCTCTCCCAATAGTTATAAATGAGCAGCATAGTCCGATAGGGTTCACTTCTTTGTTCCTAGGTGGTTACATATCATCACTCAAAGGAATCACTTAAGATAACATTGATGTATGAATTATTTTCCCCGACCAAAAGGAAGCTCTTTCCAGTCAATTGACACTCAGTCTTGAGTGTCTGAATGTCTTACAGTTAAATTATTAGAAAATGACATTGAAAGTAGACAAGTTTTTCTTTTTCTTTTCCTTTACCTATCTTTTAAATGACTTTAGTACACAGATGAATGTACACTTTAGTACATAGATGACTTGCTAAATTTCAAATAAATACATAAGAATTTTCATTTAAAATTCAGAACAATTTTCAATGTCAAATTCTAATTCTAAGCCTCATTGTTACTCCATTTTAAATAACAATAACAATTCTAACCCCCTTCCGTTCGGAAGCACAAAACCAATGGTGCCTTCAAAGGGAGAATGAGGCACTAATTCATGTCCCCATTATACCTTGGCTGGATTGCTGCAGTACATTATAGGCTTTCTCGACTGTTTACTTAGGCAATAAATCTTGTCATTATATGTACTGTATCTGTCAGGTTCAAGACAACTGCACAAAGGCCCTATTGCTATTATAAATCTTAAATTAAAAAAAATATGTAATTAAAGAAGGGCAAATATGTTATCTGACACTTGAAGCACTGGTGATTTGGAGACACAGCAGCATTTAACTGTACTTACTCAAAGTAAGAACTGCAGAGGTGAGATAAGTGGGGTGATGAGGCAATGGGTCCACATAGAACACAATCCCCAGCGAGACATTGCCTCAGTTTGGGCCTCATACTTTGCTTCTACCTAACCACACTGGTAGGATTCTTATCTCTAAGATAAGAACAAAGGCAACTAAATTCAAGTAGAAATGGCTTAAGAGATAGGAGGCACCTCAACAGGTTGAATGTTGATTCTAACTCTTTTGGAATTCCTCAGATTAACCCACCCAGTGTTTATCATCAAAATTACTCTAGAGCAGTTATCCAGGGATTCAAATTCTAACATATTTCTTTAAGATTTTCATTAAAATATAGCTAACATACAACATTATATTATTTTCAGGTATACACAATAGTTATTCAACATTTACATGCTTAAAGAAGTGATCACCATGATAAGTCCAGCAATCATCTGACACCATACTATGCTATGGCAATATTATTGACTATATTCCCTATGATGTGCATTACATGCCCATGACTTACTTGTTTTATACCTGGAGATTTGAGCCTTTTATTCCTCTTCCCCCTTTCCCCGCTTTTTAAATTATAGAATTACTGTTGACATTCAATATTAGTTCACATTAATTTCAGGTGTACAACATAATGGTTAGACATTTGTATAATTTAAGAAATGACTGCCTGACTAGTCCAGCACTTACCTGGCATTATACATAGTATTATCATGTTGTTGAATATATTCCCTATGCTTTAATTTACATCCCCGTGATTATTTTGTAGGTACCAATTTGAACTTTTTAATGCCTTCACCTTTTTCACCCTGTCCCCCAACACACTGCCCATCTATCACCCCCACAAAATCTACCCATCTGACATCATACATAGCTATTACAATATTATTGACTGTATTCCTTATGAAATACCCTACATTCGCAAATTGTGTAACAACCAATTTGTAAGAGTTAATCCCTTCCCCTTTTTCACTCATCCTCAACCTCCCTCCCATCTGTCAAGCATCAAAATGTTCTCTGTATCTATCTATGAGTTTGTTCTGTTTTGTTTGTTTGTTTTGTTCTTTATATTCCACATATAAGCAAAGTCACATTGCATCTGTCTTTCTCTGTCTGACAGTCCACTCAGCACTATTCCCCCAGGTCCATCCATGCCACTGCAGATGGCAAGAATCCATTCCCTTCCTTGGCTGAGCGATATTCCATTGTATATATGCACCACTTCCTCTTTATCCATTCATCCATTGATGGACATCCAAGCCATCTCCACGTCTTGGTCATTGTCAACAATGTTGCAATGAATATATGGATATACATGTCCCTTAAAAATAGTGTTTTGGGTTGCTTCAGATAAATATCCAAAGCTGGGATTACTAGATCCTTCCTTGTCTCTTGTTATAGCCTTTGTTTTAAAGTCAATTTTATCTGGGATAGGTATTGCTACCCCAGCTTTTGTTGTTGTTGTTGTTTTCATTTTCATGAAATATTTTCCGCCCCCCCAACCCTTTACTTACAGTCTGTGTGTGTCTTTCAATCTGAAGAAAGTCTCTTGTAGGCAGCATATGTAAGAATTTTGTTTTCTTATTCTGACCCTCCTACGTATGTCATTTGAGTGGAGCATTTAATCTTTATACATTTAAAGTAATTGTTGATAGATATGTAGCTATTGCCATTTTATTATTCATAACTTTTGTCTTTTTTTTGTTTGTTTGCTTGTTTCCCCTTTCTCTTAAAGAAGTCCTTCTAGCATTCCCTGTAATACTGGTTTGGTGATGATGAACTCCTTTAGCTTTTTGTTGTTTGAGAAACTCTTTATCTGTCCTTCGATTATAAATGATAGTTTGCAGGGTAGAATAATCTTGGTTGTAGGTGCTTGCGTTTCATCATGTTGAATATTTTGTGCCAATCCCTTCTGGCCTGCAAAGTTTCTTTTCAGAAATCAGGTGACACTCCTATGGGAGCTCCCTTGTAGGTAACTAACTGCTTTTATCTTGCTGCTTTTAGGATTTTCTCTTTGTCTTTAACCTTTGCTATTCTAATTATAATGTGTCTTGGTGTGGGCCTGTTTGGGACTCTCTGCACTTCCTGGATTTGTAGGTCTAGTTTCCTTCACCAGGTTAGGGAAGTTTTCAGTCATTATTTCTTCAAATAATAAGGGTTCTAAATCCCTTACTCTCTCTCTCTTCTCCTTTTAAAGATACCCCTATGATGAGAATATTGTTAAGCTTGATGTTGTCCTGAGGTCTCTTAAACTATCCTCATTTTGGGGGGGGGGGGAGGGATTATTTTGTTTTCTTTTTGCTGTTTCAATTGGGTGTTTTCTACTACCTTGTATTCCAAATTGTTGATTTAATCCTCTGCTTCATCAAGTTTGCTGGTGATTCCTTCTAGTGCATTTTTCATTTCAGTTCTTGTATTCTTCACTTCTGACTAATTCCTTTTTTTTTTTATTATATTTTTCGTGTCTTTTTTTATGGGTGCTATTTTTGTTGTTGTTGTTGAAATTATCATTAAATTTCTTGAACATCCTTCTAGCCATGATTTTGAATTCTATTTAGTAGGTTGCTTGCCTCCATTTTGTTTAGTCCTGTTTCTGGAGTTTTCTCCTGTTCTTTCATTTGGGATGTATTTCTTTGTTTTCTCATTTTGGCTGCCTCTCTGTTTGTTTCTATGTATTAGATAGATCTGCTATGTCTCCCAGTCTTGGCCAGATGGCCTTATGTAGAGGTGCACTGTGAGACCAGTGGCAGAGTCTCCCAGGTCACCTGTGCCAGGTGTTCCAAGAGTGTCCCTTGTGTGGGTTGTGTGTGCCCTCCTGATATAGGTGAGCCTTGGTTGCTGTTGGCATGTTAGTGGGTGGGATTGACCCTCAGGCTGATTGGCTGTGGGATTTTGCCACTTCCACAGCTTACAGGCTGCTGTTCAGGGAACTTACCTCACTAAGTGGGATTCGCCCCAGTGGGCTCTGGTGCCTGTTGAGACCACCCTTTAGCTGAGCCATTTGTGGGGCTAATTGAGTGGTGTTCTACTGTGATCTGAAGCCAACTTCCAAGTATGTTGGTTCTGGGGCCTCATGTAAGGGGCCTTGGTGCAGGCCCAGGTCATCCACTGCCTGTGATTGGCAAAGGACTACCTGGTAAGAGCTACAAAGCAATGTGTGGTTTATTTGCTACCTGTGTTAGCCACGTAGATGCATGGGGGAGTCCATGCTGTGAACCAAGGACATCTGCCACCAGTACCGGGCCTGGGGTAACTCCACAAAATGTTAGGACACCCCAAGGCTTGCTGCCATCTTCCAGGAACCTTAAAGTTCAGTCACTGATAAAGCCTCATGCTGTATGCAAGTTGAGTGACGAAGGGTCTCAGGGAGTCACTAGAGCAGGAAGATCTGTGGTCACCAGATTAATGTAAATTCTGCTTTGGTTCCAGTGCTGAGCCCAAAGAAATTCAGAAAAAGTCTCAGAGCATATCGAGGCCAGTTGCCACCTTTCTGGGGTCTATCAGACTCTGATAGTTTTCCAATGAATAGTGCAATAAGGGCAGGGCTGGCTGCTCTTGGAGAAAGTGCCTCTGGCATCTGAGGTGTTGGATGGGGTGGGGTCCCAGTGAGTCAGCAGGGTGAAGCTGTGGAGCTCACCAGACCAATCAGATTTATATTTGGCCATAAGTGTAGGGGGAGGGCTCAACACAGGGAAGATGATGCCAGCCTGTCAGCTGTAGGGGAAAGGACCCTTCACAGGGATAATGTCAACTGTCCTCCAGCCCTCATATTGGCCACACAACTCAGTCTGCCCTCATTTTAATATAAGACTGGGTCTTATATAATATTAGGTTGGTGCAAAAGTAGTTGCGGTTTTTACAATTATTTGTAACCTTTAAACTACAATTACTTTTGCACCAACCTAATATAATATAATTAATCTAATCTAATCTAATCTAATCTAATCTAATATGATATAGGGTCTTATATTAATTTTTGCTCCAAAAGACGCATTAGATTAGACCTAGATGGTCCAGCTAGGTCTTATTTTCAGGGAAACATGGTAGGTGCTAGGCACTCTGCTCAGCACTATACTCACCACTTCCTTGTCAAGAGTCTCTTAAAATAGGAAAATAAGCATCTCATTTAAATATAAGTGAATTAAGTAAGAGAATTTAAGTTATTCTCTGGGATTGAGATCAAATTTCGTTAATGTGTCTGCAGTCTTTAAAGCTGTACCATGACCATGATGTTCTCAGTCACACAGAGTGTTTTAAATTTCCATTTGCTAAAATCCTGAACAGACCTGATTGTTCCAGAAGAGTAGCCCTTCAGCTCTGTTTTCCCCAAGCCATGCATACTCTCCCCAGATGATCTCATTTCACCTCCAAGTTTCAACGTCTATCGCTTCAACTACAACTCCCAAATTTATATCTCTAGCTCTAACATTTCTTTTGTCTTCCAGAATTATGTTGCCAATTTTATTTTTATTATTATTTTTTAAATTTTGAAATAATTTTGAGCTAACAGAAGAGTTTCAAAGATAGTACAGAGAGACCCCAGATACTCTTCACCCAGTTTCCCCTAATGTTAACATCGTATATAACTATAGCTTAATTATCACAACTAAAAAGTGAGTATCAGTACAACACTGTTAACTAAACTAGAGGTTTCATTTGGTTTCATCAGTTTCCTATTAATGTCCTTTCTCTACATAAAAATCTGATCTAAAACACAATATTGCAATTGGGCATGATGTCTCAGTCTCTTCTTTTGTATGACAGTTTCTCGGTCTTTATTTGTCATGGCATTCACATTTTTGATCAGTTACTTTGTAGAACGCCTCTCAGTTTTTTTGTCTGGTGTTTTCTCGTTACTATACTGAGTTTATGTATATTTTGAAAAAATGGTATAGACATTAAATACGTTCCTTTCTCATTTCATCTTATTTTCTGTCTTATTAATGACTTGGTGAAAGGGGCATATTTCAGGTTTCTCCACTGTAAAGTTACTATTTTTCGTCTTTCCATGATTCATTTTTTTAGAAGTGAGTCCTTAAAAACTTCTGTTCAGCTTCAGCTTCAGGTGTACAGTGCAGTGATCAGGCATCTACATCTTCCCTGAGGTGGTCTGCCTAATAAGACAAGTGTCCATCGGATATCCTACAAAATCTTTACAACATTATTGATTGCATTCCCCAAATGATCCCCAGATCATGTTTCTCTTTAAAATTTTACCAGTAATTTTACCATTTACAGTGGATCTTGCCTGTAACAGTTATTACTGTGATGTTGTAATGGGGATTTTTTTTTAATTTCTCATATAATTTTTATGTTTGTTAACTCTTCTGTAGGAAAAGTTGTATTTATTTATTTATTTATTTGTTTGTTTGTTTGTTTATTTATTTGATTGTTTCTATTGGGATGAACTCATGGGTGTATATTTTGGAAAATAACTTAATACTATCATCATTTTGTTGCTTAAATTGTTCCAGCTTTGGCCATTGGGTACTCTCTTACGTTGGTTCCTATGTCCCTTTGATTATGTGCCATCCTTTCTTTTTCTTTATAGCACTTCTCTACTTTCTAACCCCACAAGATTCTCTAGGGCCTTCTAGTATTTTCCTCCCCTAGTTCAAGATTTAAACATTTTTCCAAGGAACCCTAGATCATTCTAGAAAATGGTATTTAGAGAAGTATGCTTATTGCTACTGATGTTTAGCTGATTTTAGGGCCTCTTAGCAAACACGCTAGGAAACGAGTATATTTATACTAACCATATACATACATATTTATATGTATGTATATATCGATGTATCTAATCTGTTAATCAAAGAATTATGAGTTAATTCTGATAGCTCTCACTCTGACAAACAACTTTAGGGTTTATACAAGCCTCTCTTACTTTGCTTACTTTTAACTTCTTTCTTTTACCAGAAGTCTGGGTCTCAGTATCTATATATATTTGCTTATCTAAACTTTGTATACATGTAAAGTAGTTAGAATCCATGCTAACATGGATTCCTGTGGAAAATAAATCTACCAGTTACAGTAAATTGTTTGTGTACAGTTTTTTGTTTTGTTTTTTGTAACCTAATAGTATTTTGTCAAAATACTGTTTGATAGATATTTAAGTTAGTGCCTTCTTCCCCAGTGCTCTTCAACGTACAGATATCATATCTGTGATATGGTTAGATTCCTTCTTCACATTTCTGTATATATCATCTTGGGTTCTCCTACCATCCTTGTTTTTGTTTGTTTGTTTGTTTGTTTCCTTTCTATTTTCTTTAAAATATTATGTACAGCGTATTTATATGAAATGTATAAATTATGAATACATCTTAATTACTTTTTTTACAATATACACAGGGATGTAATTTTCACTAAATTCAAGATATAAACTATCACTGGCACACACAGAACCCTTAGGACCCACCCAGTCATTATTTCTCAAAAATATATATATGTTTTTCTTCTCCAACCATGGGTTAGCTTTGTCTGATTTTGAACATGCTATCAATAGATTTCTTTTCCCCCCTTAGTATTATGTTTATGTGATCCATCCATGTTTTGACGTATAAGAATGACTTGTTCTTTTTAATTGCCCTATGGTGTGCTTTAATCAACTTTATTAAGGTAAACTTTACAAACAATAAAATGCACCTGTTTTTAAATATATGGCTTGAATTTTGATATATGTATGCATTCACATGACCACCAACCTATTGAAGACACAGAACACTCACATCAACACAAAAGATTATCTTATGCTACTTTATAGTCTGGACCACCTCCCCCCTCCACTGCATGCCTCATTGATCTTATTTCTTACCAAATTTGTCATTTTGAAACATTAATCTCTCCATGTTCCTCCCTGGCTTTCAAACTTCTCAGTCCCCCATTGCTTTGATGATAAAATAGAATCTTTTGAATGGCCTTTTATTTTCTACCTGAGCTGATGTCTGCTTACTGTCACTTATTTCTCTATTTACTGTCCTTGTATATAAACCAATTTACAGTTGCATGAATGTGTAAGGTCTTTACTTCAAGCCTTTGTGTGTGCATTAGGTTCTTTAAGTCAAGAGTAACTTTCCTTTCCTTTCCCACCACTGATCACCCAATCGGACAGTTTTGGTTTTTCCTTAAAAGTAAACTCTGCTGTCTTCTCCTACACTTGTGTAAGATAATAGCTTTCAAATGTACGCCCCTCATACCTTATTCTCAACTCTTTCATTATGTTTATCATATGATATTTTTGTCAATATAAATTTTATTTTCTAAATTATCATACATCAAATTTACTTTTTAGGATATTTACTTCTATGAATATTTACACATGTGTAGGTTCATGTAATTACTACAATTAGGATGAAAAACAGTTCATCCTTCCAAAAAACTCCCTCATACTACCACTTTATAGCCATCCCTTCTCTTCCCCTATCCCTTGACAATGAAAGATCTGTCCTCCAATACCTTTGCTTTTCTTTATGAGAATGTTATATAAATGAATCATAGAATATGTAACCTTTTAAGATTGGCTTTGAATTTCATTCAAGTTAGTGTGTATATGTTCATTAAATTTTTATATAATACAATATTTTATATAATACAATATTTTTAAGATATTGCTTTATACAAGGTTTAAAAATCAGTTCAGAGAAGAGAACAGGAAGAAAAAACTGTATATGTATGTATACTGCCTTTATAATTGCCTAAATAGTTATTATTACTAGTGTTCTATATTTCTTCCCAATTTCAAATTATCACCCAGCATTAAAGTATCACTTTCTTTTAGCCTGGAGAACTTTATTTAGTATTTGGTTTCCAGTAACATATTCTCCAAGTCTTTTTTATCTGGAAATATCATTATTTTGCCTTCATTTTTGGAGCATGTTTTTTCTGGGTATAGAATTGTTGGTTGGCACTTTATTTTTCCTTTCTTTTAATATCCTGCCTATACTTTTGCATTTGTCACTGATTTTGAGAAGTCAGCTATTAATCTTATGATTTTTCCTTGTATATAATGCACCATTTTGCAATGGCTGGTTGCAAGAGTTTGTCTTCATCTTTGTGTTTACACTACTTAGAATTCATGGAACTACTTTGAGATGTTTCTATTTCACTTCTTTCTATTTGTTAAGACTTTTGTTACTTAGGGGAGATGGAGTGGATGGATCTAATTGAAAGTAGATACTGTTCTACCTGTGCCATCACCATGATGGTTACCCCCCTCCCGCCCACCCAGTATTCTCTGTGAGAGCCTGGTTGGGTTTGTGGAGGAAAAGCCTGCAAGACAGTGCAACCTCCCCTTCTCTTATATCTTTGGTGCCCATTACTTCACACTTACTCTCATGCTAGTCCACATTCAACATTTACTGTAATTTCTTACCCACTTATACGTTATCTTATATTTTCTGCATATGTCAGTGAATGCACAGATTCGTTTTACCCTGTAAGAGCCCCTCTTTATTCAAATTTCAACTTACTTAGTTGCCCTGTAATCTCAGTTCTTGATACACTAAAGAAAAGTTATTAATGTGCAAGTTGTCCTGTCTTTTCTTTCTGTAAGCATAGAAGTGCTGCTTTTTCTAGCTCTATACATTTTTAAGCTGAAATTGGAAGTCTATGTCACCAGTTTTTATAGGACTGCACTTTGATGTACCATAATTACCTCAAACTTAAAATAATTCAACCTGATCTTATTTTTGTTTTCTGCAAAATGTCCCTCCCTCTAGCGTTCTCTAGAAGGCACTGATGCTTATTTGATGGTAAATATGGCGGGACATATGTAGAGTAGAAACATTCAATTGTTCCTTTCTTCAATCAGTTTTTTCTATTGCCACTTTGCTCCCCTTGCCCCCAATTATATGCCAAATCACAGAATCAAAGTGGAAGGATACTGCCAAAGGGTGTGCATACTGAGAGGTACAAAAATGAGACCATTTGTGCAATCTATCTACCATCCACATTAAAGTTTGAAAAGTACTGGTCTAATTGGAACTTCTGTACCTTTTTTGGAAGTTCTGCATTGTGATCTGTATTGATTGACCAAGCAGTGAGGATAAAGCCATAAATACTACAGGGTACTCTTTCAAAATAACTTACAACACAGGTATGAATCTCTCCAGGCCATCCCATGGAGAGTTTTATGGGTGAGGCACACCTGAACACACCATGGATTATACTCCAGAAAAGAGACACTGGTCTTCTGCTGTATTGCATATTTATGGAGATTTTAGAAGGGGGCAGGTCTCTCTGATGTGCCAATTTATCATTGAATACCCAAGAAGATATACCAGTGTCACAAACTAAATTTGAAATATGGTATCCATTAACTTCATTCCTCAGCAAAAACAGACATTGAGAAGTCATCTTAATATTCTGTTAGATGAAGGAAGATTCAAGCTAGGTATCACAGGAAACTATTGAATGGGATTCGACTTTTTCTGTGAGCATGTTATACTGTGTTTCCCCCAAAATAAGACCCTGCTGTACCATCAGCTCTAATGCATCTTTTGGAACAAAAATTAAGATAAGACCTGGTCTTATTTTAATATAGTATAATACTGTGTCTTATATCATATCATATCATATCATATCATATCATATCATATCATATCATATCATATCATATCATACAATACTGGGTCTTATACAAAATAATGTAATATAAGACCCAGTCTCGTATTAATTTTTGCTCCAAAAGTTGCATTAGAGCTGATGGTATGGCTAGGTCTTATTTTCGGGGAAGCATGGTAGATGGTTTGAGTTTATCTTATTTATTTCATACCTCTAGGTCTTAATTTCTTGAGTTACATATTGTCACCATCTCACCTTGTTTGTTTGGTTTTTTTGATGGTTAAGTATACAAAGTATGATTAAGTGCATATGAACTAGAAGTAAGACATCGATGTGTGTGTGTGTGTGTGTGTGTGTGTGTGTGTGTGTTTGTTTGTGTGTGCGGCTGTGTGTGTGTGTGTATACATTTCCATTATCATTCTGATTCCATTGTGGCTGATATAGTCCTAAATCTCTCTATTCACTGGATCATATCAATTCCCCACGTCAAATTAACTTTGGAAGAAATGTTCAATCTATGCCAGCAAATATACTAAGTATAATAGACCTCTGCACTAATAGATTTGAACTCTTTTCCTGCTACCTCCAAGTTTCTATGACTCCCCAAATTCATTATTTTCTTTTTTTGTTTTCTTTTTTACACAAGGAAAAGACAAAATTCCTTAGGAGCAGACTTGGGTTGATGTTCTGCAAATACCCCATACTTTGTGATATGATGCAATTTTTTTTTTTTTTTTTTTTTTTTGTAAATTATAGTTTCACTCCTCTGTAATAAGAATAATGTTAATATCTTGTGATGGTGAAATGAGATAATGTATGCAAAAATGTAATTTTAAAATAATAATGATTGCACAAGTTCAAGACCCTATTATCATCTGTCAGAGATCTTATGTGCATGTTTTTTAACATTTTAATAACTCTGAAGTTAAGATTGAGATTTTTGGAGTTTAAGTGGTAGTGCTTTTTCCCTCTGTACTTAGAGCAGCATGAAATAATCATGCATGTTATAATTGACAGTATCTTTGAATCAATGGAAAAATAACATATTACAATTATTATAAATCCAAGTATTTCAAAGCACATTTTGTCAGGAAAGAAATCTTTATGAAAACTGAATGTGAAAAAGTATTTCTAATTTGAAACTATAGGGTAAGAAGTCAAAGAAAATTGAGATGAGCTCCCATACATGCAAGTACCACCATTCTCATTTTTCTGGCAAGTATGATTCAATACATTTAATAGCAGGAAATAAAAGGAAAGGTTGACAGTCTCATTTTGCTTTAAAATGCTAAGGATCACATACTCGTAGTAATATGTTGTTTCAAAATAAATATACTTACGTTATTAATATCATGTTGTAGTGTTTTATATTACTTTTATATACTTCAATTTTAGTTTTTCTTTGTATATGACCTATTACGTATATATGCAGGGCAAGAATATATTACCCCTTTTCACAGATAGTGAAACGGAGGTCCGCAAAATGAAGTTGTGTCTCCTCAGTTAATGGTGTAAATAAGAGTTTAGAATAAGAAATAGGATTTGAGTCCTAAATCCAAAATCCTAAATCTTTCTACCAGGACAAGCATACTTTTCTTCTAGTGAACTCCCCAGGCACTAAAAGCCTAAATAAGAGACTTTTTGACTGACCTTCAGACCAATAATAACTGGAAGTTCAGAGGAAAGGAAGAAACAATAGTGCTTCGTGTAGTTGAAAATAAACAACTCGTTCTTCTCCTCTGCCTGCCTTACCTCTTGATCTTTCCTTTGTATGGAATCAATTAAAATATTTTCATCCTATTAAGGGACTCAACATCCTTCAATAATCCATGACTATTGATTCTGTACCAATTATTGGCCCATATGCCCAGAACTAGCACAAATACCAAGAAAAAAGTCTGCTAATATTTAATAAAATGCTCACTCAAGTCAGACCGTGTGCTATGTGTTTTACATTGTTTACCTCATTTTATCCACTCAGAAAGCAAGTGCCAGACTGGATTTCAACCCTAGTCAGTGTGTCGAGATAGACAGGGCTGTTTCTATAGCACAATGCTGCTTTTCATTAGAATAGTAAGAAAATACAAACAAAAAATACACCTGAGATGTCTAAGTCAGACATCGATTATAAATAACAAAGTTAACATCAAATTAAATAAAAGTTAATGCAAATCTAGTATTCCACACACTCTAGAGAATTTCATCTACTTTTATAGTTTCAGTTACCACATAGATGGCTTAAAAATTTATCTTTTGGCTAAACTCTAAGATCCTGGTATTTCTTCAATTGGATTCCCACCGGTATCCCAAATAAAATGCATCTTCCTCAGAGCTGTAAATGATACCACATTTAGAGTTTCTCAAGCCAGACACCAAAAACTCACCTTCTTTTTCCCTGAACCTCCCTCCCCTTACAATTGGTCACTGTGTCTTGTTGCTCCTCCTGTTTTCAAGCTAGTTGAATGCGCCCCCTTTTGCAAACCCCATTGCTTATTCCTTGGTTCAACTTCTCAAAATGTTTTACTGGATGACTGAAATCATCTCTAACAGCTCTTAGGATTTTAGGCTTGCCTCTTTTCAATCTATTGTCCAATAACATCACCATGTTTATCTCTCTTAAATGATATTTGATCCTGTCACTACCTAAAGCAGGGCCTGTGAGACCTCTAAATATACCTCCCTTGAACTCCAGCATATACTTGCCCATTGTGCTCTAGACGTTTTGAAATGTAGTGTAGGTATACATTACTCAAAACATTGCAAAAATTAGTGTGTTTAGCAAAAAAATGATGCACTATCAAAATCTCCTCTGAAAATTACCATAAAATTCAATATCTATATTTTATGTATACGGCATTCTCTCTCCACAAGTCCAATGTAGCCAAATTTTCCTCAATAATTAAAACAGATCTTCTTTTCATTTGCTTTTGCTGCACATTTACTTTAGTGTATGTTAAACATGCTTATGATGTGACTTCCAAGTTCTTCCCTTCTCTGAATGCATAGGAATTCTCTTGCTGAATTTTTCTGAGAAAACACATTCTCTTTTGTGTTTTTCTGAAAGTTTAGTTGACCTTCAGGATGCGACCTTGCAGCCATGTTATCCAGATTTCTCTGATCACCCCTTCTGTGCACTGTGAATTAAGCTTTCTTCCTTTGAGATACCATGATGCTTAGGTAATCATCTTATATCTTAACATTATTTGTTTAATTGTCACAGATTTCTTGTGTGACAAATGCTTGTTTTGGTTTTTACAAGGATATGACTTAAACCATTGGCAGTGCTCTAGGTTTATGTGTCTTTATACTTTGGTTGTTTAGGATGTTACCTGGTATGTAGTAGGTGATCAATGAATGTTTATTTCACATATGAGTAATATTATTATGTACAAATTTTGCTATGCTGCACGAACATAAATAATCAGATGTTTATATGAGAATCTCACCTGTAGGAATAAAAGGAATAGAAAAGAAATCTATATGCCTCTTCTGTAGGAAGAAAAGGAACAGAAAAGAAATCTATGTGGAAAATCTGTCTGGAAAATCTATCACTTTGAGATAGAGATTCCTGTGGAATTATCCATATTTAAAACCTACAGATATCCAGAGCTCTTTCCTTTTTCGGAAGAGAATAAATATGAAGCCATTGCTAACATTTCTCAAGATCAGCCATTGGACACGTTTAACCCATTTAGGTTGGCCAGAATACTGGAGTGCAATTGAATTTAGAATATTATTGTTCTCCTTCATATTGGCTGTAAATAGTACCTTTTTTGTCCTCCAGTTCACAGTCCTCACAGATGGAAACCTGTCCAGCTCCAGGTTCTGTACCCATGCTCCTCCTTGTAGGAGTTTTTCATCCCTGAATTGATAGATTTTGATTTAATTTAGCTTTCAAGTAGCCACTCTAGTACTCTAGTGTCTGCTGTGGGCTCTTATTTCATGTCTTCTATCTCTCATTTTTAAAACTTGTGTCCTTCTCTTTGTTTTTGTCCCCATCACATAATCCCAATAATTCAGTGTTCAGTTTAATGATCCTACAATAAAATTAGCAATATGTATGAAAACGGCAACCTGGTATTAATAAGTGTCTGAATGTTTAAATCTAATTCATGTCTCCACAACAGAATGTAACTGTCTGTACACGTTTGATCATCAGCTTTATAAATTTTAACTACCAATTTCAGAGTTGCTTTTATCAAACACCCCCTTTATGATATGCAATCATCATTAGTCCGAACAAGGCCATTATTTTGTTTTACTTTTTATTCTCTTTCTAACCTAATCTTTATTTTCATTCCATTCTCTTTTATTGCCTCTGACTTTCATGTCAAAAGTCTACACACACACACACACACACACACACACACACACACACACACATATGCTTTCACCTAAAATGTGTAGTAACTCTTCGTATATGTATTAATTTAAATGTAATGTATGAATTTATTTAATACTTATACATATGCATTTCATTCAGAAAGTTTTTATTGAGCTACAGCTACAATTGTATTTCTTATAACTCTTGTATTAGGTTGGTGCAAAATTAATTGTGGTTTTTACAATTATTTTAACCTTTTAAACCACAATTTTGCATCAACCTAATATTTGTCTAATTCTTATGTAATTCTTACATTTATTATACTTTTACACTCGATATTTTTTCTAATTCTGCCTAGAATTTTGGGTTTTTATTTTAACTGTTCTATGATTTATCAGCTGAATTTTGTCCCCCTCCCCCCAAAAAAAAATAATATTTTGAAATCCCAACCCCCAGTATGTCAGAATGTAACCATATTTGGAGAATAGGTCTTTGAAAGGATGATTACGTTAAAATGAGGCCCTTAGTATAGGGCCCTAATCCAATATGACTGGTGACTTTTAAGAAGAGGAAGAGATATTAGGAGCACATGGGCACAGAAGAACAGTCATGTAAAGATGCAGTAAGAGGGTTACCATCTGCAGTCCAAGGACAGAGGGCTCAGGAGAACCCAATCGTGCTGGCATCTTATACTATCAGATTCTAGAACTATGAGAAAATAACTCTTTGTTGTATAAGTCACTCAGTCTGTGGTATTTTGTTATCATAGCCCTAGCAACTACAAGTGTATTTCATTATATCTATGGACTCTCTACATATATGGACACATACACATACCTAATGTCACTCATAACTCCTGATCGAATAATAGTGACTTCATTTGTAGCCAACTATCAGCCATCATGAACAGTGCTGTAACAAACAAATCCATATATAGCTTCTGTGTAGGGGATTCTTTAGGGCATGTTTCCATAAAGTGAAAAGCAGAATGACAGGTTGTGAACAATCTGTATTTCACTAAGTATGGCTGGTTTGCTCACTTAAATGGAAGCTTCCTACTATCTTCTAGCAGTAGCATATGAGATTTCCGTTCTCTTCATAAGTCACCCAAAGCGATATCATTTAGGAACCCAATTTAGAACAATCTGAAGGTGTCAAATGGATCTTATTGTTTTAATGTGTATTTATCTTATTATTAGTGAGAATTCTTACGTCCTTCAGTAATTTGAACACTTTGATGGTAATAGCCTATTTAAATAGTTGGCTCTTTTATTTCCTTTTCCCTTTTTTTCTGATTCATTTGTAGCTATTCATTGTAATTTTTTTTTTTTTTTTAAGATATGAATTCTTTGCTGATTTTAGGCACTGGAAATACCTTCTTTCTATCTGTCATTTTCTGACTGATTATCTTATCCACTAAGTCCATTGTATATGATATAGTTAAATACATTGAATTTTTCCCTCATGATTTATGATTTGATTTATGTCTTTACCCCCATATCACAAAGAAACTCTATCATTTATTTTATTGTAGTTTGAATTTTAACTTTTACCTCTACGAATTAAACTGGATTTAACCTTGATAATTGGGAAAAAGAGAAATCCATATTTATTTTTCTGTATACACTAGGACGGTAATTCCAACAACATCAATTAAACAGCCTGCTATGTACACACACACACACACACACACACACACACACACACACACACACCCTACATTCCCCTTTGATTGCATTGCCTAGGTATCATTTCTGCACTATTTTTATTACTGTGCCTTTGTATAATATCTTAATATTGATACAGTAGAATGAGGTCCACTTTTTTTGGTCTTTTATTTCAAAATTGATGTAGTTAACGTAGCTATTCATGGATTTGTATATTTCACATAAAATTTAGTATCAGTTTCTCAAGTTCTTCAAGAAGTCAACTGTAATTTCTTTTGAGAAGAATTAATCTGTTAACATCTTTATGATCTGAAGTCATCCTATCTATGAACATCTTACATATCTACATTTGTTTATGTCTTTTACATCCTTTAATATATAGAAAATATAATAATATGTATGTTCTCTATAAAAGTCTATGCATTATTTGTTAGCATAATTTTCAATTATATTACCTAGCTGGCTATTCCTTATGTAGAAATGTTCTATTAATTTTGCAAATTGATCTTGTACTCAACTACGACAATACAACCTTCCTTTAGTTCTAATGTTTCTTGATATCTATATCTATGTCTATCTATCTATCTATCTATCTATCTATCTAACATACATACCTAATATATATATATATATATATATATATATATATATATATATATATATAATCTGTCTATCTAGCTGCCCTTTTCACTATTTTAAAAAAGCTCTTGAATTCATCTAATATATATATATATATATATATATATACACACACACACACACATATATATATAATACATTGGTATATATAGATATAGATAGATAATTATATAGCTCTTAGAGAGAGAAAAGAGAGAGATAAGCATATATATGTATGTATACAGATAGAAATATAGATTTTACATGTATATATACACATACATATCAATAGAATAAATAGATATTTTATACATCATTGATAGAGATAGAGAAATATATTGACATTTTATTTTATTATATTACAACTTTTAAGATATAACTTATTTCATTTGTGTATATTATTTTTAGTACAAAATTGGATTATTTTAGGGAATATATTAGGAACTTTGCTTCTATATTCAGGAATAAAACAGGCCTGTAATTTGCTGTCTCTGAATTATCCTTATCTAATTTTGTGAAAAAAATGTACATAGTAGCCTAATAACAGATATTTGCATCTCTCTGCTTCTTCAGGAACAAGTAAGAATTATTATACAAGTGAGAATTATTATTCCTTAAATTAGTAGACTTCAACTCATGAGGGGCATGACCTTTTTGAAACAAAACAATTTGATTAAAATGTTCATTTCTTCATCCTTCTTGATGTATCTGAGTTTTCTTGTTCCTCTTTCTTCAAATTTAATATTTTATACTTTATTCTAAGTGTATCTATTTTTATCTCAGTCTGAAAATGCATTGGGTGGCACTGTTTATAGTATTTTTAAAAATATGTGTTACTATGATTGGCATATGAAGTAATTTACCATTTACTTGTCTTTTTTTTTTTAATTTGCATTTCATTTTCTTACCCTCATTATACTTGGCAGAGGTGTGTATATTTTCTCTAAATGTTTTTAAATGACCAGTTTGGCTTTTGAATCTTTAATATTTTGTTATTTTCTTTATTGATTTCTGTCTTTCTGATTTCCTTTCTTATCATTTCTATTTTTTTTTTCATTTCTAGGTTTAGTTTTAGTGTGTTTTTTTTTCAGTTTTTGTTTATTTGTATACTTATTTTTTAAGTTTATTTATAACTAAATTTGAATTTCCCTCTAAGTACCTCTGTTTTTGCTGTGTTTTCATACATATTAACTGTTACAGATTTCATATCATTTAGTTCTAAGAGCTTCACAATTTCTCTTTAGATTAAATTTCTCTTTAAGTCAAAAATTATTGGGTAGTAAGGCCGTAATGAGCAATCTCTTGGTTGGGTGGAATTTTATATATGCATATGTATAAACAAGCCCACAAAAATACAATGTTGATATAATTCTGTTATTTAATGCCCAATTTATGTAGAATGTTTATGCTTCTTACTCATGACTCATGTTATTTCAATAATCAACATATTTGCTATTGATTTCTCTGTTTATCAGATTCTGAAAGGCTTATGACAAGATATTAAACTAGAATTACTGATTCCCTGTACAATTCTGTCAGCTTTTTTGTTTATAATTTTAAGTTATTTTGTTAGATATTTATATATTCATTATGATTATATCTTCTTGGTTGTATCTTTTTATTTACCAGCATAAAATATACTTTCATATTTGTATATTATCAAAAATGTTTGCATTGTTTACTATGTGGCAGGCAATAGAGTGCCTGTCTGGTGTTCTAGAGGGGCAAAGTTGAGGCCAAAGTTGTTATATTTCAATAAATTATTTTTCAAAGATAAAGACTTACAATAGTTTTGTACATAAAAAAAGAAGGAATATTGCTCAGATGAATTTTCTGAAACTCTGAGAAGCTCAAAGTGAAAAAACTGGCAGATTAAAACAAAATTTAAATGTGAAAGGAGGTGACAGAATAGAATATAAATGCCAGTGATATGCAGGTGTAGAAATTACCGGTAACAAAATGGGGAAAGGGGTTGGAAAGACGCAAAATGGGATAAACAATTTCATTTACTCATTTATGATAGCTTAAAGTCAAAGATTTCACTAGAAACTAATAAATTCAGTAGTAGATCTTAAAGACGAAGAAAAAATCATTTTATTCACTAAGATAGAGTAGGGAAGGAGAGAGTAGAAAGTGTGAAGAAGAGGATAAAAGCACATGTTGTTATTTTGTTATTCATTCTAAGGAAAAAAAGGATACTCTCTAAAGAAAGAGAAAGATAAGACGTTATGTTAAAGTCACCACTGGACAAAAAGTCTTTCCAAATTAGAAAGTAACTGATGAGGGACTCAAAATGAAAGTTAAATATATTTACAAATAATAAGTATAAGAAAAACGTCTTTGTCATATCAATAAATGCAAATAAATATAAATAGGTACAACTCATAAATGTTTTCTGATTGGATCACAAAGCAAACTCCCTGTCTGTATTGTAGAATGAGAAGCAGTTCTAAAGTAAAATGACTAAGAAAATAAAAATAAATGTACCACAGTTTTCTTAATCCAATCGTCTACCGATGGGCATTTTGATTGTGTCCATGTCTTGGCTATTGTGTATAGCACTGCAATAAACGTAGGGGTGCGTAAATTTTTTCAAATTAGACTTTTGGATTTCTCCAGATGGATACCTAGGAGTGGAATTGCTGTATTACACAGCCATAAAGAAGAATGAAATCTTATTTGCAACAATATGGATGGACCTAGAGAACATTATGCTAAGTGAAATAAATCAGACAGAGAAAGACAAATACCATATGATCTCATATGTGGCATCTAAAGAAAAGAATAAATGAATGAACTAATCCGAAAGAGTCTTAGAGACATAGAGGAAAAACTGAGGGTTGCTAGAAGGGGTGGGGGGATAAGGGGGAAGGTGAGGGTATTAGATAGCACAATTGGCAACCAAAAGATTGCCACAGGGATACAAAGTCAATTTGGGGAATGTAATCAATAATGTTGTAAAGATTTTGTAGGGTATCCTATGGACACTTGTCTCATTAGGGAGACCACCTCAGGGAAGATGTAGATGCCTGATCACTGCACTGTACATCTGAAGCTGAAGCTGAACAATAATGAATTGTCAACTGTAATTATATATATATATATATATATATATATATATATATATATATATATACACACACACACATATGTATATATACATACATATATATACACGTGTATATAAACATATATACATATATACATATATATACACATACATATACATATATATATATATATATATATATATATATATATATATTTACAAGAAGTGGAGTACAGCTTTAGGAATAGAGACAGTGGAAATGTAATGGCTGTATGCGATGTCAGAGAGGTAATGGATGGGGGAAGGGGTTATCACTGTGTGAGGATATAAATGATAAATGTCTATTACATTGTTTTGTACACCTGAAACTAATAAATACATGAATAAATAAATAAATAAATAAAGTAAAAAGATCAACACACTTATGAATCAAACAGAGATAATGCCTGATTTTTAATTATCTTAATTATCTTAATCTTTAATTATTTTATCCAATAAATTAATGCCAGAAGGATAAAAACAAAGAATAAATAAGGGTAAATACAATACTATATTAGTCAGGTGAACAACATAGTGATTAGACATTTATACAACTTATGAAGTTAAGTATCTATCCAAATTGCTTTTTATTTTTATAGAGTTGTTAATCACAAATGATGCCTGAGATTTGATTTTTTTTTCCTGTGCAAATATTTCAGATCAA
Source organism: Rhinolophus sinicus (assembly GCF_057876585.1). Lineage (NCBI taxonomy): Eukaryota > Metazoa > Chordata > Mammalia > Chiroptera > Rhinolophidae > Rhinolophus > Rhinolophus sinicus. Next base: position 90,686,426 of record NC_142504.1, read on the forward strand.
GTTAAATGCCTTTTTCAATGGTGATGGTTCATTTTAAGTCATGCTATTTGACTATGTCAAAAGGAAAAAAAAAAGAGTAGATAAGGGCCTCCTCGAGGCCTTAAGCTCTAGGCCTGGCCCCAAAAAATAAAAAAAATAAAAAAATAATTAAGAATATGGAAACATAGATGTAATAAAATTTCTATCATGTAAATGCAAAGGGAAAGAAAGAAGGAATTGTTCTGTTAAAGTCACATGAAGTAGAATACAGACAAAAACATAAAATGAAGTGAATAAAGGTATAATTTCAAATTTATCATATTTATGAATAAGTATGCACCACACAGCCTAGCATCAACTTTCAGATGGGAAACAAAGCAAAACAGAAAAGCAAGATTTTTTTTCAGTCCAAATCTTACTTAGTGGATAAAATTTAAGGATATAGAATATGTAAATGACATAATAAATGAGATGAATGTATTTGGTGAATGTATGTGTTAAATACTGCACCATCATATTAAAGAACATACCATTGCTTTGAGGGACAAAGTAAGTCTCAAAAATTTATCAAAATTAAGTTACAAAGAAAATAATAGAATCTAAAATGTCCAAATGATAAACAATCGACTCTGTTTTTAATGCAGTAAAGCCAAAAATCAAGTAAACAATCAGAAATCAATTACGAAAAAAGCCCTCTACTAGAGAGAAAGGACCTTCTCTTAAACAATGCTTGTGTCAATGGGGAAATAAAAACTGAAAAATAAATTGTTTACAGAACATTGATACTGAAATCATTATAAATTAGAACTAGCTCTAAAATGTACACAACAGGAAAATTCATGTACTACAACATTTCAAAAAGAAAATAAATTAAACAATTACTTGTATATATGTAACTTTTGTTTTACACAAAGTGTTTGTATTCAGTGCTACTTGCATATTAAAAGCAACTGGAAAAGTCTTTTAAAAGATTAATACCTGGTTTCCAATGCTAAAAATTTGAAATTTTATAACTCTACATCAATAAAAATAAAGTCCAGATAGGAAAAAACACACAAACAAAAAAAAGAAATTCTCCTATTTAGAAATACAAACATATTTGTCTTATAAAGCAAAAATTATTATTGCTAGCATTAAAATTAGGATAACAATCACTATCAGGAATGCATATGGAATGTGTTGTTTTGGATAGCTAAAATTTAAAGATGGTTATTTTAGTAATGACATTTTTAAAAGTCCACTTCTTTAGAAATAAATCTCAATCACTTTGTATTTTTTTCTTCCCTGGAAAATAATTATTAGCTACAATAATTAATTGAAATAAGCAAATAGAATTAGATTCTTCTTCTAGGCATTTTTAAAGCTGTCCTGAAGTTAAGTAGAAAAATTGCATATGTATATGTGTTCATATGCGTGTATGTACCCTCACCTGACTTCAGATATTTTTGGATTGACTTTGGATAGTAGGATATATATTGTAAGCAGTGAAATTTGAGTGATTTACAATAATATAAGAAAAGTTCTAAGTTCTATTTCTTTTTTAGATTAGAGTCTAAAAAGAGATGCCAGGGATATGCACATTTGCTATGAACAAATCTGCATTTACAAAATCTTGTGTACAAAGAACAGATTAAACAGGGGTTTATTATTTGTTTTATAAATTATTTTTTATAGTGCACTTTACTTTTTTTCAATTTGTTTTTTTAGATCCACATATAACTGAAATCATGCGATATTTGACTTTGTCTGATTTATTTCATTTAGCATAATACCCTCTAGGTCCATCCATGTTGTTTCAAATGGCAAGATTTCATTTTCCCCCTATATTTGTCTGTGTGTAATATATGTGTGTGTGTGTGTGTGTGTAATATATATATAATACATATCATGTCTTTTTACATTTATCTATTGATAGGCACCTAGGTTGCTTCCATATCTTAGCTCTTACAAATAATGCTGCAATGAACATAGGGTGCATATGTCTTTTCAAATAGTGTTTTTGTTTTCTTATGATAAATAATCAAAAGTGGAATTGCTAGGTCATGGAGGCTCTATTTTAAAAAATTTTTAACAATCTCCAAACTGTTTTCCATAGTGGCTGCATCAATTTACAATCCCACAAACAGTGTACTCGGGTTCCATTGCTCCACATCTTCTCCAGCACTTGTTATTTGTTGATTTTTTTTCGTGATAGTTATTCTGACAGGTGTGACGTGGCATCTCATTGTGGTTTTGATTTGTGTTTCCCTGATCATTAGTGATCTTGAACATTTTTTCATATGTCTGTTGGCCATCTCTATGTCATTTTTAGAGAAATATCTATTCAGGTTTTCTGCACATTTTTAAATTGTATTATTTGTTTTTTGTTTGTTTGTTTGTTTGGTGTTAAGTTATATGAGTTCCTTATATGTTTTAGATATTTAACCCTTATTGGATATATCATTTGCAAATATCTTCTCTCGTTCAGTAGTTTGTCTTTTCATTTTGTTGATACAAAAAAAAAACAAAAACTTTTGCTGTACAAAAGAACTTTTTAGTTTAATGAAGTCCCATTTGTTTGTTTTTGCTTTTTGTTGCCCTTGTCCAAGGAGACATATTGAAAAAGATATTGCTAAGACTGATATAAAAAATATTTACTGCCTGTGTTTTCTTCTACAGGTTTTTATGGTTTCAGGTCTTATAAACTTTTCTTTTTTTCAGAAAATAATATTTAGGATATTGTCTCAGTTATCTTAGGATAGCATATATTTTTAAACAATACAAAAAAAAAGAACAGTTCAAAAAGAGGAGATTCATAATTTGACTAATATGTAAGGATTTTTTAAAGTTTTATAAATGGTAGTAAAAATAAACAACAATGGCCAATAATAGTGGAATGTTTAAAACGTATAGATTTGCATATATACATGTGCACATATATGCATAGATATGAAAATTAAGACCTCATTTATGTTTAAATGTTCAAAAATAATGAATAAAAATAAAACAAATTGTATATAGATTATAATCTTAATGTTTTAAATACACATGAATGTACTTATACACATAAAAGAAGAAAGTAATACCAAAAGTAGCTCAGTGTTGTTTTTCAGGTGATGCAGTAAATGAGTGCTTTCTCTTTTCTTTTTTCTTGCTTAGTTTTTGACTATTCTCATCTCTCCTAATTCCTTCAATTACCCTGTATTCAATCTTTTTTATGAAAACTATGGACTTTTGGAAATAATAGTTTCAGATATACTGAAGCAGTTCCACTTTAGCTCCATCCAGCCAAGGTCATGTCATTATATGATTAGGTAAACCTGCATTCTGCCTAGATACAGCAGATACTCCCTGAATGTGAGTCTCTGCTCCGCCAAGTGGGCAGTAAATTGTTAAGTAGAAGACAGCCTGAAAGGAAGTGTGTTCCATTAGATAGAATTAAACACTACAATGACAGGAACATGAATTATGTTCATAATGTAGTAACTTACTTTCTGTTCAACTTTGAAAAAGTAATTTAACTTATGTGTTTCAGTTTCCGTTAAATTGATGGTAATAATCTTTCTTTGTTAACACAGTGCTTTGAAATCACTGTGTGACAAGTAATATATTACCAGAAAGTATTCTTATTTCACTCAGCATTGTAACCTCTCAGGAAAAGGATCTATGCATCATTGTGAGTATTTCAATGTACAATGTTGGGGGAAAAATGAGGAGATGATTGAGAATAATGTGAAAAATACTGTAATGCTCCTTTGTAAGTCAGCGTTATGAACTCACCTTGAATGTTGAATTGACTAATAGGACATTTACATCAATGGAATAACAAATGTAAGGAAGTTTCAGAGAAAGAACAGTGTCACCCTATTTGTGAGGGAGGCAGGAAGAATAGAGGGTAATAGAACTTAGTACTCAAAAATAAGACTATATTTCAAAATAGGCAACGGAATTGCAGGAAGTATGTACATATAAGTGAAGAGAAAAAAGACTTATCCTATGAGGACTTGAAGTTGATTGAGGGACTTGCAATATAATTAAAGGGTGGGTGACATATACAAACTTAGTTCTCTGCTTATGAGACTCATTGTTCAAGAGGTGGCCAAGAGAGAAAATATAAAATGTAAAGAAAGGTTAAAATATAGGGGTTACATCCAAATTTGCCTATATACATATCTGAGTTGCTAGCGATACAAGCTTCTCCCTTTGACATGAATGCTAATGGAGCAGAGTCATGTTTTTATTAAGTCATTAATTGCTGTGGTGCCTTCTTGGTAGAGATTGCCCCTGATCAAAAACCCATAAAACTGAGCAGAAACACATTTCTGAATTAATTACATTTTTATTGCTCTACTGTGGACTTATATTTTATAAGGAATAAAAGTTAGTAAATATTTATTCATTATATATGATATCATAGGACCAAGAATACAAAATAACTTATCTGAAAAATATTTGTAAACCCTAAAGTATTATATGAGTATTTGTATACTCTCACATAGTCCTTTTGGAAATCATAAGATCACATGCTTTTTTGGCTTGGTAAGGAAACTTCACCTATCATTATTAACCTAAAACATTTGTCCCACCATAGTTCTGAAACATTCAGGAAATAGTATTTCCTTCTTGTTGTTTTGTAGGTGGCATATAGTGTGACATAGTGTCACAGTGAATTCTAATAGATTTGGCTTCAAATCCAACCCACCACTTACTATTCTGATGAAATTTCTGATTAATTTTCAGAGTTTTTCTACAACTCTGTTATATCAGCTATCACATGGAAATAAGACACCAAACTTAAAATTGGCTTGGGGAAATAAATGAGGTAACTTATGTATAAATGGAAAACAAAGTTTGAGGCATTTAAGATCTGTCAATAAGTATCAGATTCATCAGCAAATAGGAGATTCAACAATTCACCATTATTTGAGTAATGTTCAGCTAATTACAGAATTCTCTAAGTGTCAGATTCCTCATGATAATAATAGCAAATTCATATGTTGGAATTATTGCAGATAAATCAGGGATCATCAATAAACTTCATTCCCACCTTTCTTCCCACCTACATTCTTCACTAGTTGTCTCATTAAAGACAGCGCGCCACGTTGAACAGTTACACAGAATGAATTAGTCACCAAGTATTTAAATGCTCAATCTGCTTTGCTTATTTTAATGTCTGAAATAATAACACTTAGAAAATTTACACAAGTGGGTTATAGGAACCATTTAATGTTGATGTAGTCTTTAGTGATCAATTTCTCTATAGTAAGGTATTGAACTCTCTTACATATCTGCCCAATATTGTTTTTGTTTTTTTTCCCCCAAAGGATATAATACTTTATTTTTACATATTTTTTATTAGTTTCAGGTGTACAAAAGAATGTAATAGTTAGACATTTACACCTCTCACAAAGTGGCCCTGTCCCCCAATCTACTACCCCTCTTACATCGTACATAGCTGTTACACTCCCATTGACACTATTCCCTATACTGTACGCCATATCTCATGACCATATATATATATATATATATATATATTAAATTAGAGTTGACATTCAATATTATTGAGCTTCAGTTTCAGGTGTACACTACATTATGCTAAGTGAAATAAGCCAACATTGTTTTTATTATTATTATCATTCTTTACATTTCTGTGGTTGCAGGAATAATAATAACATTTTGAGAGACTTCCAGTTTCCTGTTCTGCATGTAAGGAGCTTGGAGGTGGCCACTCTGTCCTAATGACAGATAAAAAGCTGAAGAGTTAGAAAAATCAACAACTCTTCTTGGATCCATAAAAGGTGGTAGGACACAGGGCAAACTGCTGCCCCAAAATTGGGGAAACAGACAGGCAAATGCAGGTCATCATGGCTTACTAGAGCAGAAATTCACAGTGGACACCACCATAGGAACCAGTTTCAGAGTAGTTAAACCTGAACTATAGTTGATAAATTGCTGGAGGCTCAGTGTAGACACAATTAAGAGTTAAAAACTACAGGGACACTCAGTCATAAGGGGACCCCCCACAATATTGTGATATTTACCTCCAGGACCTCAACCAGGTTCTCACAGTAAGCATCAAAGAAAAAAAAATCTTCAATGTTTCTGGCAATGGAATGAAGAAAGGGACCATTTTGAAATATTCCAGAGCATTGTGTTCTTCTTAAGAAGACCTGTCCTCAGAGGAAACTAGTGAATCAGAGCCTCATCTTCTAGAGTACTGTCAGAACCTAACTGACATGGAGGAAAGGAAACACCCAACTCCAGGCAGCTCTAGCCTCCCTCACAGAAGAAGGGAAATACCAAACTTGATTTCACTCTGCCCATCCTGTACCACCTAGGGGAGAGACTAAAATAAAACAAAGCAAAAAACCTGAAAAACAATTGCAAAGTTTATAGACCAGAAGCATAAACTTACTAAAAGAACTAGTTATAACACTATAGAATACTTCCCTTTCTCCCACACCTCACTACCACATTACTGAAGGAGTGTTTTCAGCAATTTCTTTTACAAGAGACAACATGTCAGGCTATCAAGAAGAAATTGCAAGTCATACCAAAAGTTGTATCACACAATTTGAAGAGGCATAGCAAGCATCAGAACCAGGCATGTCAGGGATGATGGAATTATCATACAAGGAATTTCAAACTACTATGATTAATATGCCATAAACTCTAATGGATAAAATAGACAGCATGCAAAAATAGAGAGTCAATGTAAGCAGAGAGATGGAAATCCTAAGGAAGAAGCAAAATAAATGGTAGAAATAAAAGCATTGTAACAGAAATGAAGAGTAACTTTGATGGGCTTAATAGCTAGAACACAGCTGAGGAAACAATTTCTGAGCTTGAGTGTGTCTTAATAGAATCCTTAAAAACTGAAAAGCAAAGAGAACAGAGACTGAAAAAGAAAACAAGAACAGAATATACAAGGACCACGGACAAATACATAAGGTGTAACATGTAAGTAAAAAGGAATACCAGAAGGAAAAGGAAGGAACAGAGAAAAATGTTTGAAACAATATTGACTGGAAATTTTTCCAAACTATTGCCAGACACCAAACCACAGATCCAGGGAGCTCAGAGAACACTAAGCAGAATACATGTCAAGCAAATTATACCTATGCATATCATTTCCAAATTACAGACATTTAAAGGTAAAGAAACATCCTAAAAGGAGCCTAGGGCAGGGGTGTGGGTGGGGGATATGGAATATAATTATCCAGGAAGAAAGATAAGAATTACTATTGACTTCTCCTCAGGACCATGCATGCAAGAAGAGAGTGTAGCGAAATATTTAAAGTGATGAGAAAAAAAAAAAAAAAATCAACTTAGTATTCTGAAGCCTGTGAAATTATTCTTCAAAAATGAAGAAGAAATAGACTTTCTCAGACAAACAAATGAAAAGGAGAAAGGATAAAAATTACTCATATCAGAAATAAAAGATGGAACATACAGGTTCTGTGAACACTGAAAAAATAAAGGAGTGTTATGAACAACTCTATGCCCACAAATTTGATAGCCTAGGTGAAATGGAACAATTCCATGAAAGACACACTTTGCCAAAATTCACACAAAAAGAAATAAACACTCTAAATAGGCCTGTTCTATTAAATAAATTGAATAAGTAATAAGTTACCTTCCAAAACAAAAATGTGTCCCATATGGGTACACCAGTAAATTCTGGGTACATTTAAACAAGAAATTATTTCAATTACTATAATCTCTTTAAGAGCTTAGAAGCAGAGGGACTACTTGTTAACTTATTCTTTGAGGCTAGCATTACCCTAATACCAAAAACAGATAAAAAAACATTGCAAGAAAATAAAATTTACAGACCAATATCTTTCATGAACATAGACACAAAAATCCTCCCCAAAACATTAGCAAATTGAATCGAATGATGTATAAAAAGAATTATACACCACAACCAAGTGGACTTTATTTCAGGTATGCAGTGCTGGTTCACCATTTGAAAATCAATTAATGCATTTCATCACATCAGTAGGCTAACAAAGAAAAATCACATGATCATATCGATAGAAAAAGATTTGACAAAATCCAACACCCATTTGTAATAAAAACTCTCAGTAAATTAAGAATAGACGGAAACTTCTTCAACTTGATAAACACTATCTACAAAACACTGGAGCGAATATTTAACTTAATGGTGAGAAATTCAAAGCTTTCCCACTAAAATCAGGTGCAAGGCAAGGATGTTTCTTCTCATCACTCCTTTTCAACATTCTACTAGAAGTTCTAACTAATACAATAGGACAAGAAAAGGAAACAAAAGGTATACACAATTGTATACAGCAATTTCTTTTACAAGAGATAACATGTCAGGAAGAAACCCAATCTGTCTTTGGTTGCAGATGACTAAATTAAAAGATGACAAAAGAGAAAAGAATTGACTGAAAATCTCCTGGCATTAGTAAGTGATTATAGCAAGGTTGCAGGATACAAGGTTAATATACAAAAGTCAATCCCTTTCCTATATAACAGTAATGAGCAAGTGGAATTTCAAATTAAAAACAAAATACCATTTATATTAACATTCAAATAAATGAAATATTTAAATATTAATCTAACAAAATGTATACAAGATCTGTATGAGGAAAACTACAAAACTCTGAGTAATGAAATCAAAGAAGAATTAAATAGATTGAAGGATATTACATGTTCATGGATCGGAAGACTCAATATTGTCAAGATGTCAGTGTTTCCCAAGTTGGTACATAGATTCAATGCAATCCCGATAAAAATCCCAGCAAATTATTTTGCAGGTATCAACAAACTGGTTCTAAAGTTTATGTGGAGAAGCAAAAGATCAACAATAACCAACAGAATATTGAAGGAGAAAAACAAAGTTGGAGGACTGATATTACTTCAAGACTTCCAAAAAAGCTACAGAAATGAAGACATTGTAATATTCATGAAATAATACACAAATAGATCAATGGAACATAATAATGATCCCAGAAATAGACTACCATGGATGTAGTCTGCTGACTTTTGACAAAATCCCAGAGGGAACACTATGAAGAAAAGATAGTCTTTTAAACAAATGGTGCTGGAATAACTGGACATCTATATACCAAAAAAGAAAAGAAAAGAGAAGAATCTAGACACAGACTTTATATCCTTCACAAAAATTAATTCAAAATTTATCACAGACCTAAATGTAAAATGCAAAACTATAAAATTCCTATAAGATAACATAAGATAAAACCTAGATGACCTTGTGCTTGACAATGACTTTTTAGATATGACAACAAAGGCATGATCCATAAAAAAATAATAATAATTGAAAAGCTGGACTCCATTAAAAAATAAAACTTCTGCTCTGCAAAAGACAATGTCAAGAGAAAAAGAAGAGCCACAGACTGAGAGAAAATATTTGTAAAAGACACATCTGAAAAAGGACTGTTATCCAAAATATATAAAGAACTCTTGAAATTCAACATTCATAATACAAATCATCCAATTAAAAATGAACTAAATACCTTAACAGACACCTCTCCAAAGACGATGTACTAATTGTAAATAAGGCTATGAAAAGATTCTCCAGATTATACGTCATCAGAGAAGTGCAAATTAAAACAACAATGAGATATCACAACCCAATCTATGAGAATGGCCAAAAATTGGAACATTGACATCCCCAAATGCTAACAGGGTGTAGAGCAGCATTAACTCTCATTCTTTGCAAGTGGGAGTGCAAAATACTACAGCCACTTTGGGAGACAGTTTTTCAGTTTCTTGGAAAACTAAACATAGTCTTACCACACAATCCAATAATTGTGTACCTTGATATTTTCTCAAAGAAGTTGACAAGTTATGTCCACACAAAAGCTGGCACCTAGATGTTTATAGCAGCTTTGTTCATAATTATCAAAACTTGGAAGCAACCAAGATGTTCTTCAGTTGGTGAATGGATAAAGAAAATGTGGTATATCCAGACAATGGAATATTACCCATTACTAAAAAGAAATGAGTTCCCAAACTGTGAAAAGACATGGAGGAAATGTAAATGCATATTACTAGGGGAAAGAAGCCAATCTGAAAAAGTTACATACTGTCTTATTTTAACTATTTGACATTCTGGAAAATGGAAAACTTGAGAGAATGTGAAAAGATCAGTGATAAGTGGAGGATTTGGGGGACAGTGAAAATACTCTGAATGCAACTGTCATGGTAGATACATGTCATTCTACTTTGTCCAAACTCATATAATATACAACACCTATAGTAAACTGTAATGTAGGTGATGGACTTTTTTGGTGGTGATGATGTGTCAATGTAGGCTCATCAGTTGTAACAAATGTACCACTCTGGTGGGGAAATGCTGATAACGGGAGAGTGTATGCAAGTTTGGGAGCAGGGAATACATAGGGCATCCCTGTATTTTGTCAGTTTTTCTGTGGACTTAAAACTGCTTTACAAAATTCGGTCAGTAAAAATTTTAGAACAAATTATGTGGCATAACTATATATTTGCTCTTAGAACCATGGACAAAGTTGAAAAACTGTTTTACCTACAGCACAAGGTTATAGCTGACTATCAAAATACCAAGTTACCCAGGGTCATCTTGGATTTGGTCTGTGGTCAAGAAAGACCTTTGGGTGTCACAGGAAACATGGAGAAACTTTCCAGCAATCATCTTTGAGATATTAACTATAAATCATTTCAAATTAGAAAGCTATCTTAATGTTAGTAGCATTTTGCATTTTGAAGTCCAGAAACTCCTTCTGGGACATCTCATTCAGATCACTGTTTGAATAAAAACATGGAATTTTTATGGAAGGGAAAATGTTCTTTAGAAGAGAAAAGCAGACAAGTTTTTAGTAATTATCAAGCATTGTTTAGTTCAGTTTAAGGTGATACCCCATATAAGCCTATTTTCTATCCCAGCACAATATATCAAAGAGGAAATAGGTTATGGTATAAATGACTGCACTGTGCCTTGTTATAAATAAGATCATTAGAGTTAAGAAATAAAAGGGCTTACTTATAAGTTTTATGGGGTCATTTTCTTGTATCACAATGCTCGTAGACTGCTTTTTCGTGCTAGAGAGATCTTCTTTTAACCAAACATATTTCAATGTAAGCTATAAGCCATACTTGTTTCTCTGGGGCCTAAGTCCTCAGATTACTTTACTGTGGATGTTTCCAATTCTGCACTCTTCTCTGTTGATAAGAAGGTGACTCTGTGCAAAGAAAATGAAATTATCTCAAAAAGAACTCAAAATCAGTCCAAAGAGTTTTGTGGGAACTCTCTAAACAAAGTTTTCCTAGGTTCACCACAGATTTAGGCTGCCCAGGCTGTAGGCAGAAGGTGTCCCAATGAAAGGGCCTCCTTCTAAAATTCCTACCATTCCTTCTCTGATTGAGTGGCTAAGTCACTATTACCTAGAAAACATGACCACTCATCATATATTTGCAGAAACTAGTTTCTCCATTTTCAGGCAGAGTGGAAGGTGGATGAGAATGAAGGCTCTGAGAGAGGATTCAGGAAGATACTGAACAGTGACTGAAATTTTGTGGGAGGAGAGGTCATCGATAACTCAGATAGTGTGAGGGTATTTCAGTTTGAAAAGGAAAATTGCCAGCCCATTTCTGGCTTGAAAAGGCAAATGGAAATGATTCAAGGGAATGTGATTATATTTCATTGCATTCAGACATAATAGTTATTAAAAAGGAGTAACAGCCTTGCTTCACGGTTACAACAATTTATGATCCACTACCCTTCCTCTCAAGGAACTTAAAACTTAGTTGAATTTACAAGCATATACTGAGTTAAAACTAATGACAGAGTTAAAAAGAATATAAGAGATTTGCTCATGTCACTCCATAATTAATGACAAATGAACAGTGCAGAATACATATGCTCCAACTTCATTATTTGGTGGCAAACTCAGGTCAGACTTCAGGGAAGTGGCATCTCTTTTGACTCAGAAAGTCAGCAACTCTAGCAGCTAAAAATAAAAGAAGAATAAACAGCAGAAATGTATTTTAAATTAATATTCAAATGATTTTGAAATATTCAAGTTGAGCTACTGTGAGCATCAGTAATTACACCAAAAAATGAGTAAATGTTATAATTATAACTGCGGTAAAAATTATCCAGCAGTTTCAGGAGGAGGCTCAGCATAGCATATTGATCAGCAGTTACAGGGCTTGTCTTAAGGATGAAAGCAACCTAAAGAGAACATAAATTCAGTTTGTTCACATCGTGGATGTTTCAGCGGCTGGCTCACAAGACCATACAAGTAGCTAGCTTCACGGATACCGGCCCCTACTGTTTACATCAAATGTACTAATCTTATATTAATACATTTCCTGGATTATACCATGGGGAGAAAAACTGCTCTCCATAGTTCTCTAAATTTCTCAATTCAAACCAGTTAGCTAAGGAAGTTTGGGTTAGAATCACTGTTCTCCATTTATTAGCCCCAATGCAATTCTAAAATCATGCTAATCACATTGCAAATATGTCTACGATTATAAATTTAGACTTATAATAGTAACTGGAAAAGGGAGAACACACCGCCTTTTCCTCTGCCTCTTTATACTTCCACTCTCTGCAGCTTAACTCCTCCACCACCCGAATCCTGAGACTCACCACACTCTCTAGACACAACCCTGATCGTAAGCATACCTGGGCTGGCTGCTAGTGGTCTCCGCCTGGGGTCACCACCCCAATCCTGTGTTTTATGGCTTTCTTCAGACAGATGGCACACGTTTTCCTCTCAGGCTAAGTCAAACTCCTCAGCACTGTATTCTAGGTTCTCCCCCATCAGGACCTGCAAATACCTAATGATTTTCTTGCAGAAGCCCTCAAATCTCATGGATGGCCCTAGTTACTTCCTCAAATGAAGTCTCACCTCCTCAAATGAAGTCAGGTCCCTATAGCCTCCTCACACTCTACGCCTCTGTCACTGCTTCCCTGATAACCACGCACCTGACCAACCCACAGCCAGTCATCTGAAAAGCTACAGGCATCTGTAAACACAACTTCATTCTCTAATTGACACCTTGTTCTCAACTAATTCATTGAATTTCATCTTGTCTGCCCAGATCAGATTTTATGTTCTTTTAAAAAAAGCTGTTTCTTAAGTATGTTTGCAGTTCCCACACTACCTACCACCCTACAATGTGTATGAAGTTGAATACATATTTATTGAGTGAATACATGGAGAAACGAGCAATTGAATTATTGAGTCTCAGGACAGCAGAGGACTCAGATTCTCGGAAATTTAAATGTCTAATAATAAACATTGATGGATTGAGAATATTTGCTTTTTATATTTTACAATTGTTAGGCTGATTTAATGCAGCATAACTATAAAATTTACTTATTTTGCTGAGATGTTAATGGAGCTTATAATCTAGTGGAAGGAAAGAGAAAATAAACAAGTAAACTCTCAAATAAACAAGATGATTTATCATTAATTTTCACTACATATATATTATACATGTTATATATCCCTAGTTTATTGATGATTCTAAATTATGCAGAAGGATATAAATATGAATCTTTTCCACAACCACTGGTTTCAGTGCTGCTCTGCTAAATCTCCCTTTCCTATCCTTTAATGACATCTTAGGCAGAAACCATAACTTTCCAGTTGATCTAGCTATAAAAACTCTAGCCATTTTAAAACTTTAATCTTAAACTCAATTTACATCCCATTTCCTTCCCTCTTGACAGTACAATCTTGAGCCAGAGATCTGGCTGCAAAGAATAGAGGCGACAGATGGCTGTGATAGCCCTCAGCTTCTTCTGCTGCTAAGGTCCCTTCAACAAGGGGGCAGTCTCCTAAGACGGGGTATGGCTCAATCCTGGATACCTATCCAAGTATACTCTTGCCTCAGGGAAAATGTGTCATTCTTGCATGCTGAAGAAACCTGCTCCCTTTCCTGGCCCTGCCATTTCTTTCCAGTTCTCTCCTCCACTCAGTTAGACACAGGGGCAGCTCGCAAGTCTGTTGCCTAGGCATACATTCCCAAAGTAAACAGAATTTGTAGGAAGAGTGCCTTGGAGTCTTATTGGCTTCTGGGAGGGAAAGGCATCAACTGGGTGGATCTCTTCCACTTTGAACCCAGTTCTCTTCTTAAGGCAGCCATAGCCATGATTCTTTCTCATCCAAATCTGCCCCCTCTCTGCTGTATCATCTCTCCTCATGTCAGTCCCAACCACATCTAGTCTTTGCATGCAGGGAGAAAAACAAAAGCTTGCTATGTAAGCATGCATTAGAATATTTCCATCTTATACTCTACAGTCTCTTTAGCTGGAATGCTCTTGGTCTGCTTGATAATCCTTTTTTCTGAGCTTTGGACTCTAGTCCTCAATGCTTAAATACCAGGTCATCACATCTATTTTTCTTTCTCCATTTTCTTTCCTTTTGAAGTTAGCAAGTATAAATTTCTGTTCAGTGTTGCTATTTGCATGGCTGTCACCATGGTGACAGTAACTCAAGACAAAAAGATAACAATAGATGCAGACAAGGAATAAAGAATGATCCAAGACCATGAGTGCACTAAAGATATTTATAGAAGGGCTGTCGACCATACCCCCCACCATCCCTTTCGCCCCATGGAGGCATCACACTGTACATAGACAGCCAAACTGGGAAGAAGAATCTTGCTGGTCTTTGGAGACACTTTTTATTTTCTTGGGCACTTGTAACTTTGAAGATAATAACTGTCCAACAGCCTGCCCGATAACAGATCCAAGAAACTGATAAAATCCTGAGTTCTGAGTGTGTTGAAATTCAGTCTTAGCCAGATTCCCTGGCTTTTTGTTCATACTACAATTTTGGGGCTGCCTCAGGTAGTCTTGTGTACCTGTACCATTTGTTTGTCATCAGACTCATGATGGGTTTAGCAAATGCACTGTTCCTGGCACATGCGAAAAACAATGATTAACTTTTCACTAGTGGCAGTAGCAGACGATAAAATGCAATTTTCAGGACTCAACTAAAACTGCTTCAGGGAGAGAAGCGATGACTTCTTTTGCTGTTTGTTAGAAGGAAAAAACCAAGCAATGGCCCTGGTTTGTTTCTCTTATACTTTCTATTGTCTCTCTGGATCTTGTTTTCACAGGACTGTGTCTGAGAAAAGTGACGTTGTGTCTACCAACAGAGGGAGTAAAATGAGTGAAACATTAGTTACATGTATATTAGCTACATGTCAGAATTATCCAAGGTAGAAAAATTTCCAATTCAACTACATGAGCAATTAAAAGCAAGTACATTTGCCTAACTTTCAAGATACTAGCGATTTTGGAGACTAGCACTGAGCATCTTGCATTTTGGGAATTAATTAAGTAATTTAAGCAACTGAACTCAAAGTTGGCATAGAAAACAAGGAGAGGACCAGTCAGATGAATGAGGAATTTTCCATGTTTGTTTGAAAATAAGATATGTAATTAAATGAGATATATCAAAGTAACCTTTGCACAGAGGGTTTTAATGCCCAGCACATATTTAAAATGTTCTTTTATTTAATGTCTAAATCCTTCCTCCTAAGTGTCATGCTTACTTTGAGGTGAGTGTTTATACATGTTAACTTATTTAATCTTTACATAAACCACATGAGTTAGGTGTTATTATTATCACCATGCTCATCTTATAAAGTAGGAAGCTGGGGCAATGGGTGGTAGGTAAATAATTGCCAGGCTTCACACTGTAAGGCAAGCATGGAGGCTGGACTTGAATGCAGACAGGCCAGCTCAGAAATACTACACTAGGTGACAAGGAGACCAGCCCCTGAGCCAGTCTGACTTTCTTGCCTATCAGAGTATGTGGTGAGCTTGTGCGCTATGACGCCGGACAGATGAGAATTTCAGTCCTGGCTCTGCTACATGCTTGACCTCTGACCTTGGGCAAGAACCAGCAGTGCCTCTTTATCTGTATGCCATTTAATTCAAGGCATTGAGGGGAGGATAGAAATATGTAATACAGATAAGAGAAAGCACTTAGAACCCTGTTTGGCACATGGACAGCACTCTAAAACATTATTTATTAATATTTATATTAGATAATAATAAAGAACATGGAATGTGCCAATCAGCACCCCTAGTCCAGTCCAAGTGTTCACATCTCTTGCACAGACTACTGGTCAGGCCTTTGAGTCTGACAACCCCACTCCAATCCTACCTCTGTCTGATCCAAAAAGCATCATTTTTAAAGAACTTGATCATGTCTATGCAAGTTTAAATCCTTCAATGATTTCCAAGATTCCTGTGTTAAAATACAAAAGCTTTAGCAGTGCTTACGTAAATTATGGGGCTTACATGATATCAGTCCCATCTCAGTCACTTTCTTTGACATACTTCATGGTCATAAGTAAGAGATACTGGCATAAAACAGAACAAAACAAAACAAAGCAAAACGAAACAAAACAAAGGCAACAATCACAATACGGTTCATTGATTCCACAGGCTTTATTGAGTGCCTACTCAAGTTTCAGGTGCCAACAGAGCACAAAGTGGGAAGAGCCAGGTGTCCTTTCCCATACATGTAAACATCAATGGAAATTTACACATCTATTTATATGGCCCCATCTCCTTTCTTTCTCAAGCAAGCTTCCTGCCAACACCTGCTTTCACCACATCATCTACTTCCAACTAATCCTCTGTGGTTTAATTATGACTTTTGCTCCATCTTTGCCACTGAAACAGTTTTCACTCAGATCGTAAATGACATCTGTGGCAGATTCTGATAGTTGTCTCTCTATACCCATTTCCCTTCTTTTAACACAGAGAGAGAGAGAGAGAGAGAGAGAGAGAGAGAGAGAGAGAGAGAGAGAGAGAGAGAGAGAGAGAATATGAGAGAATGAGTGAGAATGAGAATATGTTTAGGACAATAATGTAGCCTGCTTAATTAAAACAACAACAACAAAAATACTACATTACCTACATTTCTTTGTAGCATAGGAACTAATTGTCAGTGTACAGAACAATTTCTGGGAAAGATATGGTTTCCTTATTTGAACGTGCTGCACTTTTCTTCCTTATTTTTTTTCTTTTTCTTTTTTCCTTTCTACTTGAAATGTAGATGAAGCAGCCATCTTTTGATCATAATATAACCATAAAGATAAACAAACAAAAAAAACTACATGCAGAGAAAAGAAAAACTGAAAAAGCCTGTGACATTGATGAGGTTGTAAAGTCCCTGAAGGACTCCTGAAACTTCCTGTTTCTGGATTTTGTTATGTGAGCAAAGGTTTCTGTATTTTGTTGCCAAGCACAGTTCATAATTGATACAGAATCCCAATAACCAAGTCCAATAGCAAAAGTTTGCTTTTGTATTTCTGAAACACTTTAAGGCATTCAATTCTGTTGATGAATTTTTCTCACTTGAATCCCTTTCTATGTCTTTGTTTTGCTTTGCTTCGTTTTGGTTGGTTGGTCGGTTTGTTGGGTGGGTGTGTGTGTGTGTGTGTGTGTGTGTGTGTGTGTGTGTAACAATGCCTTCCTGGTTCTTTCCTTCCATCTTCCTGTGGCTTCTCCTTTGTAGTCATTTTCTAGGTTCTTGTTCTTCTGATAATCTATTATATGTTGACACTTTTCATTTTTCTTTAACGTGTCCTTTTACTTTTAGTCTCTCTCTGCATATTCCATACAAAGGATGTCATCTCCGTCAAGACTTTTACTAGAAACTGTACACCCGAAACTCAAAAGCTTTGTGTCTCTGTTCCGAAGCTCTTTTCTTAACTCTAAACTTAAGTAACAAATGGAATTTGTTATTTAACAAATAGAATTCCATAACAAATGGAATTGCACCTGGTGTTCCGTAGTAACTTCATACTCAGGGCTTCTAAGACTGACATTAAAATCTCAACTTCTTGCCACAATTCTAAAAATAATTACCTTCCTTTATACCTTCATTATATTATTTGTTTCAGCATTTACCAAATTTACAGTAGCATTTTATTATAGCATTCGCCAGATTTACAATTTATGGCACATATAACAATTACAACAACAACAAAGCAACTCAGCATAGCATAAACAAAAGGAAATGTGTTACTCGTCATAACCCGGAGCTTAGTGGTTGGGAGCTCCACAGTTACTTAATGCAGCAGTTCAATAATGATATCAAGAGCCCTGGTCACTTCAATCTTTCCATTATACCATCGTTGTTGTGTAACCAGACGACTGACTTAGGTTTAGGCATCAAATCCAAACATGTACAAGTCTAGAAGAAGAAGAGAACATCTTTACCTTTTTAAGAGCAAAGAATATTTTCACAGAAGCTGCCAAGGACACTCACCTTCATTATCCAGAATTGTAAATCATGTCTTTTCTAAAGAAATCATCAGAAAGGAGGATGGGGGAAGGAGGCTTTCGTACCTGTTATTGCTTCACTCCTCCTTATTCCTAAATTTCTCTTTCTCAGAGAAGGCTTTTTTGACCAATCTTCTCTTTCTAATTTTACCAGACAGCCAGTTAGTTTTGTCTCACCCAACCCTTTAGTCTTTCTTAGAAGTACTTATAATCATAAGAGTTTAAATATTTATTTGGTTATTTAATTGTTTCTCTGTTGGGCCCAATATATTAATATCAGGAAGTTCCACTGGACCCAATGTATCAGGAAGACAGCCTGTGTCAATTTGTTCACAGCCATACCTATTAGTGTTACAAGAGTATCTGGCACAGAGTATTAACAAATAATAAATGTTCATTGAATAAGTGAATTAACATTGAAGAATGAGTGTTTTAATTATATACAGGAAAAAATAGATTCTCCATTCAGATAATTGTAACTTACAGAGGTAGAGCAAGTTCTATCTTAGTTATGCATGGGCAATTCCATGCCTGTCACATATTGGGAGGCACATAAACAAATTTAAAAAATTTATCCATATTCTCCTAAAACAAAAGCCATTGGGAGATAGCCGAAATAGGTTAGTGAAGATTGCATTGTTTCAGGAATATTTGATTTCTGCAATTAAAGACTTGAGGTACTGCATTGGAGCCATGCACTCATATTCTGAAATGTAACATTCTAATGTAGACAAATTTATATCTTGGGCAAACTGCTAAAAGAAATGTCTCACTGTTCCACTAGAAAGTGATTGTTTTACTCTGCATTAATGACCACGATAACAAGTACACTTCAAATAGCAATTATTAGCACACACACAACATGTAACAGTTTACATAGTATTTTCACTCTTACTGTCTCATTTCCAAGCAGGATGTTTTTCAGATCAAATTTCCTTTTGCAAAGAATAATATGTTCTCATTCCAATACTTTAAAATACATATTCTTGTGTAGATGTATTTACATGTAAAGCAAAGCACACACAGACGTACACACACACACACACACACACACACACACACTCACAAATGCATACACAAAGTTAGATAAACTATATGCCATTTATCAGTCACTAGAAGAATGGTAGGTTGGCATTGTAGTCTTCATGAATACTGCTTTTTTTGGTATTGATGGGATTTGTCCTCATTTACAGGTTCTAGACTATCCCCTCCCATTTCTGTGATACACACAAACAAGTTTTTGATCTCTGGAAGAATGTTAAACAATGCCTGCACTTTGATTGTTGCAATGTACTTAATGTGATTCTAGTATAAGTTAGTTGACTATTCTCGCACAAATATTTAAGCACATAAGCAAACCATTACTTATGTAAAATATAATTTTATATAAAATTATTAGAAGTTCCCTGTGCCTGGGGGATACTGATAGGCATTAAGCAGTTAATCCACATCAACGATAATTCATCACTGCAAACTGAAATCAAAAAATGATATTTTCCTGTAACATTAAACTAAAGAATTTATTCTCCCAGAGCCTCGCCATCACCATAGAGCAATTTGGGATGCTTAAAAATTTCCCTGTTGAGTGGAGGAGCTATGGATCACTCTACTTCCTTCGTAAAGGGTGTGGAGATATTCTCAGAGGGTAGCTTCTGGCTCTTGGGTGATATGAGAATTATAACTGAGCTCCTAGTGGTCCTCCTCCTGGGTGAGCAGGGGTCCCAAAGGCCAGCAGAGAATTGATTGCAGTGGAACTTACATCTCAGGACCTAGGAGAACAAACCACTTTCTTCAAGTTTAATGATTAGGAGTTGATTCTTTTTAAGTGTTTGAGGGGAAAGTTGAAATTACAATTCTTCACTCTCTTCTCTCATTTACCATTATACGTCGGTGAGGGGGGGTAGTGAACAATACATTGCACTACTTAGAGATGTAGGCTAAGCCGTTCTTTTGGCAGCTGTGTCAAAAAAGTACACACATAACATCAGTTTCCCATTACACACATCATTCAGAGTCATATATTACTCAGTATAATGGAAAAAAGGGAGACCAAAATCTAAAATGAAAAGAGAAATTGAAGTACAACTAGAGCAAGTAGCAGCTGAGCCAACAGCAGCCAGCACAGTGAAACATTTAGTCAGTTCTCCTGGAAAACAAGTGCTTCTGGCATTAATGACCCTCAATGTCATGTCCCAGAAAGCTGACGAGCAGATGGGGTGCAAGAATATTGGAAGCAGATTTTTCTTGCTATTCGCAGGTAATTGGAAATAAATAGACGACTGCCCCCACACATCGCCCTGCAGATTGTGATTTAGTTCAAGAGTTTTGAAGGTGAACGTTTCTGTCTGTTTGCATTGACTTTGACGTGGATTTTTCAAAGTGGGTGTGATAGGACAGTCACTATGTGGGTATATTATGAGTGCAAAAATGAGTGTTTCTTGAGGCTCAGATAGGGTGGCGGTTATCGATTTACCCTCTTCTTCTCTCTATACCCAAATGTAATCAGCTTCTGCCCAGTTGATGGGAGAGGCTAACACTGGTTCCAAAATGGCTGTTCAATCATCCCCAGAACCAATACCCCAAACACAGTGCGGTTCGTTCTGCTTTATGCAATAGATAGATTTCCAAATAGTTGCAGTTACCTATTTATTTTCTAACTGTAAATGGAATCCAGTTTTTATTGCCCTGGGAAGGCCAGCTAAGAAAAAGCATCTTTCTTTAGAAAAGGATTTACTTTTGATGCACACGTACAAAATATGCACACGATGTACTCATTTCAGGGGATTTCTGAAATTTAAGTGTATAGGTGTTTGCAAGATGTAGTATTAGTCAGGGATTATTTTGGCAAATCCTTCGTGTAAGTTTTGGAAGAGGTCACATTCCATTGCTGTGAAAACTTAGATTTTTACAACTAGATTAAATAGAAGGGTCCCAATAAATTGAATTCTCGTCTTATTTTCTAAAGGAATTCCATCGAGTTTTCATTTAAAGTTTAAACTTTATACTTGTAGTGGTTCTTAATATATAAATGCCAGTATATTGTATGTATTTTATTGTTTGATATGTATTTTCAATCTCTTTCATTGCTTTTCATTTATAACTTGAATATCTCTTTGCCTTAAGGAGTGTTTATTATCACCCTAACATGAATAATGGTGACTTACTAATTGTCCATTTATTCTCACATTCTCCCTTACACCCTCCAAAATTAGTATTGTCATAAATTACATAAATTTTAATGAATTTATCTGAAAATAATTTTAAGAATTTTTTAAAAATATGCCTTTAGAAAATATTCTTATGCCTCTGTCCTGTTTATTTCAACTTTATCAATAACTATTGTGATTACACACCATGAAATAGAGGGTAATGAACTATCATTTTTCATTCTTACAGCTCTTTTTTTCTTCCTTCATCTAATACTTGCGTGATATATTTTTCTTAAATATTTTAGTTATTATATTTACAACTTCCAATAATATGCCCCTATTACTTAGTTCCAAGGTTTAAAAAACATCTAATGAACCTCAATTATTAAAAATGACAAAGGAGTCAACCTGCATACACAGGATCTCACCATCTCACACCTTTCTTTCATTAATTGTACATTTATTTCCACATTGTCATGATTTATATTATGTAAGATTTTTTTTTTTTCTCCAAGCCAACGGCAAATCTGGGTTTGATGGGTCCCAAAGCTTGAACAATTTGGTCGTCTGTAATTAAAATAGCATAAAACTATAATTGAAAAAAATAGGTTAAAGAAACGTATTTCTTTTGAATGAGATATCACAACAAATTAGAAATGTCAAAAAACAAATAAATATAAGCTTCCCAAAATCTAGGGAAATTGCATATTTTTATTAATAAACACTCAGACAGAACTTTATAATACTTTTCTTTCTGAATTGTTTGGTTGTATACTCTGATTACCTTTTTATGTGACAATGATTTTATCATATTTTTTATAATATGACAAAAATATAATTCAGTCTTTTTTCTAGAATGTTCTTTTTTTGTAGCTATTAGAAAAGTTACTTGTAGCTTCATAATTTATTTTTGGGAATGGTATGCATGTTTATATTTATAAAATTTAGAATAACCTTTATCAGGAGATCTTTCTTTACATGCTATATGATTTCAAAACATTGACATTTCCTTACAGCACTCTTTTTTATAATAAAATCACTTATTAGTGTGTGTGTTTATGTTTTATCTGCTTTACCGGTGGCCATTTTTCTCCCGGTGGCTTCAATTTCTTCTGGAGCCCTCAGACATCAGGGCAAAATATGTTGCGGTGTACACTAAGACACAATTCAAGGTATGACATAGCACTCAAGCAGTTGTGCTGATGTTAGCATTGATGCAGATGAATCCTACAAGCACAGGATTTTGATTTCACACGATTCCCATCATAAATGTCAAAAATGAATACAGTGCATTTATAATTGTGTATGCTGTACGAAGAAGAGAAAACACTCATTTTTGACTAGATGATGATGCCAAAATGCAATAATTGAAAATATTTTCCAGGAACTATACCTCGCTCTATCCTTTTCAAACCTTTTTCTCTTTGGCTACCCACACATTTCTGGTGCTTACGCATTTACACTGACAAAAGACCTTTGGCTTCACAACACTGTACCTTGACACTGGTTACACATGATGGTGGGACTTAGACAGTCCTGCCATAGCCCATGGAAATGACAGTGAATACCATGAGTCATTTTACCTTGAGCTGGTTCCCCAAAATATCTGTGGCTTTTCCAACAGAAGGGGAAACATATTAGAAAGGGAAACCGACATACAGTTGGAAGTCTTGATCCACAGTGGTTAAAATATCTTTTGTTTGCAAAGTTTAAAATCTGTGACCACACATGAAAACAATACTAGGAAACCCTGACCTGAAAATACACACATTTGGCCTTAAAAAGTGCGTGCACAAATGAGGGATCTTGAATCGGTTGCTCATGGGCTTCAGACAGTTGTTTCAGTGTTCCTGTCACTTTTAAAGGAATTCTGTAGTCATCAACTATCTTTTCACTTGTTTCTCCTTTTACTTAGTGGAGGATGAACACTAGTTTTTAGTGGTTCTTTAATAAGACTTCATTGACTAAACTATAGTATAAAGAAATATATCTATCAACTGACTTTGAACCTGTCTGATAGTTTTGGCTGAAAAGAAATTATAAACGATGTGTTTTCTAAAAAGAAAACATAAAGGACACTCTCTAATGTTGAATGTGTCTTTGGAGAGGCTTGAAGATGGTCTACTATTTTTGCCTTTACAGGTGAGTTGATTTTTTTTTTTCCTTACTTCTAAAATCCAGTAATATTACCAGGAGGTATCTCCAGAGTGACACTTATCAGTTTTCTCTGGGATATAGTTTTCCCTATCAACTTGTATATTTTAGTCTTTACTTTTCTTCTGAAAATTTTCTTGAATTATACCTTTTATTTTCTCATTCATTGGTCGCCTTTCTGCCAAGTCACCAGTTATATTTATGTTCCCTTACAGTGCCTATTTTCATGTCTAACTTTATATCACCAATCTTTTTCAACTCTATTTTTTATTTTAATTTGAATCCCCCTTTCAGGTTTACTTTCAAGTTCTGGGACTTATTTTCAATAGAATTCATTCTGCTGTGTTGTAATTTCTAATAGTTATTCTTTTAATTTATTTTGTCCTCAACTTTTCTTGGTTATTAAATCTACTTCTGTTGTCTTAGTATTTCATCCTGAAAACCATCGGTATCTTCTTGAGCATTTGTTTCATAGAGGGTATTAGTTTTGTTAAAACCTTTGGGTTTGTTCAAATTTTGCTTCACATATTTATCTGCTCTGTGGAAAACAACATTCAGTTCCTTGTTCTTATCTGTTTTCAATGGGTTGAATTCCTCCTGTCCTTTCTATTTATAGAAATCATGAGAATATTAAAAATTTCATTGTGAAGTCATTCTTAGTAAGCCAGGTATCTGCAGAGGGAACAGTGAGCCCATGAGTCAGAGCTCTCTGTGCACAAGTATCTGACAGCATACATGAGATGGCTGGAAAGAGATTGAAAGCTATAGAGACTCATAGAGACAGAGAGATAGAGAGAGAGAGTTGGCTCACCATTTTTCCTCAATAACTAAGTGTGGCAGCTGGGGTACTCACAAAACCCATCCTGCTCTATCGACAGCCACAGTTTTCAAAAATATCACATTACAGCAGTTCACTGTGTCTTTCTCCTGAACTATTCCATAGTGGGACCCCAAGAAGCTTCAGCAGTCAGCCAGTGTACTCTAAAACCTCTTATTTCAAATATAGAGCTGTTCTTCCAGTCATTGCATTTTGAGGTTTCTGGAGAGAACACTCTACTCTTTAGCTGTATCTGTGATACACAGTCATACATAGCTCCTCATACCATCTATCTCCACTCCAACCCAGGCATCACTAAGCTTTGATAGCCGTCTTGCCTACATTGTGATTTGGATTTATGGATCACTCCTGAATCTATTACAAAGAATGTAAAAATAAAATAAAATAAATCCTGTTTTCCTGTGCTTTTCATTTGGTTTGGGGACGTAGAAGGGAAGGGAACAGAAATATATTAATCTTCCATAATAAAGCTAAAATTCTAAATAAAATATTTTGGAAACAGCCAGAAAACTCTGCTCTAGATCAGCATTCATAAGGTAACCTATGTTCTCCTTTATTCATTTTTAACTGAGAAAATAGAGACCTTCACTTGATGTTCTCATTTATTTTGCAGTGGCCAATGAGAAAATATTAGAGTGTTTTGGAAAGTTTTTTTTTGGTCTTTTAAAAATATTGCCATATGTCTAAAGTAACTTAGAAGGTCTATTTCTCTTATACCCTTTTATTTTTGTTTACAGATTTGTATTTTAATCATGAAGATCTTTTTAAAGAAACCCAAAACAACTTTATTTTCTACATTGTAAAAGATAAGTTTTATTTCAGTGAAACATGCAAAAGGTTATTTTTCAGTTAAAAATAATAGTGTTAATCTCAGAACCATTATATTGTATTTAAATTCGATGATATTTGCTGAGCAAGAACAATGGAGACTCCAAGCATTTGTGAAAAAACTCCAGTACTCAATTTGAAAATAAATGCTTAGATGTGTGGTTTAAAAAATTCAGTTTACATTTATTAATCAATTACATATTAAAAATACCTCAAATAATTTCTAATTTATAGTTTTTGATGAAACATGTTAGTTCATTTCTCTTCTCAGTGAAGCTAAGGCCAACCTTTATCCTTGGGGGGGAAAAATGCCAGAATTGTGTGATACTGCCCCAGGATATGTGATTAGACATCAATGTGATTAAAGAATTCTGCAGTACCAGCAAGAACAGGGAGCACAAAAAGATGTTTCCTGTTCCGTCTCTCATACTTAGTAATCTGTCTGCTGGGAACTTCTGAGCTCTCACTCCTGTATGCCAATTGCCAATTCACAGGCAATGGGAGGGTTGATGCTAAGGAGACCTGACAGCACAGAGCAGAAAGGCACCAAAATAATACTGCGCCCTGAGTGGCCCTGTGGACATAGACACTAGAAGATACAGAAATGAGGCTGTAGAGCACGGTGGCACCATTTTGTTGTCCCTGGGGCCTGCAGGAGTCAAAATAAAGCAACTGTTAGAACAAAATGTCCTTCTCTACTGGTTTGCATGTGATGGCATGGTGATTTTGATTGTGATTTTTGCCATTCCTAAGTCTGTATTGCAAAGAAAATGTGTTTACCTTCTGATAGTACCTGTGATCTACTTTTTTATCTGATACTCTCCCTTTTTTCCACCACCCACCTCCTTATAGAAGACAGTTACTGAGTTACAATCATTTTTGTGGATATGTTGTACTAAGGCTGAGTCTGGGTGAGTAGAGCCAGTAGAGAGATGAGTAAAGAAATACAAGTTCCCTTCAATGCCAGGTGACACCAAATGGGTTTAAGGCCAATGTAGGGGTTTCCATTAAGGAAATGTATATGACAATGAGCCAACGCTAACATATATGCTGCACCTGTTAAGTATAAGGGATGGCATCAGGTGTTTCATGATTAAAAACTAAAATAAGAATTGAAAGTCATGACTCCTATTCAATGAGTTTTCAACTTATCAAGAGAGTCTAGATTAAAATACACAAAATGATTACAAGTAATATTCAGTAACTATTTCTCAGAATTATTTTATTCTCAATCATACAACTATAAATGAAATTACTATTGATATGAATTTATCATTAGCATACGTATTACATTTGACTATTTTCTTACAGATTTAATGACCAGTGTTATATAATCAGAGAACCCAAGATTTCTAAATGGTCCAAGAATGTGGACCCAATAACCACAGTAACTCCAGATTATGGGAATATATTTTGAAGAACAATGAGTTACTTAGATATCACAAATTTCTGCTTCCATGAGGCTAAGGATTTCAATGAAAAGTTAAAAAATAATGACCTGTTACAGAAATAGGTTTTT
Organism: Rhinolophus sinicus; assembly: GCF_057876585.1. Lineage (NCBI taxonomy): Eukaryota > Metazoa > Chordata > Mammalia > Chiroptera > Rhinolophidae > Rhinolophus > Rhinolophus sinicus. Next base: position 90,713,164 of record NC_142504.1, read on the forward strand.
ATTCCTGTCAGTTCAGTTAATTCAGTGTCTGTTATCACTGAAATAATTTCCTAAAGTTCTCATGTTTTCTTCAGATAATTTAACATGTTGTAGATACTGTTGGAGTTGATATGTGAGATATCAGGCAAGTTCTCATAAGCACACAAACAGTAAGGAGTTCAAGTGTGTAAAGAACAGGTCCCCAGTGACAGCATTATAGTGTACCCAACATTGACTTGGTGGTCTGTGGAACGAACAGTGGCTTTTTAATTGAAAAATCTATTCATGACCCAAAGAGATATGTATACCAGGTAAAATGCCCTTTCAAATTACATAGATTTTGATCCAGGGAGTTAAGTTGGTTAGAAATAGAAGAAAAGCATACCATCCTGTGCTTCCTAAACTTCTGGTGCTTTCTACACTTCTTGGAGGGGAGGGGACAGAGGAGTAGTGCAAATTGAGTTCTATTTCTAAACTAATTTTAATACAAACCGGGTTGCATCACCCTTGATTTTATAAATACTTTGGAATGAAGTGTAGTGATTGCATAATAGCCCATCAAATGGGAGGTTGATTAGTTCAGTCTGTTTTATATGCAGTTTAGCTATTATATTCTACTAGAATGGAAGAAACTGAACAAAACTGTCACCATCACGGTGATGCCTGGCAGATGGGAACTGAGGATCAGTCCCACTTACAAATGCAAAGTCTGAAGAAAGTAATAGTTAATTCTTCCATCTGATTCCCTATTCTGAAGTCAATATCATTTCAGAATTGTATTTCCTTAGAAGTATTATTCATTGGGACTTTGGTGATCCTACCTGTCCCTCCCAACTTGAGTTATCATGTCATGTAAGTTACTTTCTCTTTTATTGCATAGGCTAATTTGGATGTTATGTTATACCTTGGTATTTTGTTCTGGAAATGTTCTTTTAAATGCAATTTATTATTTTCCTTGAATTTCCGTGTTTCTAGAAAATGGTCTTCCTCTCATTCCAACACACACAAAATTCTCTTCCTCAGTTAAAGCCTTTAAAGTTCATGTCGTTAGTGTATGTTGCTGGTTTCTGGTGAACAAGGGACAGAGAAAGTGGTGACTAATATCAGAATCATGAGTGAAGATATGTTTTATTCATAAACTATGCACCTCCAGTGAAATTAAAAGCAAAGTAAAGGGTCGAAGCTGTGAACCCTTTTTCCTCGAGCCTGTAAACCAATAAAGGCTTTATATTAGCTATCGATATCTATCTCTGAGTTGCCTTAATAACATCTTATTCCCTGTTTTCACCAGCCATCAATAATATTTCTGCCTGCTCGCTCAGGCCCCTATCTCTGCGTGCAATTGCATTATAAGGGTCTATAAGCCCAATTTGCTTCACATTCTTATTTTTGGAAAAGGCTGGCTGGCTTTTGTAATGAGAGCAGCTGCCAAGAAGGCTTGACAGAATTTGTGGCCCATCTGGCTTATAATCTTCACTCAATATCTCAGAGGCCTAAACTCTGAGACCTGCTGATAAGCCCAGGCGTCCAAGGCAAGCGATGGCAGCCTTCTCTGTGATTTCTCATTAAGGGCAGGGACATCTCTCTGGGAATCTCTCATATCCTGGATATCACATAATTCCTTTTTTCATTTTCTAATAAGTACAAGAGAGTTGTGTTTTTTACAGTGTAGTATCTTCATGTACCTAGATTTGCGTGAACAGCCATTTGGAAAATTTTGACGTTTAAGTGTTTGGGTTTCCTAAAATATTTGTTGTTAGTTCAAAAGAAAATAAAAACAGAAAGGAACTAAAGCGAACACCATGAAATAGATCAGAATATATTAAGTAACGATGTATACATTTTAGTTTTTAATGATGATTGATTTTTCCTCCATGTATTTATACACATTTTTCATCACAGTGCTATCATATGGCACCTGTTTAGAGCAAACAGGGATAGATCGATAGCATAGCCACTGACTTACCTAGCATTGATTGGCCTGTTTTCTTGGTGAGTGAACAAAAGGAGAGAAAGATAAAGAGAATGCTATTGGGGGTAGAGGAGTGTATGGGAGTTGTATTGAAAGCACCCTTCTTCCCTGACTTGATGATTGAAGATGAATTTTAGAAATAATGTATAATATGATACTATTAATCTTTTCTGTCCTGCATTTTTTTTTCTGATCTCTCATATTGTGTTTATTATCTTTTGTGAGTCACTGCTAAATATGTCAAAAGAAAAAGGTAATATATCCCTTGCCCCTAGAAGTTTACAACTAGTGGGTCTAAATTTATTGACTTCTAAACTACAGTTGGGAAAACTGTTATTTCCTCTAGTAGGGCTGCAGAGAGCAATTCTATACGCGGGTAGAGCTGCATCTGCCAATGTAATTTAGTTTGGAAGATTAGCAAGGCTTTATTTACTATGCTATTTATCTTCTGTTTCTTATAGAAATTGCTTATGCTACATTTCCTATATTTTACATGTATTTGTAATAAACTTGAGATGGTAGTGACGATATTCTGACCGAAAAGCTCCCATGGGAAGAATCTGAATAATAAGTTATCAAAAAACAAAAAAATCTTGGCAAGGAGCAGTATTGACTAGTTGGTTATAGGACAGAAGACTGGATCATTCCTGGAGTCAAGACATATCAGTCAATTTTTTTATCTATTATTTGATAAACATTTATTGAGCGCATACTCTTCATCAGCTGCTATAAATGCCCTTAGGAATGGAGATTTGCATGAGTCAGAAAAACAACTATTTTGCAAAAAGAAGAGAAAAAGGCAAAGTGGGGGCTTGGGAGCTGTGGTGAACAGGGGAGCTTCCCTTAACAACATGCTCATGGAAGCACATCAAACAAAACAAACAAAGCCCTGAAAAGCATATGCAAGACATGCAGGCTGAGAGTGATCGAGAGGCCAGTCAACAGGTAGTGGCCTGAGACCAGGTGTGGACATACATATGTCACGAGAACCTAAGGAGAACAAATACAGAAAGCATGCCCCACACCCCAAGCCATAGCCAGAAACAACTTTGAGGAAGAACTAAAGATTTCATCATCCTGGCTTTGGAATCAATTCACATGTACCTGGCTCAGGATCTTAGAACAAATAGAGCTGGAGAAGACCTGCCTGCCCAGAGGTAGAGCACACAGGGGTTTCTGTCAGGTACCAGTGGAACCTTAAGCCATGGATCTTTGTCACTGACATCCGGTTTATTGACTTTCATGTTACTTTTACTTTATTCTCCCCTTTAAATTACTTAGTAAAAGTAACCTCTAAAATTATTAACTTGCCTTAGCTGAACTAGAAACAAAAGGAGTCTTACCCAATGTTGTGGAAAGGAGAATTAATTGGAACTATTATGGTTGCTGACGTCATTCTTAAGCCAATCTCTCACCTTTCTCTTCAACATCCACATTCTCAGAAGCTTGTTGAAAGATCATTAACTCCCTTTGGTATTCTAAACCACCAGATGTTCCCTGTTTCTCTGTATGGTAACAGCTTATATTGTTGTTATCACTAATTTTCCTGTCACTTAAAAATATACTATGATTTAAAATTTCCTGTCATTTGAAAAATACATTATTAGTTTTTTGTTTTATTTTGTTATGTTCCCTATTTATCCCCTTCACATTCTCAAGTAGACCATCTCCTGTAGTTAACTCAGTATTTGCATTTAGTAGGTGCTCTGGAAACAACTATCAAGACATTGGTTAATTCATTGATCGTTTAACAAATGCAGACTATTCAAATTGTAAAGCTTGAGACCTAGTAATTGAAGTGTTCAACCACAAAGAGTCCCGAATCTTCTACTGTAAAAGAACAGCTTTCTAATAATAACCACCTGCAAAGTTACTAAATGTGCTTAGAATGACTCAGACTTGTTAATAAATAGGCTGTATAAACATATAGAGACATCTTTCTACACACAGTACCGTTTTTATCATGCTCATAGCATGTTTTCTCTATTTTCTGATATGGATGTGGATTACATAGAAATTTTTAAATAAAAGTGCAATAGGAAGACCCTGAATGAAGGACTGTATGAATGTCTTCTCTCGTCCATGTGAGTAAAATGCAGCAGCATTTGGCTGCTCAACCTCATGCTCAAGCATTAATTTCACACTTTATTTCCCAGAAATTGAAGACAGTTAATTGACTTTTTACAACTGGTATTGAAACTTTTTCTACTTCATGCCTCATGAGATGGGAAAACCGTACTGTTAGTGGGGCTCAATGGCTTGTCCAAGAAGAGGTGACAAGCCAGTAAATAAAAGACCCAGATTCTATTCTATACTTTATAATGCCCTGTTTTCATTTCTATAGAGATTTATTGCAATTGAAAGGACTTCAGTAATGATCACAATTTAACTACTTTTCATGAATGTAAGTTTTCTTAAATTTATGAAAAAAAAATGTTGGAACTACGAAAGACTTTAGAAAATGAAGTTCAGAGGTCAGCTGTTCATGTAAAAGTCATCAAGTCAGAATTCAAACTAAATTCTCATGTTCTTTAACCTTTTTCAAGATATAACATAGAATGGAAAGAAGGAAGGGAGGAAAACAGATATATTCTGATATTTACCATGTACCTATTATGTGCCAAACCCCGCATTAGCCACTTTCATGCTTCTTAGATGATTTCATCCTCATCTTCTAGCTAAGAGTTAAATCCTAGGGTCACCATTATTCAAATGAGGAAATTGTTAGGGTGTGTGCATTACAGGAGGATCCAACACCAAGGAACATAGAAACCTATAATCCAATCTCCACTTTTTCAATTAGTCTGAGAAGATTTTGTAAATAGAGCAAACTTTAAGAAGTTACTGAATAAAATAAGAGAAGAAACTTCACGCAACTATTATGAGAGTTTCAAAAACAAGTTCTATTTTGACATAACATTTAAACAAAGTGTGATGAGTATCATAGGGCTTTTTACAAATATCTCAGCTCTCCTCACCCTCTAGGCATATGTCAAATTACAATTGTCTCTGCCACTGAAGATCAGAGTAGCCACAGGACTTGTTTCTGTCTACAAAATGGTAGCATGAGGCACATCCAGGCAGAAGCTCTCAGAGTCGGTGTACATCTTTGCCACCTCCCTTTTTCCTGTCTTGGACATGAAATAATCATGCATGAAGGAGCCTCTGTCAGCCTGGGTCCTCAAGTGACTATGATAAGTGGAGCCTAGCCTGTCAGACTCCTCTGGTGAGCATTCAGAAATTTGCCTTGGTAGATCAGGCTTTACTTGTTGAATTAATATAAATATGAAGAGCACAATTTTGGCTGTAGAGAGATTGGGCTCTTACCACCTATTTGTGCCACTTATTGGCTGGATGACCATGGCTAATTGATTCTCTAACCTTCAGTTTTCTCACATATAGTGTGGTCACAATGATATCTATATCATGAGGTTGTCATAAATTAAAAGTGGTATGACTTATATCTTGTTCAATTGAGTGCCTGTCACATACTATTGAAGTTTTAGAAGTACCATCATGATCATGTTGTTGTCGTTGTCGTCGTTGTAGTCGTCGTCGTCATCATTATCATCATCATCCAGGGAGACAATAAATCAATTTTCACAATATTTTTCTAAGGGGTTTTGAAACAAAGGGGGAAAAGCTTTTGTGTCGATGGATTCTAAGGAAGTTTGAAGATAATAGCCTCACAAGGCAAGGACAACAAAAGTGACACGTGAAGGCCACAGACTCCATGTACAGGACAGACTCTGTGAGCACTCAGTAAATGAGACATGGATGAACCACAGACTCAACTGAGGCAGGGATAGGAGGTGGTGACTGTTTGCAGACAAAAATGCAAACAAAAACAACAGCAAAGTCCAAAATAACTTCTGAGTCTTATTTTGTTAAATTATTATCTCTTCAAAAAAACAAAAAAACATTTTTTTTTTTCCCTTAAAAAGGTGAAGTAGAAATAAAATGCCCATACATTCATTCCTTTGCCTTTTCTTCCTCGGCAGATTCAGAATCCTGGGCATGACTTGAAGCTGCCTCAGTTGGGTGGATGGGCATCTGGATGTAAATCCTTGCTTGACTTATGAATCACTTAGGGAGGAAGATGTTACTAAAATAGAAAAACAATAACAACATCAAGGAACAAGTGCCCCACAATTGAATGTCAGAGGTTTTTCTGAGTTCTCCGCAGGGAACCTCCCACTGAGAAGCACAGCCTGAAATCACTTCCCAGGAGAGTGACTCTTAGAACCTGGATGTGCTCTGAACAGGTGTTCCAGCAAGTGCTGCCAACTGGATCCTTCCAGTCTGCAGACAGCCTCAGCAATTATTCTGAAACCTTCAAAAATAACACATTCAATTGGGACCTGGGAGAATAAGAGCACATATCGAAAGGAAAAAATACCAGCTTTCATAAACTAATAGAATATGCGTTATATATATTAATGTGCATGTGGTTATTCAAATAATCATGGGATGATTCTTTATCACCATCACTGTACTCCTTAAAGTTTTCTTAAAAATTTCCCTTTCTTTAGCCTTTTATGAATGGATTGAATAATTATCATATGATTCTCAAAATGAATGAATATATCTCTGCAACTATAGAATTATTTAATCCAATAAACAACTGGTCTCATAAAGGAAACTCCATATTTGGAAATAAACCACCAAAGTTGATCTCTTCCTATAAATGGAACAGTGTGAGCCAGTCATGTGGGTTTGGTCACTTCCAACTGGATTACATAGAGCGGCAATAGGAACAAAGAGGACCTGGTTTACTGAGAGGACTTCTATCCCAGTTCTATTGCCTAGTCAGCATTATATCTTGTAGAGATCACCAAACTGTCCTGAGAATCAGTGTCTTCATCTGTAAAATAAAAATAAAAAATAAAAAAAGGACCTGTTATACCTACAATACAGTTTGGTTAAAAGAATCAAGTAGAATGATGTGCAAGAAAGCTTCTACAAGCTCTAAAATACTGTAGAGATTGAGAGGAACTATTATGATCACTGCAGTCAATTGTGGAATAAATGAAACCACATTGAACCTGCATTTATTCCCATATTCTCTCTTACAGGTATAGGCTGTGTTATACAATTATCAACTTCTAGCATAATTCTTTAAAATCCCCTGGTGCTTAAGGCAATGACAAATTATATTTTATTATACTTTGTTTTGTTTCTGAATATATATATATATATATATATATATATATATATATATATATATATAAAATATATATACACATCATTTTAAGAAAGGAGAAAACCTGTTAAAATTGTGATAATATATACTGGTAACAAAAGATGAATACAAGTCACGTTTGACTTTTGCAATTACAAGAGGTGCTCAAAGTGGTTACCATCAGCGTCTAGACACTTCTGATTATGGAAAATGACTGAGCAACGTTGACCAAAGTGTCCACTTGTAGACATTATTTGGGCACCCCTGATATATATATATATATATATATATATATATACACACATATATATAGTTTTCTACCTGCAGGGACCATATTTTATTTAGCTTCTCCTTTTAAGTGGCTCCATCTGTACTTGGCCATAACAAGTGCTCAGAGGGTACTCTCCATTAGTTATTTTAAAGCTAGAGACTAGGAAGCATATTAAAAAGGTAAGAGGCATAATAGAAAAAGTTCTATACTTGTCTGGATATAGAAAAGTTCTCTGGTTGTCTGGGTAGCTTCATAATAAAGTTAGAAAACATGACAATTTATAGTCAAGGGTCTTACTGATTTTTAACCGTTGTCAAAATGCATGGGGTCAGTTGGAGAGAAATATAATGTAGGTATGATACAGAAAGACTGCGATATCTTTTTTGGAAAATTATAATTAATAAGATAAATATATATTCATGATTTGCTGGTGTCTTACTATTCAGAAACAGAAAAATTAGAATAAATAAAAAGTCCCTCTTTCTCACAAACATACACACACATGTTCCCACATCTTCCCATACAGAGAAACTGTGTTCCAGCTCTTCAATTTGTTGACTATTTCTGTATCAAATCCTTTCCTTCCTGGATTCTCTCACAGACAATCTCTAACCCTTTAACACTGAGATGTAATATCTACAAGAATGAATGTTCCCTGTCTGTTTTCACATTCTCAATTTTATTGCTGATGGGTATTTTCACTCATTATGCAAATATGGAATGGCAGGAAATTGATGACCTTGGGTCAAAGTTAAGGGTAGAATAAGCTATCTGACCAAGAAATGTAACCTTAGCCAAGTTTAATGAGAGACCAGCCCATGCTGAATTGCAGCGTACTCCTGGCAACCTAATCTTGGGTGGGCCTGGTAGTACTGACTTCTCAGGGAGGGCTCTCTACCTCACTTGGTTCACAAGACTGCCCATGGACAATGCTATTACTCAGAGAAAACCTGTGAACTGCCAAGTTGTTACATTTTCCAAATTCTATGCCTCTGCTGTGGAAGGGGAGCTTCTAATAAATAAGACACACTTTGAAAAGGGTTTTGAAACTTACCGGGTCCGTTATGTCCTATTATAAGGGTAGAGAGACACTTAAACCTGCTTTGAAAGAGGAGTAATGAAGGTCTTAATTGGAGGGCTACCAATTACAAGCAGACTCCATTAAAATTGCCACAAGACACATTATTAATACACTTAATGATAGTAATAGTCACAAGTTATTTAAAGTATTTATGTTAATGGCCCTAACTTACACCATTTATGCAAATGTTAACTTATGATACCATTCAGGGCATACATGTTTTGTTGTTATTTTTTTATTATTCATCATATTATATGTGATGATAAAATTTTACTGGGTGAAGTTAAATTTGTAGGTTACCATATATCTTTTGGGTCCCACATAGTCATACAATTCTGCTGAAAAAGATCTGGTACAATTATAAGGTATGCACTTACTTGATTTACCCAATGTTAGCACAAGGATTATGACTTTGAAGGTAGGCATTTTCATGATCAGCAGCTATTAAAAATATCCGTACATCTAGACAAATACTGTGGTGTAATAGGAAAGGATAGAAATGTGATTATATTAAAGTTTTTTTTGTTGCTCCAGTTTAAAATGCTATTTCTAATGGTACTTGTCTTAGTCACTTTGGACTACCATAACAAAAACCCATTGACTGTGGTGCTTAAAGAACATACATTCAAGAGGCTAAAAACAGGGTGCCAGTGTGGTACGGTTCTGATGAAAGCCCTCTTCCTGATTTGCAGAGGGCCACCTTCTCACTCTGTTCTAACATAGGGTGGGGGGAGGAGAGAGGGAGAGAGAGAGAGAGAGAGAGAGAGAGAGAGAGAGAGAGAGAGAGAGAGAGAGAGAAAGAGAAGCTCTCTGGTATTGTAAAGGTACTAAGCTCATCCTGAGGACCCTATCCTCATGACGTCATCTAACCCGTTACCTTCAAGAGACCCCACTTCCAAGTACCATTGCATTGAGGGTTAGGGATTCAACGCATATACAGAGGGTACCAGAAAAATGTATACACATTTGAAGAAAGGAAAACTGTATTAAAATTGTAATACTCAAAATATATCAATAAGAAAAGATGAATACAAGTCACGGTTGACTTCTGCATTTACAAGAGGTGCTCAGAGTGGTTACCATCAGCGTCCAGACACTTTTGATTACGGCCAACTACTGCTTGAACAATGGTGACCAAGGTGTCCACTTGTACACATTTTTTTGGCACCCTCTGTATTTTAGGGGGACACAAACATTCAGTCCATAATAATTACTGTAGGACTTTTTAAACAATAGGAATACAATAAATAATTTTAAAGTGCTACTGAGATCCATGCAATTAGGGCATTTCAGTTTTAAATATATATGTGAAATATTTGTCTTAACTATGAGCTTTAATTAATTGAAAGGAGCTGAACTTAACAATGAAATGAATAAATGTTTTACTGTTAGTAATAAAAAAAAATGCAGCATATTTCAAACAACATACAGCTTTGTTCTTACAGTGGGATCCTGCCAGATGCTATCATCTACCAACATCTCTTCAGGGAATCCCTATTGCGAAGAGGTATCATTATCCCAGGACTGGATGGTATCTGCTTTTGTCAGTCTTTTGACACGTTGCTGCCTCCCAGGACTACACATGATACATATGGATCCCACTAAGAGAGGCTGCTGGGAGTTCTCAGTCTCTCTGACTGCCACACTCAAAGTTCAATACTGATAGAAAAATTGTTCAGTTATTGTATTATTCAGGGTTCTCCAGAGAAACAGAACCAAAAGGATATATGTATATATATTTAAGGAATTTTAGGAACTTAAGGAATTGACTCACTCAATTACGGAGCGTAATCTGCTTTACTCATAGTTCACTCATTTAAATGTTAATCTCATCAAAAAAAAAACAAAAAAAACACACACACACTTTCACTGAAACATCCAGAAGAATATTTGATCAATTATCTCAGCACTGTGGCCCGGCTAAGTTGACATGAAATTAACCACCACAGTTACTTCCTGTCAAGAACTGATGCCTGTCTTTTTTTTTTTTTTTTTTTTTTTTTTTTTTAATCCGACTCCAAACAGGTTTGGATGAATGAATATTTTCGGAGCACTTATCGTGTATTAAGTACTGGGGCAGGTACTTACTTTTACACTCATTTTATTGACTCGCAAGACAATCTTGTGGGAAAAACTTTAACATTATCTTTATTTTACAGGTAAGAAATTGAAACTTGGTTTAATTGATTATGTGCAAGTCAATATCCAGGGTACATTCTTTTGGGAGACTGTATTTTAATGCATTTCTGTGAATTAAGTTCTATGTCGTGACACCAGGTTTATATACCTTCACTTTCCCAGTGAGGAAAAATTAATGTGTTTCTGAAAGCTACCGTCTTTCTTCCTCTTTCATCTCCTCACACATCTTCCCCATCTTCCCCAAACCCTACTGCTTCAGACCAACCCTGCTATACTACGATTGTGCTTCTAGTATTGTTAATTGTCACTATTAAAGTGGAACAATAATACCTACCAATTTCTAGAATTCCTGTGGGTTAGCCATCATACTGTAAGTTTTAAATGCATCATTGTATGTCATTCTATCACATGTGTATACAATCACACATATGTGTGTATGTGAATGTAAAAATGCAGTACACCTATGAAGCAGGTGTACTGTATAAAAGAGAGAATTGAAGTTTAAGGGGTTTAAGTAAATTGCCCCACATCCAGCAATTAGTAAGCAATTCAAATGAAATCTCACTATTGCTGAAATACATGTGTGAGGCCACTACCCCGTGTTGCCATCCCACCCATTATCACACAGGAAGCCAGTGTCCTTCAACCTCCATGTCTGCTCATTTTCATCCCTATCCTGACACATGGAAAATACTAAATACATAATTTTGGAATGAATGAATTCATGCAGCACAGACTAAATGGGTATTTATTGGTTTTCCAGAATATTGTAATTTAGATAGCTGGCCTTCATCCTTTGTGGGTCAGTGTCTTAGTCGGTTTGTACTGCTGTAACAAAAACATCGCAGAATGCATTACTTAAACAACAAACATTATTTCTTAAGAGTTCTGTGGGCTGGGAATTCCAAGATCAAGGTGCCAACAGATTCAGTGTCTGGTTAAGGCCAATTTCCTAGTTCATAGATAGTCATTTTCTTGCTGTAAACTCATATGGTAGGAGCAAGAGAGAGTTATCTGGGGTCTCTTTTATAAGGGCACTAATCCCTTTCATGAAGGATCTCCATCTTGACCTCTCAAAGACCCCACTTCCACATGTTACCACATTGGGCATTAGGATTAACATATGAGTTTGGGGGTGACATAACTTTTAGTCTATAGCAATCAGTCACACATTCAGTCCAAGCTCTCTAGACTCTTACCCACGTAATTCTTGCTAATGTACACTTACATGCCAAGTTGTATGTTCAAGTCATGATTCTATCTGCGTTTTGTACAGCAGGCTGCATTCATGATCTTCATTTATAACAGTGTCATGCTCACTACCTGTAGATTATTGTGAGTCCTATAGAAGCTTGCACATAAGATTTTGGCATCCATGTTATCCCTGGCCACTTTGCAAGCACACCCCACTTTCATTAATCTGAGTTTCTGTTTCTTTCTCCCGTAATTGTGCTTCCCTCTTTTTTACACTCATGGAAACCTGTCCCATATTTTCACTTCACCCCAAATCCTCCTTCCTTTACAATTATGTCTCTGACTATTCACTGGACATTTTTCTTTTTAATTAAACAACTACATTAAAGGTGCCAAGCTAAGCTCTTCATAATAAGGAGTGGTAAAGCAAGCACATTCTCGTTCAAGAAGTTTGGAACCCAGGAGAAGGAATGTAAAGAGTGAGAAGAAACTTACAGACTCAGAACTGCAGCAAATTCAGAGGAAGGGATGGTCACTTAGTCCTTTCCAGTAGAAGCCAATCTTGAGCAGAGTTGGAAAGAGTGAAAAGGTTCTTGATTATAGAAATGTCTGAAGGGCATATCAAGTGGAGGAAACTTCATGAAAAAGTCATAGCAGCATATGAGCACCTACAATTTATTTAATTTGACTAGTCCTTAAAGAATTATGGAAAAGAGTGTCAAGGAAAAGGGTAGACATGTTGACTGGAACTAGTTCATGGGGGAATGCGAATGTCATTTTAAAGAACTTGAATTTTATTCTGTAGACAGTGAATGAACAAAACACTATTTTTTTTTGTCTGTTTGTTTGTTTTAATAAATTTGATTATATAAAAGCTTCTGTGCTTTGGGGAAAACAAATGACAACAGGGTGGAATAGAATGGTAATCTAGCTTCAAGTTATAAAGAATATCTCATAGCCTATGCCATCAATGGAAAACATGCATAGACATTTAATCCTGACGGAGATCATAAGTAGAAGAAATCCCTCCTATTCCATGGAGGCCTCCTCTGGCCAACAGCGCTTAGTTTGATAGTGCTCACATCTGTCCCTTCACTGCCACCGGAACTAAGAGATTCCCAGGACTTCCATCCTCGCACAGGCTCACATAAGATTTGTCTCATCTATTTAGCTATTTAATATAATTCTTTACTCCATCTCCTATATCTTTCTGACTCTCCAGATCATTCTAATGTACTCTCTGAATAGTGCTTGCCACCTGGTATTGGGTCCTGCCTGGCCGTACCACTGATAAGTTGTGTGATCTTAAGCTTGTTACTTAACATCTCTCGGCCTCCATTTTCTCACCTATGAGAAAGAAGAAAATAAACATATATGATAATATGGTTGCTGTGAGGATTCAAATTATGAGTACACATAAAACATTTGGAACAATAACAGCAACAAAATAAAATTATAAGAACACTCCATGTCATAGAGTCAGTGCTCGGTGAATAGTAACTTTTAGGATTATTGGTATCTTCAACAAAATTTCCTATGTTGTACACTCTAAACCTTTTTTTTTTTTTAATTTGAGTAAATTCTGTCTTCAGAGAATACTACTGCTTATACCGTCAGCCTCTCATGTGATGTTTTGATGTTTGTTTGTTTGTTTCCCACACTGAATATCTTGGGTATCTTTTTTTTCTCTTTATTAACAGTTTCATATTATTTTTTCTTTTGTGCATTCTCAAAATCTGTAACTCTTCTGAAGTATGGGCCACCATACTTTATTACAACTCTTTCTCATGATTGTCTCCTACTGATCATGTAGGTAAACCCTCCATCCCACTCCTTCAATCACTCTGTCTTGCTGGCTTCTCTGTTACTTCTTTAGCCATCATTCTTGGTAATCCAGTATCTAAATTGGATACTTTACTAGTATCGACCCATTGACTTCCTTCTAGTCCATGTTAGCCTTGCACCCCCATAGTTATCCCTAGAATTGCCATCATTAACAACTGTCCCCTGTCTAAAACCTGATTCCGAGTGTTTCTGAAGGTGTTTCTGATTCCACCTTCTCTTGACCATTCAGTATCCTCAACTCAACAGCTCATGTGATGTGCTACCCTTTGCTTCAATAGACCTTTGTCTTTTTCAAAGTTAACCTGTCTGGAAATTAAAAAAACAAAACAAAACAAAAAACAACACACCACCAAAAAACAAACAAACAAACAAACAAGCAACAACAACAAAAAAAACACCTCTTCTGAGAATGTATCTCCTACTTCACCATTCAAGAGACCTACCCTTGACCTACTCCCCTTCAACTCAGCAATCGTTAGATTTTAACACATTTTAAACACAGGTCACCTGGAATAAATGTTCTAAAAAGAAACAGTTTAATGGCCCTGCACTGTCTAAAATGTTTCATAACTGACTATTATATTTTGAATGGTCTATAAACTCCTTTATTTGACCTCAAGGTCCTCCATAATGACCCCTGCTCATTTATCTTCTCTCCCTCACTCATTAAGACTCACTCACACTGGCCTTTTTGTTATTGGTGAACAACTCAAACCTGCTTTGTTAACATTGAGGTTTCTTTACTTGGAATTGTTTTCTCTCAGATTGTTTGAAACCTTCATTTTTCTCCCCACTCAGTTCTCTGCTGAAGTGTCACCCCTCAGTGAGGCCTATTCTGACCAGTCTTTAAAAAAAACTGCCTTCCACCCCATCATCACTCTTTCCTCTCGTTCGGCTTTGATTTTTGTCCTAACACTTATTTTAAAAGTTTTTTTTTTCCCCCTCCTGTTTATTCCTTTGTTGGATTGTTTATTTCCTGCCACTCTTATTGAAGGTTAGCTCTGCCAGAGCAGCTACTTTCGTGGTTCACCACTTTATTTTTGGTGCCGAGAACTGTCATTGCCACAGAATAGGGCTCAATTAACATTCTTCTTTGTAAATGAATGAATGAATAAATGAATAAATGAAGAAAGATTATAAAACAGAAAGTCTATTTAGGAGTCTCTTGCAATAATCTATAACTGTTACATCTAAAAGTAATAGTTCATTATTCATTCATTATATAGACAGATAGCATCTTGTGACTTTTTTCAGTAGTGCCAATTTGCATTGGTAACTAACTCTTGCTATTTTGATCTTTGTGTGCGCTGATGTTACATCTCCAGCTATAGGACACGCACACCCATATCCTGTGTGTTTTTTGTTTGTTTGTTTGTTTGTTTGTTTGTTTGTTGATAACTTAAAACATAATGCTATATTATTCTGGACACAGGAAATATTTACTGAAATAAATAAAGGTAAAAGAGTTTGCAAAATTGTTGTTCTCTGGTGCATTTCAGATCTTGCTCCTTGGCATTTGTTGTCATTTTGGCTTAAATAAACTTATAAAAATTTAAAAAAACATAAAGAAAAAAATAAATGATTAAAAATTGGACGTAGTGACAAATTTGGAGAATATGGGAGAAGTAGCATGTAAGTACAGGAATGTCTAAAAGCAGCTGTTGCTAGAATTGAATTATGTGAGACAAAGAAAGAAATGGCTCTTTCGTAGGGAGTAGATTTAGGTCAGAGTCTCCTAGATTTAGCACTATTGATATTTGGTACCATATAATTATTTGTTGTAGGGGGAACCTCTAGACTTTCCCCTCATTGGTAACAATTAAAAATGTTTCTAAATATTGTCAAATGTAATCCTGGGAGGCAAAAATCATTTCTAGTTGAAACAACTGACTTGGGTAATAAGTGTTGGGGAAGGTCTCGTCCGTGTACTCTAGATCCCCGCTAGGCTACATAAGAACAGGTCTTGAACCTGAACCCTCCCTTACCAAGAGATAGAGCCCACATGGCCCATGCTGGTCTTTTCAACTTGTGTAGGAATGTCTTTCCCTGTTTCAGGATCTATGAGTGTTCCTTTGTTCTGTTCAATCATGCATGCCAATGGTCCTCAGGCACACCCCTAGCTTTTAGTATTTGGGATTCCACGGGAGAGGGGGAGAGTCTGGAGTGGTGCATGCAGGCCTTTCCCCTATGTCAGCTGTTGGGAGCACCGACTAGCCGTGAGGGACCTATGCACACTATTGGAGCTGATTGTGATGTCTTTTCTCTACGTGAGTAAAAACACTGTTCATCCAGTGTTAGACTGTGTTGTGTTTTCTTGGTGACTCTGATACCAAGATGCGATGGGCAGAAGTATTTAGACTTCGAGTCCTGATGTCTGGTGTTGTGATAATCTTTGCTATCCTCCCTGTCAGTGAAGTCCTCTTCTGAAATTTGTTAAGCGTGCAAGGTGTTCTGCCCAACAATAAGCAGCCACATGGCATCCAGCTCCTTGCTGCCAAGCACATTGGCTGAGGAAGAGTTTGCAAGATTTACTAACCTCATCTCACTGGAAAGTCAAACTACACCAAGGAAATATGACTTTGTTCAATAGAATGAGACAGAAGTGACGGTGTGCCAGATCCAAGCTCAGGCCTTAGGAGGCTTCATTATTTCTGCTTGTTCCTTTTCACCTCTACTAATGCCATTAGAAGGACCTGCGTGGGATCTCAGGAGTGAATGAGAGACTTGTGGAGCAGAGCTACTTGTAGCCCATTAGCCTATATCAGCTGATTTTCTAATGAAATGTGATGTCTTTTCATATTCATGACAGGGTGACTTACTGAGAGACCCATCTAAGCTGGTCTATTGTCCCATAGCTTTCTGTGAGCCCCAGATCTACCTCTGTAACTTTGCCAACTTGACTCAGACACAAGTGACAGCAAGTAGCAGTTCACATCTAATTGATACAAAACTGGATTTGGGATAATTGTGTTAAAATTAGTCAAATTTGACTCTGATCATGTTTTCACTATTTCTTTCTTTTAGAATATCATCTCTAGAATTTATCATTTGATGCATGACCTCAATCTCAAGGCTGAGACTTGAAACGAATAAAGCATGACTTCTCCTGACTATCCAGACCCATTTTGGGCTCCACCACATAATGGGATCCCTGCTTTCTGAATTCCTAATAAGAATTGTTACTGACTCCTAATACTCTATTTGCTGTTCCTTTTACGGGCCTGCTGCTCTCCTCTCAATTAGATGGCCTATTCTTAAGGGATAGACACTAATTTTTAAATTTTGTTATTCTCCTACATCATTAATACTATACCTATTAATTAGTATAGAATAAGTACCCAGTAAATCATCTTTATTAATTTTATGTAAATGACTATAATGTTTATGCAAAATAACTTGATGGAGTGGTCACTGGCCTGGGTCAAAAAATAAGGTGACTTCATTTCAAGGTCACAACAGTGGCAAGAAAAGCGCATGTACCAAGGAAGATATGACTGAATTTGCTTTAAATTGAGATGTTCGGGAGAACTGTCAAAGACTTAGCTATGTCATTATGGACATCTGCTAAGGATGTTAAAGGTAAACAATCACCTGAAAGATATATTTGCTTGCATGTAGTGGGAAACAGCAGCTCATTAGCTCTCTGCTTAGCTCGTTAACTCACCAGCTCGTTAGCCCTCTGCTCGTTAACTACTTAGCTCTGATTAGCTCTGCTCACTTCCTCCTCCTATCACTCACAGTGTGAATGAACTGTAAATCTGCCAGAGCAACAGATGGCCATTCCAGGTCCAGGGAGGGAGTTCAGGAGGTGGAGGACAGAGTTTTCTGAGATTTTACTGACCTTGAAAATATTCCATTTTATGGAAGTCCGTGGCTTATGGTTTAACTTCATCATGAAAGAAACTGGCACGGTTTTATTTTAAGATGCAGAAGAATTCACTTAAATGGATTCCCTGGGATGACGCAAATGTGCTATTACACGGCCATGTTAGGATTGTTGGCACTGGTCTACCCGTCAAGCAGAGACTTGAAAACACAAGGGAAGTCCAAGAGTGTTTATAGTGAGTATTTATGGATGGTTTGTCACATGCTCAGCTCTGTACTGGACACCGATGGGGGACTCAAAAATGCTATTTAAGAGATCACGTGGAAGAGACAACTTTGACATGCACAAACTGTTAGAGAACACTAAATCTCAGTTGTTAATCATAAATTGTATGGTATAGGATATATGCAGTCTGGGAGTTCAGAAAATAAAACATTTTGACTATCAACACCAACAACAACAAAAAATAAACAAAAATAAAACATTGCTCCATTATTTTTTATCCATGCAAAATCACAAATTTGGCTTATATTGCATTAATAGCCAAATTGCCACATGGTCCACATGGTTGTAGTAGGCCAGGCCTTTATTTTAAGAATATTTGATTACCTGCGTAAATGATACGCCACATCTACTTGCTACTGACTGCAAAGTACACCATTAGTGATTCACTTATGTGAATCCAGGTAGCCTCCAGGTAGCCAAAACTTAAAGGGCATATATCGTCTGGAAATGATGACAAATTAAACGGTGTTTTGGCATCTTCCTTTTTATCTGTGCATACATTCACTTGTCTATATATCTGCAATCACCCACAAAGTAGTTAAGATAGCATCTACTACAAATAGCTTATTCTAAATCTGTTGGTCACATTACCGGTCAAGCCTCTATACAGAGATAATAGAGAGAATGACTAAGTTGTGATATGGTAGAAGAAGCTAAGATTGATACACTAAGAGAAAGAGCTGGGTAGAACGGCCAGATAAAATTCCTGAGCACTGAGGAGCTACTGGGACTCTGGACACCTGAGTGGAAGGGTCTTGTCAGGGGTGGAGGACCGACAGCACAAGCGTAGAGGGCTCTGGGAGCCAGTACTGTATCTGCCTTTCACTGCTGTGCATGACTAGATCTATCTGCGAGGGGTGGAGGGGGCGGCCGCTGCCAGCCAGGCCACCTTGGCTTGCTAGGAAATGCCCCACCGATTGTAAGCCATGCAGATACAGTCTGTTTTGTTGCTGCCTGATTGTCTAAAAAAATAAAAAATAAATAACTAAAAAGAGAAAATAGGAAAAATGCAAGACCTTTCTTAGATGCCCGGGGCTCTCTTATTTCTGCTGCAAGAACTTTTGAAAAAGAAAACATAAACAAAATATATTTCCTGTCTGCTCATAACAAACAGAGACTAAAAATACCATTACAACTGTACAATAGTTTAAGGTCAATGTATTCCCTCTTCATGGCTATGAAAACCTGACCTGCATAAGGCATTAAAATTCATAACACATGAAAATTAGGGAGTCCTGGAAGCACTTTCTTCTATATAAGTACAGATTTTCTCTGCCTACATCTAGCATTTAAAGGAAACCATCCAGATAATTAAAATGCCTATAAATGAAATGTCAAAGTTAAATGTTTTTTTTTTTTTTTTTTTAAGTCTTAATGCTTAGGCAAAGTGAAACCTTTATTCTAAAATAATACACTTTAAATACTAGTAGTATCTTGTGAGGGAGTAGAATAATTAAAGTTTGCCACATAAAATGGGTCTACAGGTCTACGTGCCGCTCCACTCAGTAAGTAACCTTTATGAAGGGGAATGCGATAATCAGTGTGTATTTTTTGTCCTTAAATACTGCCATTATTTTAAACATGAATCTAGCTGCTGTGGATAAAGCTAACCGTACAAGGCACACAGAGTAAATTAATCACACAAATACAGAAAACAGAGTTGTTGAGTTAGGCAAATTCTGATTTGGATTTTTTGTATTTGGCTTCGGTATTTTTCCCCTGTATCAGTATGCTTATTAGTCTTATTTTTTTTTCTTATCTTCCTATGTACCTCACCCTCACCTGGGTATAGATGCCATGTGGGAAATGCCCCCTGTGAGTTCTGCCTAAGTTTGGGGCGTGCATGTTACATCTGAGCTGTGAGACAGTTTGAGGACAGTTTAGTCTCTTGGTAGCAGTGTGAATCAATCCAGACGGTGGAATAGGCTGCCCACTTTTCTAAAGATGCTATTGTTACCGATAAGGTCTGGATCAAATGTTTCACACACCACACTCATATAAAAACTTACACTCACACTTTATGGCTGGCCCATGTGAATGCTAGGGCAATAGGTTTTAATAGGTGAAGCTCCGTGATCATCAAGGCTTACCTCATTCTCACCAAGAAGCACCAGCAGGGAGTGGGATAGGGTCGGAGCAGAAGCTAAAGAACTATGATGTTATAACTACTGAGAGGGTATCTTCTGGGATAACACACAACATGTCAGCCACCTGGATCGGCTCCTACCGCTCTGTGATGCTGAGTAGGCAAGACTGCAAATTGCCCCTGTCTGGGGGCCAGAAGCAGTAGACCTCCACTCTTCTCCTTTTGCTGGCTGGTGGTGGACTTCCCAGTGGGAAGGAGCAGATTGTTTGGTGGACATTCCTTAGGTTTACAGAAGATAATCCTGACTAGATCAGTTTCTGAACACTACTATTTTAAAACAGTTTTACTTATACCTTATTGATCCAAACCATTCTAGAAGGCACATTTGCTTGTGCTTATGTATTCCTCTAATATCCTATTAAGACCTTTGTACAGAAGTGTTTATAAATATTTATTGAGATGCTATTTATTAACAAAGATTCTTAGAATGCCAATAAGTTCTGAGGTAAAAAGAATACCAACAAAATACTCTTTGAGCTCTCATTCTAGTAGAGAATCAGTCGGAAAGCAAAGCTCAAACTTTTTTTTTTTTTTTTTTTTTTTTTTTTAATATAATGCGTTAAAATGCCCTCAGCAGTGATTGGATTTCTTGGTTTCCTGAAAGCACCTTGCAACTTGTCATTTGGCATGTGGGGGTGCTTTTCTAGGCAGGATTTGTCTTTTTTCTACTCCGATAAGCCATAAAAGAGAAACTATTTTGCTAGCACAATAAAACTCCTAGCATAAACATTCTTTAAAAACAAAGTGTGTGTTTTTTCCCCCATTTGATTGTAGAGAAATTATTTCAGTACTAAAATTGATCGTTTTTTCAAGTAAAAATACTGCAAAACTTCAAAACTTCTTTGTTTCCTCTAAAAGTTACATCCTTTAGAAGTTCAGTTTTCGTGGATCAGAAGATAATTCCATTCTTTGTTCAAAATGTGGGTACAAAAAAAGGAGGCACTTAACTCTGCTGTCTCTACCTAAATCCTGTCTCTACCTAAATCAGTCATGGCACCACCTCAAGGCTCTAGCATGTGCCATACCTGCACAAGCCATCTGGAGGAAGGGGAAAATGAGAAGCATGTGACTTCTTTTGATGGAACGAACCATGTTTGTCCCAAACACATTCTTAATTTAAAGGAAGAATTGATTAAACAGTTACGGGTTAGTACATGCATCATTTTCAAAGTCATAGGAGGGATTGGAAACAGTATTTTAGTAAATTTAGGAAGAAAGGAATGAAATATGACAGCAGAAAGAGAAGGAGCGTAAGAAAGGGCAGAGTACCTGCAGAAGTCTTTTACCATATTAACATCTTTTTATGTGGGATAGAATAGACATTCACTGAGCTTATGTAACTGAAACTAAATGTTGTGAGTCAGTGGAGAGGGCATCACTTTGGAAATGACCAAAAAAACAAAAAAAAAAAAAACAAAAAAAAATGGGTTACCTGATACATAAAATCTCACGTTATTTAAAGATGTAAAATAGTTCTGTCCCAGTTGATTCTGTCCTTTCCTCATTTTTTTTCCTTTTTGCTTATCCAATTCTGAATTCCAGAAAGTGATCTATACCCACAGAATATAATTATTATTATTATTATTTTTTACTTTTTACAAAATATTTGGATAAACAGAACATTGTTTTCATACCAAGGAACCATGGGGTTTGGTAAAGGCTTGCATTTTGGATTTAGTTAGATGTTGTTGTGAATCCTGATTTTATTGGTTGTCATATTAGCAAATCAATTCACTATTTTGAACCTCAGATTGTTTTGTTTGTAGAATACGATTAATTAATCTTAACACTATACGGATACATATATACTAGTACTTAATAAATAGGAGCTAATGTATAAGAGACAAGGTTCACCTCCCCTGCATTACTTGAGGGGACCCTGCTGCCTTTAATGGCAGTATATGACACTGTATGTTAAACAATAATGGCAAGATGTGTTTGCTACTGCAGGTTTTAATATAGTCGATGATATTGTGATAGCACGATACACAATATCCGGTAACGAGTTGCTGAACTTATGGTGATCACCTCTTTAGCATAGGGAATGTAATCAATAACGTGGTAATAACTTTGTATGGTGTGAGGTGGGTACTGTTGAATAACTATCATATACACCTGAAACTAATATAATAGTGTATGTTAGCTATACGTTAATAAAAATCTTAAAAAAAAAAAAAAAAAAAAAAAAAGGTGAATAGCAGAGGATTTGGGGTTAAGTCAAAGTGAGTCACCGGTTTGGGAATAGCACAGCTGGAGAAACAAAAGACAGGTGATGAGTTCCAGAAAACTGTGTCTACTTCCTAATTTCAGCACCCTAATTTCTCCCTATGGGGCCAAATCTTCATCTAGTTGCTGCTTTCCGCCCTGGACCTTCTCCATGCAGTGCCTAAATAAGGGCTTGTTGATTTGGTGCACAAGTCACTCCAGAGCAAAGCGAACTGTGTGTCACTTAGACCCTGCTCTGCACTGTAGCAGTCGGCTTTGATGTTGTAAGTTCCTCCTTAACCAAATTATGAATGCTCTATTTCTCTCCATTGCCACTGTAATGAACTTTAACAATAATTATATGCAGGCTCCTTGGAATAGATTTTTTGTCTCCTTTGGCGCCCATGCTCTCCTGAGAATTGCAAATCCTGGAGAAAATGTGGCAATGTAATGCATGCAAAGACAAAAGAAAGTTTCGTCTGACTGGGAAACACAGTGAGCAATAGACCAAGTCAGAAACAAGTTAGTGGGGAGAGAGGATGAGTATATACTTAATGAATTTAGTGTTACAAAGTATGAAACATAGGTCTTAATTGCTTTTTCTCAAGTCTATGGAAGATGGAGTGTAACCAAGATTGAATACCATTGGTATACCAAATTCCCCAGCAAATTCCCCTGTGAAGCCTATTTTGCTATGTATTTCATCTGTGTGGGGTTTTATATGTTTTCAGTGTGCTTTCACATGTTACACTCAGATCTCTTAATGCGTTAGTGACAAAGACCAAGTATCCCAAGTGCTTATCCGAACGTTTTTCCATTATATCTCACCAGAGGGAGAGGAGGGAAAGCATAGACAATACAAAGAAATTACCTAATTTTGATTGGATTTACTTTGATATGGTTAATATTTAAGAAGAACTTAAATCTACTTAAAAAACACACAAAAAAACACAATATAATATTGAAGAGGGTAGTTTCCATTGTCCCATTCAAATTTTGTCATTTACCAGATGTGTAATCCTTGACAAACCAGTACCCTCATCTTTAAATGGAGATAACACTACCCACTTCAAAGAACAATAATGAGGTTTACAAGCATTGGCTACAGAGTCTGCCTATATTAAAAGCTAAAAATAAAAGTGTTTCCTACATTACCATGTGCCTTGACTTACTAGATCTTACCTCTCCTTCCTTATTATTTCTTCTTTTCCTTCTATTGTCTTCTACTTTCCTTTATTCTTATGAATAAAAAAATAGTAATAATAAATGGTAATTAATGCCAGACACTGACACTTTACTAAATATTTTTTTAGGTATTATCTAATTTAATCCTCGCAGAAATCTTACAGGTTAGTGCTATTATTATGACAATTTCACAAATGGGGAAACTGAGATACAAAACCAGTTGTGTGACTGGGTGGATCACTGATTTGCATTCAAGAAGACCTGCATAGTTCTGCTCATTAGCACTGTGCCATATTGCTTCTCACCTTAATATTTTTAACATCAGAGCAAGGTTTTATCTTAAGTTATAATGCAACATTTAAACCTCAGTGGAAATGAGATTTAGAGCTTTCTTTTTTTTTTTTTTAATAGATTGTGACTGAATGGAAAGATCATGCATATCTAAGCTTCAGGGAATGATAATTAAGAGAAAAGTTACTGGAGGATATAACAAGTGTCCCTAAGCCTATTATAGGTAACTAGCATTTTCTCTGTATGTAAAGACAATGCACTCTCCCTCCCCGAAGAAATTCACTTCAAAATTATGAAGATAAAACAGATCTCCACACACAGGAAATGGCTCCAAATGTCCTTCCTTCTTCTTCCAGTCAAGCACTGCCAACATTGCAAGTGAGGTCACTGTTTTAGTACCCGCTTCAGTCTAGGGAAACTGCCTCTCCCAGCTTTGCCTCACTGATTGTGCTATCCTCCTGGATGTCCATATGGCTACAGGTTATTTACCCAGTGGTCTTTTTCTATAGGATATACTTATACTTTTGTCAACTCAGTGGTACATTAAGTTTGCTCACTATGAAAGAAGTGCCTAAAACAAAGCTTCAGATGTTGGGGAGAACTGAGATGCTGATGTCAACAGATGACAAATTAGATGCCTAACAATGCAAGAATCCTTACGGTATAGATTTTAACATAATTATCAATACATTCCTTTCAGCTGTTTTCCCATTTTAATTGCACACAGTTTACGTCTTTGTTTTATGTAGCTATTTCTATGAGAGGAGAATGGAAGCAGCAAGATGAAAATGAAAGAATTATGCAAAGGAATCGAAGGCTTGCCAAATACAGAATTTGTGGTTTCTACTTTGTGCATGATTTATGCATGATTACATTTTTCAGTGTATTATCCTGCAAGCTACTTCATTGTAGAGTCCCAGTTTGTCTTCCTGGTGTCTGTATTTGGATTGAGACAAATATGCTTCTTTTATTTTCATTCTTGAAGCCAATAACTTTTTTGGGAGATATGGAATTTCCTGATTTTAGATTAAGCACTATCCATGATTTCTTGTATTATTCTTACTTGACTTGATGTTGAACTTTTTCACCATCCTCGTTGGTCACCTCCTAACCTATGCAAAAGATGAAGGCAGATCTACTTCAAAAGCATTTTCCTCTTGGTTTCTCAAGATTAAGTTCATAATTTAACTCATTTCTGCCTTAGCTGAATCAGAAAAGAGGAAGGGGCCAAAGCAGGAAGATAGGTGTACCCCTGGATACAGTAGGAAGCATGGAAGGAAAAAAGAAAACAAGAAAAAAAATGATTGATGGTATTTTAAGATACCAAAAAAGAAAATCATAACAGCACATTTCACCACCTAGATTTACTAACGGCTGTGCTGAGGAAGGCAGGTACAACACAAGTTGTATATTGAGAAGAGAGATGTTACCCTGAAGTGACAGAAACATATGTAAATGGAGAGACAGACAAATACAAGCAGGCAAACAACTCAGGATTAGGGACGATTTGTCAACAGAAAACAGGATCCTACTATCGGGATGGGCTGTAGTAATTCTAAAAGGGCTTGGGGCTTGAATCCATCCTGCCTCATGTCAGTATCAGTCTTGGCATTGGAAACAGGGTAGGTATAAAAGTTAGGATCAAGTATGGCCCAATGGGGATTTTCTAAAACTCATCTACAATCCAGAACATAAACTCATAAAGGAAAATATAAGCAGTCATCTAACTCTTAATTATTATCTGGAAGAGGAAACCAGGAACTAATGTTTGCAATCATACTTTATATCACAAATTTGAGATTGTTATGAAAAATATGACATCCATTTCCTGTATCTGCATGACAGCCTATGTTACACTCACACAGTATCATGTCTGTTCCTTTTTTCTTTACTATGTCCATGAGCTTCAGATGTCCTTACCCT
The DNA here is from genome assembly GCF_057876585.1 of Rhinolophus sinicus. Lineage (NCBI taxonomy): Eukaryota > Metazoa > Chordata > Mammalia > Chiroptera > Rhinolophidae > Rhinolophus > Rhinolophus sinicus. The sequence goes on from NC_142504.1 coordinate 90,738,688, forward strand.
TTAGTTCATAAATACCTTTATCTTCCTCACCTGCATTAATAACTCTCCTCTCTTAAGAACCTTATGTTTATTTAAAGTAATGTACTCATCTTTTCATGCATGGTGTGTCTAAGACCCTTGCCATCAAGCCTTTCTCCCCATGTATTTTCCATGGAAAAGTCCTATGGGGACAGAGCCCCAAAGAACAGTTTCCAGGCTCTCGGCCTCACATAGAAAGGTGCTGGCTCAGGTAGTAAATGGCCATCAACTGTGATTGGATGGCCATCAGCTGTGGCTTGTTGGCCGTCAGCTGTAACCAGTGAGCCATTGGCAGCTAATATAACTGCCATGGCTACACTAGCAGGAAAATGGGGACTAGCAAGAAGATGGTCGCTGAGCTAGCAAGCACGGATTGTAGTTAGCAGGGCGGATTGCAGCTAGCAAGGGGAGTGGGTCGGTTGGCAGAAAAGCAGACAGCAGGTCGCACGTCATGTGAATCCAGCCTCCAGTGAGACTATAGCGGTATGATTCCCCTACCTATGGCTCCGTGGGTGTTCCTTTTTGGCCTCACCATGTCCTGCGTTCTTATGTGGGGAGTGGGAGCAGAGACTCCGCATGCCACCCTGCACGACAAGTCCTGTGTTGTTGTTGTTGTTTCTCATGCCCTATGCCTTTTTGTGTTATTTATTTATTTTTTAGAGCTCTGGACTAACCAATTAAACTTTGTGAAAACCAGTTCTTCCTCATATTTGTTGTTAGCTCAGGGCTTTAACTTAGAAAGGAGAGCCTGAGTGCCACCCTAAATTAGCACCAGGACCAAAGGGACAGGAGATGCAGTTCATAATCTGAGTGGCCCTTGCTCATGCCTAGGTCTCATATCCAGATGGGAAATGCAGGCAAAGCTATTGTTTTTCAAAGTTCCCCAGGTAGTTCTAATCTTAATTAACCTATACTCAGGTTAAACCTCTTTTTAATTTCCTCTGAATATCTTTAGGCTGAAAGGAAGATCTTTTTACCTAGCTAAAAAGATCAATTGACTAAATCCGAGGGAATAATAGACCTTCATATCTAGTAATCTATACTGTAAAATGTCATGTGACATATAGGTATGTGTGTGGATATGAATATTAAGTGGTTCAAATTAGCTCTACAAACTACTACAAGCAACATTTTTTTTTTTTTTTAAAGTTAGTCATGAGCAGGCAAATGCTACACTTAGAGATCTGCAACCAACAACTGCATGCATCAAGGTACTGCTTTGATGTCACGCTCCCTGATTCACACTGTAATACTGAGACTAGCTATCCATAACACCTGCTCTAATTCTTGCCCTTCACCCTAGATTCTTATGTCTGTTGGGTAAATAATTAGTATGCTTATATCAAAGACTTGGCCTACAGCAACTCCAGAAGAGAGATGGAGTGTCTGCATTTGTTTGGTTCTTGACTAACTGAGGTGTTTCAGGTTGATGAAAAAAATTGAACTCTATTTGCCCCATATACCTCTTTCTTTCTAAAGGCTTTTCTCCAGCACATTGTCTGCTGTGGGTCACATGTTTTCTCTAGAAGTGTCATGTAGAAAAAAAAGAAAAAAGAAAAAATAGTATCCATGTGAGACTGGACATTAAAACCCCATAAGACCCCATAATCAAAAATAGTGCTCAGGGAATGGGCGTATATCTCTGGCTGCAAGACATGCCTGATGACTTACGGCCAGCTCTAGGAAAGAGCTCAGATGTCCAAATGGGAACCAAGTATTATATTTTTATTATTAAAATTTTAATTATTTTTTTTCAATTAAATAAAATATTATCTGATTCACTCATATTTGTGTTAGGTGTAGCCTTGCCCAAGAGCAAGCAAAATAGTAGGAGGAAAACAATTGCAAATGATTGCAATACACAGTGAAAAGAGCAACAGTAGTATACATACAATTCAAAGGTAAAGAGTAGAAGGTATTGGAGTAGGGAAATTTTTAAGTGTTAATATAAGTAAGCATTCATTTCTTCATTAAAACCGTATAATTGTTTTACCATTGTTATCCAAAATGGGCAAAAAAGTGAAAAAAAAAATACTGAAAATCCAATTAGCTAGAGAAAACCATCACTAACATTTTAGTACATACCTATCTCTGTCAGAGTTGAACCAGAGAAATAGAACCATTGGTAGGTGGGTGGGTGGATGGATGGATGGATGGATGGATGGATGGATGGATGGATGGATAGATAGATAGATAGATAGATAGATAGATAGATAGATAGATAGATAGATATTAAGAGATCTGTTACAAGGAATTGGATTATGCAGTTGTTTGAGCTGGCTAGGCAAGTCCAAAATCCATATGGCAGGCCATCAGAAAGGGTAGCCTGGAACTCTACAGCATAAGCTGAACCTGTACTTCACAGTGGAATTTCTTTTACAGGGAAACCTCATTTCTGCTCATAAGAACCATACAGATTATCTAGGATAACCTCCTTTAAGTCAATTGATACAGATGTTAATCATACCTACAAGACACCTTCACAGCAACACCTAGTTTAGTGTTTGATTGAATCACTGGGGACTGTAGCCTAGCCAAGTTGATATGTAAAACCAACCGTCGTAGTCCACTTCTCAACTTGGCTCTTACATACATCTTCTTAAACCACATTTAAACTTAAAATAAAGACCATTACATACTCATATTTCAGTTTAACATGATACAACTACCTTATGTATATGAAAAATGCACTAATCTTTTTCCCAGAAGAAGATGCAAAGTCCTTGAATGGTGACTCCTTAATCTCCTGTAAATTAAATACTGTGATTTAAAACTAACCACTAATACACCTTATGTTAGATGTTAAGGGGATAAGAGAAGGAAACCTTTGCTTAATATATATATATATATATATATATATATATATATATATATTATATAGTCACACATTTATAACAAATAACTAAGAAATACTTACAACCGTTATAGTCCTCATTTCTGCAAAAGGTCACATGGTTATAGATGGTTTATTGCCCTTTGGGGTTTATCTACACCTTCATTCCTGAAGGTTATGACCCTGTAGAAGTCGTGCCTAAATTGAGTTATTGTGGCTTTCCAATGTCTTTAATCACAGCAAATGGTAGTACTGAAAGATGCCCCTAGGAATCTCTTGTGTTCTGTACATAACTCTTCCTTACCTCTATTTTGTAGTAGCAACCCAACTTTCCTCTGGTAATCAGGATAAATTACATACGACAGTAAAGTAACTCCCTTCTTTGTGTGTTGATTCAGAGGTATGAGGATTCCAAGTGCCCAGGTGGCAGCCTCAACTTTCAGTTCAACAGAATCATTAATGTACGTACTGATAGAAGCATTCTTCTCTTTGGTACTGAAAAATCTAGACCAGCAGGTCATAATGTTAAAGGAAGAGAAAACAAATATTTTATAAAATAAACTAAAATTATTAAAAAATGTGTACTATATAATTTTATATAAAATATAATATAAAATATTAATATTGCCTCTTCAAATTCCTTTTGGTACTCTTATCATGATATATCTATATCCTTTTACTTTTAATACATTTGGGGTTCCTTAAAGTGGCTTTCTTTCTAGAATGGAATTGAGTGTACATTTTTATTCAATATTGCAGTCTTATTCATTTAATTAGGATATTTAGCCCATTTATATTTAATATAATTACTGGTATTGTTTCATTTATACCAGTGCTCTTGCAATATGCTTGTTGTAGTCTATTTGTCCTTTTCTTCTTTTTTTCTCTTTTTCTGCCTTCTTTTGGATTGAGACATTTTTAGGATTCCATTTTATATCCTTTGTTAGCTTATTAGATATAAATTTGGGAGGGGCTACTTTTGTATCTTTAAGGTTTATAGTGTATGTCTTTAACTTGTTACAGTTTATCTTATTCAAGTAATGTTACACCTCTTTATATGTGTTATAAGAAACAACATATACATTCATTTTTTACAACCTTTGGGTTATTGTTGTTATACATTTTACATATGTATATATATATGTGTATATATGTATATACATTATATATGCATATATAATGTATATACATACACACACACACACACACACATATATATCATAGATTACACAATACATTTTGCTTTAGATAGTCAATTTTTAAAAATCTTTATTCATATAGTTACATCTTTCGTGCTCTTCATTATTTTTGCTATGTCCAGATTTCTCTCTAGTGTTATTTTTCCTGGGTCTACGGGGATTTATTTATTTATTTATTTATTTATTTATTTATTTTAAGTGCCGATCTGCTGGTAATGAATTGTGTCAAGTTTTTTTGCGTCTGAAATAGTCTCTAATTCACTCTTAGTTTTGAAATATATTTTTACTGGGTGTAGAAATCTAGGCTGTCAGTTTTTCATACAGTAATCTTGAAATGTTGCTCTTCTGTTATTTGACTTGAGTTGCTTCCGAAGAGAAGTTTACCATCATTTTAATCTTAACTCTTTTGTGTATAATGTGCCGTATTTTTCTGACTGCTTTTAAGATTTTTCTCTTTATCACTGTTTTTAAGCAAGTTAATTGATCCTTTTGGGTCTCATGTTTAAGCTTTGATGGTAGAACAAGAGGAACATTTATTCTAGGTCATATTTTTCCCTCACTATTTAGTTTACTCCCTTGTCATTCTGTCACTATTTTCCCATGAATTATAAAATTTTCTACTCTATCTGGTTGTAATAGGAACTATTTCTAATCTTGTGAAAGTTCTGAGTATTATTTGCTCAAATTCTTTTAAGTATTTCTCTTCTCTGTCGCTACTAGTTTCCTTATATGTATGAGGTATTCAGTACTCAGCTGTAAATATCGTACGAACACTCTGAAGAACTCTAAAGTTTTTTCTGTACATCTTTCTTCTTTCTAGAATACTGTCACGTAAAATTTACCTGTCTTGGCCTCCCCACACTCCCAGCTTTGCATCATTCACTTAGGAAGACTTCACTTCTCCAACTTGGTTCACTTTCCCTATGCCCAAGTCTGGAAAATTTATTCATGTGCGATGCGGGACAGTTGTAGGGCTCATTTCATTTGTTTTCTGTTCCTTGTAGATCACTGTAATTTGACTGATATCCAACATTTAAAAACATTATTTCATTCCTTTTTCTCAATTTTCAGTTGTTTCAGGTAAAAGGATAAATCTGTTTCCCTCTTGGCCAGAGCTGAATTTTGATAATTCAATTTTTACATTAAGTTATATTTTGAATGTCATTTGTAGGGAAAAAAGATGAAAAAGAAAAACAGAATTATAAAAAAAGTATTTCTGTAATTTGTAGTATATTTAATTATATAGAGCTGGCATACATTATTTAGCAGTCTTGATTTCAGAGCAATTTTTGTGTTTCTAACAATAACCTGGTGGACTTTTTCTCTGTACATAAATGTTAACTTGTCCAGTTTTTCCTTATGGGGTTTTTCTAAAAGTATAATTGCTAGAACAAATTGTAAGTCTTGCAACACATTGCTGAATTGCCCAACTTGGTCAAGCTTCAGATAATCTGTGAAGGATGAAAAAAGTAGTTAAATTTGTGTTTGAGAAAGAAAAAAAGACAACAAAAAACCTCACAGTTGTGTGAAAAGCTGTTGATGGTTGAAAAGTGGAGAGGCTAGAGGCAAGAATTCCAGTTGAAAAACCAATTAGCACGAGAGATGATGAGAATCTGAATTACAGGATTGCTATGAGAATGAAGAAAAGAAAGAGGGATTTTGGAAATATTTCTGAGGCTGAATACCGAGATTCTGAAATTAATTGGATGATGGAATATTTATGTAATTTGGCGTTGGACTGAAACGGGAAATTCCTAAGGCAAGGACGTTTTGTACATGGTCAATTCATTATTCAATTAATTATTTTTTATTGGAGTTAAATTGAATAGGAGCTGCCTATGGGACAGTCAAGTAGTGATGGCTAATACAAAATCAGTTTGGTTAAGAGATGTGAGCTTCACATACTGATTTGAGTATCTTCATGATACGAGCAAATACATGGAGTGGAGATCAATCATGAACGTGCAACGTAAAAATATCACTTCCTAGGTAGAATTTCTAGAGTGAGAAGAGAAAAAGTCCAAGGAAGGAATTAAAGTCCTGCATATATTTTGAGTATAAGTAACATAAAAGAATGCACCCATGGAGTGCTGGTTAGAAAGGTAGAAGGAGAGAATGGTATGCAAAGTGCCAGGAAGGGGAAAAAAAAAACAAACAAAAAAAACACACAAACAAATAAACCAAAAACTAGAAAGGGAGAAATTGTCCACAGTATGAAATACTGGTTTAGAATAATAAATACTAATAAATACCTTGGCGTTGGGCAATTATTTTAGCAAAATAAACAAACATAGTATTAGATCATCTAGGAAAATCATCTGATTATAGGAGTGGGTGGCAAGAGTTGTAAGGTCATGAACTTATTGGGTGCATGGGGCAAAAGTGAAAGATGGAGTAGTTTTATGCCTAGAGTCTAGCATGCCACTCTTGGTCATTGTGAAGTAGGATAAACTGGGTCTGGTCAGACAGTCTGGGAGTGTTAGGGTTGGAACTGAGGATTAGATTAGGGTTGAAGGTTCAATATAAGATTGCAACAAACATTCCAAACATGTTTTGCTGATTGTAGCTGGGTGTAAGTTTCAGTGTGCATGGATGTAAATAAATGGGTCTTCTTAAAGCTACAGAGACTAGATTCAATTCATATAGTATTTCCTGAATATTAAATTAAAAAAAAAAGATGAAAAATAGTTAGGGATAGGGAGACAGGAATGAAGAAAGGGAAAAAAATTGTCTCAGTAATTGTGAGCACTTATTTTCTACAATTCATATAATGAATAAAAAAGTTATTAATAATGAATCCATCTGATCATTTCCTTACCCTTTGGGGCATAACAGAAACTGTATAGAAAAAAAAGGAGTGGGTTGGTAGGAAGTAAACAAATATTACAGAGGTTTTCATTAATAAGAGAGGCTTTTAGGAGGGGACAATCAGTTGTCTAATTGTTACTGTCAATCCTTCAGATAATGTTCTAAATCATAAATGTTTAGTCATTATTTTAGACATATCAGTGTAAAATGTGGATTCTAGTGTAATTACATGTCACACCCAGGTCACCTTTGTAACCCAGGAGTTCCCTTATGATTAATGTTATTCCTATGATTGCCAAAGGAATTAATAATAATTAGCTCCCTATAGCCAGAAACACAGATAAACCACCTGCTTTCCCCTTCCTGATTCATTTATTTCATTTTTTTTAAAAACACAATGAAACAATTACCTTCCATTTGTGACATCACAATCACTCCCATAGCAACAGGCATCTCTTTCTATATTTCAGCATGGGGATAATCAGAGAGCAGATATGAGTTTTGAAGGAGAAAGAACATATTTATATATAAATACACTAACAAGCAGCAAGTTATGGGAGACAGAAATAGAGAGCAATAGGAATATTCTCATAGATAAGGTCTTCTTTTTTAAATGTTAATTTTTGTTTGACTGTAAGCTTCATTTTTTAAACCCTTTCTCCCATTATTATCATCATACCTTAAGTGCTTACAGCTGAACACCAGTTCACTGTGACCTTTCTGAAAGCACAAGCCATTCTTTCTCTTTGTCACTGTGATAATGGAATGGATCAGATTCTTCCTGCAGACACTATAATGGAGTTCAACTGTCTATGGCATACACTGATGAAAAATGTTAAACCTTTCTTGTCTCCACCATGTGCCGCCACAGCACACAGCAGATGCCCTGCCTGGAGATGCCCATATGGCAGGCTGGTATCGGTGATATTTCCTCTAATGTCAGGGGAGACTGCTGTATGGAAAGGATGCTGTGGGTGCCATTTGGAGGCTTAGGTACAAGTGCATTGAGTGAGAGCCACTTTATCTGTCTCTGCCTGTCAGGGACACAGGAAGCTCTTTCACTACCCACTCCCCGTCCACACACACAACACATATCTATCCCCTTACAGATGCCTGATGTTCCTTTAACAGTCCATACTTTCTTTTTCTTTTTTAACTGAAACTGAAAAATTATGCATAAAATGCAAACATTACAGGCAAGGCACATGCTGACTTAAATCCTCATTATACAGCTATCAGTATCAATCTCGGGTATTATTCTGTTTCTCAAAGAAAAATGCATTGTGGGCTATGTACTGTTAAGGTAATGGGGCAGCTAGAGTGGGGGGGTAAGGAGGAAAGAAACAAAAAAATTGTAAAATTCACACCTACAGCCACCAACTAATAATTTTGTTGGTTCTCTATCACTCACTATTATTATCCATTGTCCTTATTATTTAACTAGCCATTTAAGGCTAGTGAGGTGATGGACCCATTAATGAAGGGGAGCAAAGAAGTGAACAGACTTCTCTCATCCTGGAGATTTAGTGAGCAGACGTTCCAGCCCCACAGATATTATATAAGCTACAGTTTAATTAATTTTGGCAAGTGGAATACGTATAAGATAAGAAATTATGTAAGGCAGGATGATGACGATGATGATGATGATGATGATGATGATGATGATGGTGATGATGATTCAGTGAGCATGCTTTTTTCTAGTCTCTTCTAATTCCTCACTGGAGACCCTACAGTCTAGAGACCCGCCATTCAGAGACTAGTGGCGGTAAACTGATCCAGGCTTCTGGTGCCACGGCTCTATTACCTAGGAATTACAATATAATGGCCTTGTTATAGGTTTTCCAGACTTCTCTGGAGAAAGCATATCTCCAGGATCATTCTGATCTGGGTTAATTTTTTATTTCTGTTCTTCTAGATCCACATTGCTGCATTATCATGGGTAATACAATAAATAATGTCTCACATCTAGTCCAATCCCATCATGACTATGTGTTGGTGACCAGTCTGAGGGCACATGAGAACTTTTTCTTTCAAACTATAAAAGCCTAGGGAGAATTAACGTGGAATACCTGATCGTGGCTAATCAACTATACCATAGTTCAGTTTCTTCTTCAGATACAGACTGAAACCTGATGTACGCTTGTCAAGTCAAAGGCCAAGTGAGGGAACTGTGAGAATTGTTCTACCTAAGGTTCCGGTATTAGCAAAATATCATGGCTGGCTAAGGTGTTTGCATTGGTTTTACTTGTGTCTATGGAAATAGGCATAAAATGATATAAGACTCCAATGTTTTGTCTCTTTTTCTTTGGTCATGTCATCAGTTAATATATTGAGACACTGCTACTTTAAGGTTCTATACCCCAAGTGTTCAACCAAGTATATAGTACAGCTTATGTTTGCATTAGCGAACAGGTTAGAGGCTAAACGCTGCACTGATTAACACAGATGGTTTATAGTAACACAGCCTGCATTCAATCCCTATCTAAGATACGTTTTGTTACCTCCTTATGCCTCAGTTTCCTAATCTTCTCAAAAAAGATAGTAATGGAAATCCATAGCATGGATTGTTAAATGAAGTAATACATGAAATACCTACAACAGTGGCACAGGGCACAGTAAATCCTTTGTAAACGTATTAGTCACTTCTGGTGCAGAGGAAAGCTGAGACTGTTGAATGCCACCCCAAAATAAGTTCTTTGAAGACAAAGACTTCAATGTTCCCTCCAAACACACACACACACACACACACACCCCAGAACGTAGTTCAGTGCCTAACACAAAACTAGGACTTACAAGTGTTCAGTGGTGTCTATGTTCTGAAATCTCTAATCGGTGTACGATTAATCTATCTCTGGACAAACGGCTGAATCTTTTGTTTGGAGCTCCTGTTGAGCAACCTTCCTAGGACAATAGGCAGATGAAGTATCACATTCCTAAAGTTAATAACAACTAAGATACTTCAAAACTATATACAAATTGGCTCTGGTTTCCTGCCAGTGGGTTTTGCTGGTACATTGGATGAAGCTTTGATTGCTGGCTAGCAAGTGCACTGACTTGATGTGTGTTCCCTGAGGTTTTAATCATTTTGATCACATTCTTGTCTCACTGAAAAGTGCAGTTGTTGGCAATCACTTCTTCCCTCATTACTGCCAACTGGCTCTGGCCTGCTATCCTTTTTTTTTTTTTTTTTTCCTTTTATTGCTTCCTCACTCTAATTTTTCATAACATAACTTAAAAACAGTCCAAGCACCTTGGCTACATACCATGCTTGGCCGTTAGGAAGATCCTCACTGGAATAATAAATTCCATTGAAGTTTATCAAAATAAGAAATGCAATAATTAATTACCTTTCTATACTATTGTCATCCATATTGAGTCAACTCTCCACCATATTGCTGCTGAGAACAAAAATATATGGTATTTATATTCATTGCGGCTGTCTTGTGATAGCTCTTTTGATTCATTAATTGATATGTATACCCATCTAACAAGTCTTCATTGAATGCTTAATATGTACCAGCTATCGTCCAAGTTACTGGGAATACAATGATAAACAAAAGTAAATGCAGCCCTTGATTTGATGGAACACTTATTCTAATAAAAGAAACAAACATCAACCACACAAACCAATGTAAAACTGTAACAGTATTTATGGTCTAAAGTTGAAGTATATGGTTCCAAAACTGGTAGGAGTATTTGACCCAGTAAATCTGGTTAAGGACCTCTTCCTGAAGACCTGACTATTGCACAATGAGAGTAATGACTGATAATAGGGAAGACCTTTCTATGTTGGAGGCAGAGTAAGTGCCATGTTACTGAGATGGAAGGGAAGTTTGATCCCAGAGTCTGAAAGGAACAAACAAAAGACTGGAGTAATGGAAACAGGAAGCATGAGGTGGATAAAGCTGGAGGGGTTGTTAGGGATCATATCATATGAGATCTTGAAAGCCAAGTTAATAAATTAAGTAGAGTTTAAGAAAAATGAGTTGTGAATAATTTTAAACTGAAAATGGTTATGATTCAAATTTGCATTTTGAATATAACATTGACTAAAATATAGAAAAGGGATTTTATTAGTGGACAAGAGATAAAGATAGACCAATAAAGGGGCTGAGATAAAAATCCTAGGGGGTGGGGAAAGAGGTCAACTGGACAAAAGTTGTAGAAGTAAATATGAAGAGAACTAGAAAGATCAAAACATACATAGAAATAAATGAGAATGAAAATATATCAAAATTATTGGGATGCTGTGAAAGCAGAATTAACAGAGAAATGTATATCATTATAGCCCTATCTCAAGAAAGAAGAAAAATCCCAAATAAACAAACTAACATTACATTAAAAAAAACAAAAAACAAAAAAATGCCAGAGTATTTAATGAACTTCCGTCCATGTGGCTTTAAGCTACCAGGACACAGACTCTTTCAACACCCTTAATCTTCTCCTCAGCTCTTCTGCAGAAGAATTTGTCCTTCACAATGACTGGCTGCTTTCAGAGCTTTCCCATCCCCAGAACTTTTTAGTAAGTAGCCCAGTTGCACCACATCAATGATAGGAGCAGCTCCAGTTTTGTTTCTGGCAGTATTTACCTGTGTCTGCTCCCTGACCAAGGTCCACAGTTTATCAAGGCTGACAGTTTGGCAGAAGCTCTGGTTCTTCTTTAAGTGGTTATGCCTCATACCAACTTTCTCAAAGTAACCTGGGTGATATTTGTCACAGTTGATCCTGAGGTGATGCATGCCACCAGCATTACCTCAGCCTCCTGGGTGCTTCCAGTGCTTGCTGATGTGGCCGTGGCCATGGCTCATGTGGACCCGAAGTTTCTGAGTTTTCCTCCATCTGGATGGTATGTCATGAGCTAGGATGAAGGACCCCTAACATTACATCTTAAAGAACTAGAAAAAGAAGGACAAATGAAACCCCCAAATCTGCAGAAGGAAGGGAATAATACAAATCAGAGAAGAACTAAATTAAATAGAGAACAAAAAGACAATAGAAAAGAAATTAATGCAACAACATGCTGGTTCTTCGAAAAGATTAATAAAATTAATGAACCATTGGCTAGACTCACTAAGAAAAAAAGAGAAAAGACATAAATAAATAAAATCAGAAATGAAAGTGGGGAAGTTATCACGAATGCCACAGAAATACAAAGAATCATCCAAAAATACTATGAAGGACTATATGCCACCAAATTCAATACCCTTGAAGAAATGGACAAGTCTTAGAAATATATAGAATAAGCTGAATCATCAAAAACTGGAAAATCTAAATAGACCGATCAATAGTAAGGAAATTGAAACAGTCATCTAAAACCTCCCCAAAAGCAAAAGCCCATGACCAGATGGCTTCACTAGTGAATTCTACCAAACATTCAAAGATGATTTAATATCTCTCCTCAAAATCTTCCAAAAATTAAATAAAAGACAATACCTCGTAACTCATTTTATGAAGCCAACATTACCCTGATACCAAAACCTGGTAAATATAACACAGAAATAGAAAACTACAGACCAATATCTCTAATGAACACAGACAAAAAAATCCTAAACAAAATACTAGCAAATCAAATACAGCAATACATTAAGAAAATTTTACATCATGATCAAATAAATTTCATTCCAGGGACAAAACGATGGTTCAACACCCACAAATTGATCAATGCAATACACCACATAAACAAAGGATAAAAATCATGTGATAATATCAATCGCTATAGAAAAAGTATTTGATAAGATACAACATCCATGTATGATTAAAACAATAAAGTGGATATAGAAATAAAGTATCTCAACATAATAAAGGCCATATATGACAAACCCTCGGCTAATATCATACTTAATGGTGAAAACCTGAAAGCCTTTCCTCTAAGATCAGGAACAAGAGAGAGATGCCCCCATCACCACTGTTATCCAACATAGTGTTGGTTGGAAGTTCTAGCCAGAGAAATCAGGCAAGAGAACAAAATAAAAGGCATCCAAATTGTGAATGAAGTAGATAGGATAAAAGCATATTTAGACAGTAATATGAATAACATTTAGAATCAAGCATGCATCATTAATCTCAGGGTGATTCCTAGTTTACAGATTGTATAAGTTGGGTGTATGATGGGGCATTTGTAAAGATAAGAAACATGTAAGATGACTATATCAAGTTTAGTTTTAACTATATCAACATTAAAGTATATTGGGAATATTTAGGAGAATATGTCAGGTGAGAAGATGGCTCCTGAATATGAGTATTTGTGAGCTATCTTCTTATGCCTGGTAGTTCTAATCGTAGGAAAGGATGGACTTGCTGAGGCAGGGAGTGTGAGTGATAAGAGAAGTGTGAAGAAGACTCAGCTTTTAGAGTTTGAAAAACTACGCACCATGAATGCCAGGCCTCCCCATTAAATTAATAATTCAATATTTAGGATGGCCTCCTATTGAATTAGGAACAGAACCTGGACAACTGGATAAAAGATACATGGGAATTTGAAGGATTGTAATAAATTTTCTAGTGGCTACAATAACTTATTATAGATTTGTCTGTGTAGATTAACACTGACAATTATTAATACCTCTTGATTTTTCCTGAAGATCAAGCGAGTAACTGATCACGTATGTTAATTTTCCACTTTTTTTCTCCTATAAATAGAGACAGTAGACTATCATTCATAGTGTTGCTCAATATCCCTTATATGAACACCTGAGAAACAAAATTTTCTCATAGCTTGTACTTGCTCTTAACTCAGAATATTTCTGACAAGGTAATCTCCCTGCTCTTCAATAATCAGGTCATTTGTCCCCTCAAGCTAAACCCCTGGTATCCTTTTTAAAATGTAAACGTCTTTTCTTTGGCTTCAAGGCTCCTTCCTGCTTTGCTCACCTGTGTATTTGTTTCCCTCAGATGTCTAGGCTTCTCACCACTACACTATCCTTCCTGCCTTCAAAGTAACTTAATTATGTAGGTCATTCTTTTCTCTTTTTCAAGCTTTTATCCCTTTCTGCATCCTCTTACATCTTCTCCGTTGGGGTTGTCTACAACTCAGATATCCCCAGTTTTATTTTTCTTTTTAAAAGGTGGGCTCTTCCTCCAGAAGTTGAGAGAGACACCCAAGTCTCTGAAGATAGGCTTTTGAGCCATCTGTAAACTAAACTGATTAGTCAGTCCAGTGCACTGTGGGAATATATAAAAATAGATAAACATGAATATTCCTGCTCTCTAGTTTTCTTATAATTCACTTTGAGTATAGAGTATCTTTCAGCCCCCCTTCCCCCTTTCAAATTTGGAAACCAGAAAACAACTCAGGTTTTTATGGCAGGTAGTACAATTAAGACAATTAAGGTGAAATAGGAAATAAAAGTGCTGTCTGATGGAAGCGCATACTCTTCTTCCCACCCCACTTCTACGTGATCTAGTCAATTACTTCTAACCCCCCCCTTACCTTTTCTGAAAAGCAAGACTATAATAATGACAATATATTTTTATAGGCTTTTATGTCAATAGTCATAATGCCAATAACGTTGATAGATTTTTAGTGCATTAATTGGTTGCTTTGGACATTTGCATGCATTTGAACTTATCATATCACTGGTGTGGCTTTCCCCTCCCTTTCAAAGATTTGGGCAATGTCTTCTCTCAAATCTCCCTTGACAATCAGCACTAGGAAAGGCTGATATGTGAATCTCCCAAGCCGTTCTTAATTAATCATATTTGAGTAAAAACGACTTCCACTCTAATAGTTCAATATGCAAGAAATATGTATCTGTCTGTAGATAGGATCTGATGTGGTTCGATGCCTATCAATTCAAAAAAATAAAATAGTAACCCAACACTCATGCATCTCACAATGTAAAGGAAGGTGAAGGCATGGGTACAGCTAGCTGTAGTATAAGTTGGAACAGAGTTTTTCTTGGGGAAGTGCCATGAAGATTCATTGAAGAGGGTGACAACTTTCACTGGAAGACTTAAAAAGTTCCCTGATGGGAAGGGGAGAGCTCTGTAGAGGTGACCAAATAAACAGGCACAGAGAGTGGAAAGAATGCACTATGTCCAAAATTCTGCGAGTAGCAGGGGAGTAGATATATGCAGCTAAGTACCGGGGAATGAGGTTGTGAAGATGGTGTAGGATGCAGCATGGAGAGTACAATGCCACATGAGTAGAGACATTCATCCTGGGGTGTCTAGAGCACTTATCACCTATTATTAATAGCAACCTTTTGGTTTAGATAGCAGATTATGTGATTATCCTGTCCATAAGGAGCAGTGACAGTCCTATAGATTGATGCTTTCCACAGTGCATTTAACAGAAGTGCAAAACAAATGTTGATAAGGACTCTGAACAAAAAAATGCCATTGACTATTGTGAGAATATTGTTTAAAACTTACGTCCTTCTTAAAGACATGCAATGCATGCTTACAAGTCTTGTGTTATAGAAACTTATTTAAATATTTTGGTGATTTTTGACCACAGAAACGTCTTTATCACAGGACACAACATAACATATCAAGAAAGTGGAAATGGTTGTCTTTTGATTGGAAGAGTGTTACAGGATAAGTTTTATGTGATAGGGAGATTAATCTTTAGAAAGCTGGGTTAATAAGTGACAAACACGCGAGGTGGCAAGATATATTATATTTTTAACATTTTTACTTATGCTCTATCTTAATCTAGTATGACAGATTGCATTTTCCTACAATGAATGCAATAACTTCTCATATTGCATGTAGTCTTCCAGAACCTTGCAACTCCTCCATCAAGAGGTGGAATCTAAATCTCTCCGCCTTGAACACAAATCAGCTTTTGTGGCTGACTTCACTAATAGGATGGTGTACAAGTTATGCTATGTGAGGTCCTAGTTTAGGTCATACAAGATGGTACAGATTCTACCTGACTCTCAAGATACGTACTTTTTGATCCCTGAGTCACCCTTTAAGAAGTCCAGCCAATCTAAATCTGCCACGCTAGAGAGACCACATAGAGATAAAGAGAGATGCCTGAGGATCTCCATATGTTCTGCTGCCAGCCATCTGTGCCTTCTCAGCTCAGGTGCCAAATATATGAGTAAGGAAGACTTGGAGACCACTTCAGCCTCAGCCAGTGTCTGTCTTATTCTAGCTACATGAGACACCCTGAGTAATAACTGCTAACTGATCCCAATCAGTCACCACCCCCACCCGCCCCCCAAAAAAACCCAAACAAACAAACAAAAACAAACAAACAAAAAAACTACTAGAGATAATAATAATAAATGACTGTTTTTGTTTAATGCCACAATGTTTGGCACAGTCTATTGCAAGGCATTCGATGACTGGAGCAACCGGATTTATAACAGCTTCAAAAAGTCTTAAAACATGATTAAATAAAATTTTAAAAGGGGAACGGACAAAATTTAAACAACAAAGTAAACATAGTAAAGATAAAATGGAGCTAAATGTGAGGTCAGTTCTTAACCCATGATGTGTTTTCTTTAAATCGGTTAAAGGTGTTCCCAAATGTGGTTCTAAGCTTTCTAAGAGCCACAGCCACCATGGACTCTTTCATCATCAGTACTGACCAAGTGGGTGGATGGAGTCTCACAGTAGAGGATTATTCCTTAAAAGGTAATGGATGAACTAGACAATGAGCACAACACCAGGAAGTTCAGTCAAAGTCTGCAGAAGATAAGGGATACTGAGAGTGAAGGGGTGCAGTGAGTGAATCAAATATTGAACACGAACAAAAAACCCATTTAAAGGAAAAGAGTTTTTAAATAGCATTGATTTAACTTAATAAAAGAGAAGAAAGTATCAAATATGATTCTGATATTATGAGTTCTGGTACCTAAGAGAATGGTGCTCCTATAAAGGAAAATATGGAAAACAGAGAAAAATGCTTGCAAGAACAATTTTGTTTGAAGTTTTGTAGATGGTCGGACAACCAGACAGTGATATTCAACTCTATAGGCAGATTGAAAGAGGGGATGTGATGCCGAACATTAGTAAAATTGACAAGTTCTAAGATTTATTAGTTGTCTTTCTGGAGGTGAAAGTTGAAGCGGTGACCATCAGTACAATTGTCCGGAGAAAGTGGGGAGAGAAAAAAAATTAAAAACACGAAATCTCAAGACAGTATGAGTGCGTAAAGGACCTAGAAAGGATGATGGACAAAGAGACAAACAAAACAAAACGTGGCATTAAAAGTTGTACTGTTAGTTAATAATCATTCCAGAATGCCAACTTCTTTATGATGAAGGAGGAGAAGAGAAAGAAGGAAAGGATAAAAAGGCAAGACAAAGAAGGAAAAGAAAAAAAAAAAAAATGTGGAAGAATAGAAGCAGTAGGAGGAAGAAAGTATTGAGTTAATCAAACTGCAAAATATTGACCTCTTCAAATCTTCCAGCTAACTCATAAGCTGGAAACATTTGATTAGGGTTTTGGAGAGTGGAGTGAGGGGCACCCCTTCTAATGCTCACTGGAGCCAAGCAAAGGTGGTCCCACCGTGTAGCCCTAGGCTGAATTAATCAAGCTGGCTTTGTAACCAAAATGCTGGCTGTTGCCACTCTGCTCCCTTAATGTGCAGCACAAACCCATTTACTTGTTTGATTTTGCTCCTTTTTGGTAAATAATTTACATAGTTTTGCATTAGCTCAATTTGCAAAAATTGAGCAAACAGTGCAATTTTCTGTAATTATGCCAGTGCAAGACAGAAGTAAAGTCTGGCTGAGAGAGGCTTTATCTGAACTAAAAAGACATTTGGTGGAAATGGAGCATGAGAAGAAAATGAAGATCTGCTTAAATTGGCTCTGGTCAAAGTGAGAAAGAATAGAACACAATTCAGTTAACACTCTAACTGAAGTAGAAGTCTTTGTTTTCCCTCTTCTCCTCTAAAAGTTGTCAGGTGGGCATATGTACACCATGCATATGGTGTTATGCCTGCCCTCCCAGAAAGGAAACAGATACTGTTGTAATCTCTGCCAATGTGATTTTCACACTCATAAATACATATACTACTTCTTTAACTGAACTTCACTGTTCTTCACTCTGACCCTGTATTTTGCACATCTTTCATTCATCTACTATCCCAAAATACCCTACAGGAACAAAATCAGGAAATTAAAGTTTGAAGTTTATTTTGTCAAGTGCAAGGCTTTACTAGATTGCCAACCAAGTGCATGACTTTGGCTAGATATTTGTGATGAAATTTGGAGAGCCTGAGAGATATGTAATTGTTTAAACTCTGGGCATGTGTCATCAGGGTATGTATTTCAGCATCCCTGCCAATCTCTGAATTGTGGAAAATTGGTGTGATTAGTCCTTTCAGTCTTCTGTAATTGGAATGTGGTCTAGAAAGGGGTGGTTTGCTTTTATAAATTAAGGAATCAAGAGGAAACTCCCCATTCCTCTTGTTAATTTGATCCATTTAGGCAATGGTTCTGGTTGAATCTAATCCCAAATTAGTCTTTTTGCTTATTTTAATATACATAGTCTAATCTGGCTGGGTCCTGTCAATATCCAGCTATGGCTTTGGCAAAATCAGTTATTAACTTGATGGCTCCATTTCCTCATTTTTAAATGTGTGCTATATTATATGATCTCTAAACTCCCTGGCAACTGAAGAATTTTTATCAGAATCTCATTATAACCATTTACATTAAATATAGATGTTATTTTTATAAATATATACAATTAAGTAAACACAATCTTTTTTTTTTTTTTTTTTTTTTTTTTTTTTCTGTGAGACTCAAGTGAAATGATATCTTTGCACTCTGGAATTCAGGGAGTCGTCTTCCTTGCTGAAAACTCAAATACACAGTGGATCTGAACTTTTTTTAATGGACAAATTCCATTCTACATCTATTCTTTTTTGTGGAGCCAGTATAATTATATTTTATATAATATGTACTCATATAAATTATACAGTATGTTCTGTCTCATGGACAGTTTTTGTTTTAGTCTATTCAGCATTAATCACTCCTTTTGCTTATAACAACCACCCAGTTCACGTTTGTGGTCCCATCTTGCCCCATCTTCACTGAGACTGTCAATTCTCATGCCTCACTTTCTCAACACATGGGTTGACTTAGGTTTATCCTTCGCATACACTGTTCCCCTGATTTTCATGGTTGATAGGGGCTAGACATATTAAAATAATCAGTTACACTGCTGAGACTTTTCTCTTGAGGTTTGATGTATGGATTCTAGAGGAGGAAAAGTCTTTTTTTTCCATTTGGATAATAGTACACAAGAATATAAGCCTCAAACTACCAGACATTATATTTTTAGTCATGTTGGGAAACCTGCCTGAGAACAAAATCAGCATGCTGAGAGATCCAAGATGGAAGATGGAGGGAGTGAAAGCAAGAGAGAGAAAAAGATGGTGATATGATCTGGACGTGGCCATGCACACAGTTCAATTCACCGTCTTTGGACTGCCCAGATGCATAAACCAATATAATGCCTGTTATAGAGGTTTAGATCACTGTTCAAAGTACCCCTGCCCTTTCTACCACCCTCATGGGAGGGTTATGTCTCCCCTATACTTTGATGTTGAGTTCTTCCCCATGACTTACTTTGCAGATAGGATTTTAACAAATGTGATGTAAACAGAGGCTTAAAATGTATTTGCCTTGTTGGTCTTGTCCTCTGGTGCTTCTTTCACAAACATGAAAAGTGCTGCTTGTGCTTTCAGCTTGGGCTTTATAATTTATATACATGGAACAGACTCAAACACAACACATAGTAAGAAGCCAAGACAAGCTGACCCACCAAGTCTTAAAAGAAAATAAATGATTGTTACTATAAGCCACTGAGTACTGGGGTGGTTTGTTAACACTGATAGCTGATATATACTTTTTAAAAATATAATCTAGTGTTAGTCAAGAATCATTTGGTTGCTACTAAAAGAATTTTGACTACTATGGAAACTTTCTTTTCCTTGAAATAAACTTATGAAATAATATTTCCTCTGAGCTTTTATAATTGATAAAATTCCAGGATCTGTTTCACTTTGAAATTGTAGATGCAGTAGGTAGGCGGGAGGTAAAAACTGCTAAATAATCAAATAAGGGAGAAGTGGAGTGATATCAAAGGGTAGAGAATACTATCAACCAGAAATTCTAGCTACTCCAATTTTTGAAAACTCACAGCATAAACTTAAATAAGGCTAGAAATGAGTCAATTAATTTTCTATCCACTGTATCCATGCAAAGAACAAAACTAAAATGTTGAAGCTATTAAAAAACAAACAAACAAACAAACAAACAGAAACACACACACACACACAAAAAAAAACCTACTTAGAAGAAAAGCTGGAATAGTACCCAGGTGTTGTCTGTAAAGCCCTTTTGGTCAAAATAGAGTGCATGTAGTTTAGTTTCAAAATAGAGTGTTTGTAGTTTAGTGGTTACCAGAGGGTAAGGGGGATGGGGGGTGGGAGATGAGGGTAAGGGGGATCAAATATATGGTGATGGAAGGAGAACTGACTCTGGGTGGTGAACACACAATGGAATATATAGATGATGTAATACAGAATTGTACACCTGAAATCTATGTAATTTCACTAACAATTGTCACCCTAATAAATTTTTTTAAAAATAGAGTGCTTGTGCTTTTCCCTTTATTTTGTTTAATATACATTCTCAATGGTGATGATAGCTAATTGCCACATGACCAAGTAGACTGTAGATTGGCCCATGAAATTCACTTGTTAATTAAGATCAGTGAAATAATCAACTTGACAGCAGAATTGTTTTAACAAGAGAAAGTGACAACCTCATTGATTTTTTGCTGGTCAGCCTCTGAATAGTCAATACGATGCCCAGGCGAAGTGACATTTAAAAAAAAAAAAAAGTTGTAGACGTATGAATCAAGAGTGGTCGTACCCAAGTCTAACATAGAGACTATGCACTTCTAAGAGATCCTAGAATTTGATCTGATCCTAGCTTTTCAGAGATCTTTTCTGTGGAGATAAGACATGCAGGAAAAAAAAAACTGTAAATGAACATTTAATGCTGAGAAAGACACTGAGAAGTTAATTAATGTTAACCCTTTTACATATAATCACAGTAAGCTTATCCCATGTTTGTTCTTCTCTTTTAAAATGCATTTTAATCTTGAAATACTTTCTTTGTGTGTGTGGTTGAGAAGAGGTCACAGAAGATGAGGCACTATTAATTTCCGTTATTCCTGTTGATTTTCCCTTATTACTAGTATTTCTCCTTTGCCTCCTCTTTGGATAACAGAGAAAGAACACTACAAAAAGCAATCTTTCACATTTAAAAGAAAGCCCGATGCCCTATCCTGGGTGTGTTGTCAAGAAAAAAATAAATAAATAAGCTCTGTCTCTCCAATAACTGTGAAATTTCTTTGTCCCTAGAGAGGCCTGCTTTCTGTATCTTGGCCAACACATGACTTTCTTTCTTTATAAATACAGCCAGTGTGATCTCCAAAGAGATAAATGATGAATAAGGTAGAGGCTATTTATAGTCTGGCTAGGAAAAACAATTTCACTTAACAAGGATGTCGGTTAAAATAATTAATGTAGATCAAGTGGACAGAGGAGCCTGTTGGAAAGTGATTAAACAGACAGCCTGATCCAGGAAGAAATGCACCACTCAGATACTGGGGAATCATTTCTTTCGGTGACTGGGACAGTTATTGGTTAGATGCTCACCCAAGGTCTTGACAGACCAGGGCAAAGTCTTTCTAGATTGTATTAAATATAGCATACACTCACATTCAACAAAACACCTGGTTTGTGTTTAGAACACCTGGTCTATTCAAATGAGTCTTCTCATTTTACATATCTCTTTGGTTTTATTCAGAGGTAACAGGTGTGTAAGTGAAACGTGTGGCTTTTATTTGGCGACAGTTTATTGAGTACCTACGTGTTACCATGGTAACGATGTCTACCATGATAATAAGTACCACATAGATGTCTCCCTTGAATATCATATATTAAAAGGAAAATAAGAGCAGAAAACTAAAACAATGAAATTAAAGGTTTATGTGAGTTTAAATAGGATTTCAAAAGTAAAATATACCAGTCTGTGTAGGTGTGATCAGAAAGAAATATATGGAAGAACTAGGCCTTGAAGAACCAGCAAGATTGATAGAAGGAAAAGCTTGATATCCCAGGCTTGTCGCCTTTCCTGACAACTAGGCCACGTCATTGTGAGCACACTAAGTTGTTCCTCCGCTGGAGGTGAGGGTGGGGATTCTCATCTAACTCCTACAATAGTCGTCCAAATCTAGATGCGGCTTAAAACTGTCAAAGCTGACTATTGTGAAGTTTGGAAAATTTGGGTTAGCCTACCAAAAGTGCTGTGAATTTGGGTCTCATATCTCCACTCCAGCTTAATTGAATGTTAATAAAGTCATAATATCATGGCCACCTGATTGCAGAGCAGTGCAAATTGGAACACACAAACTTTTATTTCCCCCCCAATTTGGCTTTTACTCATTCCACATATCTCTGTAGTGAAATGGAAACACTAACCTCAGAACTATTTCTGCTTTAGCACTTGTTATTTCTATCTCCAATGATCCTCTATTTTGAGAAAGAAAAAACATCTAAAGCACTCTGCAGAAGGTTCTATCAGTTTCAGACAGCATGATCGCGGCATGTTAGTCTCTTCATCTCATGTTGGTCGGGTAGCCCGATGAACAGGATATTCTTTATTAATAAGGAAACAATGACTATAGAATGCATGCAAATCTTGTAAGGAAGCGGAACCGAATGGCACTGAAATGGCTTTACAACCCTGGAATTGCATGATTTTCTAATTCATGGCTGACACTGTCAAATAAGCATCAGTACAAACAAGTATAGAGTTCGTTGTAGATTCCATATCTGCAGAGGGTAGGAAATGCCAAGAGCTGGTGTGGCATACCTGAATGAGGAGGGAGATCAGACTCACAGACTGGATTCAAACAATCTGTCCACACTGCGGTAGTCCATTTATTTAAAAGTTATTTAAAATCTCTGCCTCAGCTCCACCATCTACAAATAGCATCTATTGTGGCAGAATACTGTGCGTTAAAACGAAATAACATATACAAATAATCTAACAATAATAGATGCTTCATAAACATTAGCTAGCTTCCTACTTAGCCTGGAAATCTGTCAAAGAATGATTTGATTGAGTGTCGTGAAAGTCAAGAACATTGAAAGCATTGTTTTTGAATGCTCATAAACATTCTCATCTGGATGGGAATCTGTCTTGGGTATGGCATGGAGGAAATATTCTTATCAAATAACTTCTAATAATTCCAAATTTTAAAGTCTCAATTTGTGGTACTTTTTTTTTTTTTTTTTTTTTTTTTTTTTGAGTGGGGTGGACTGACTTATCCAAAAACACAATAAGTAAGTAAAAAATTTGGGTTAGAAAGAAGATCTCTTGAGTTTTAATCCAAAACACTTCTTCCAAGTATAATAAGCATGGGAGAGTTAAAGGCAACTCCACATTTGAATCTAGTCCTTCATCCCTCCCAGGCTTCTGCCACTCCACAGGAGGCTGTCAGAGTGCCCTGATCATGGCCCCACCCAGGTGGCTAGTGTGGATGACAGGTTTCTACAATACAGGAGAGTTGGAGGAGTCAATCAAGTCCCACCTCGACAGGTGGAAAGCCAAGACTCAGAGCCAAGAACATGGAACCCCAAGTCAAAACTGCCTGGAACATAATTGCAATGCAGATCTTGCACCAGGATTTCAAAGTTTAGTGGAACTTGGGTTAGAAAGAGAGGAGACTTGGAATGAATGACAGGGCAATGGAGAAACTACAATAAGGGCTCCAAAGATAATGCTTTGGTGTGTTGGACTAGATTAAAAGGCAACAGAACAGGTTAATAAACATAATGATTCTCATTTGAGTGGAAATTATTTTAAGCGGCTCTTCTCTCTTCAACTAAAGTAGATTGCTTATGAATGAGAAAATGGAGGTTTGAAAATAGGGGAAGTATATGGATAGACACGTTGTTTAACGGCATGAGGTGCTGTAAGGGGCAAGAAAGTGTAGATTAGAATGAGGGGTGTCATACTGGAAAACTCACGATGATGAAAATATTTCATAATTATTGTGGGAATGAGGAATAAAAGGGAATGGGAAGGGAACTAAGGAAGATTTTTATCCAAAAAAGAGTCATTTCAAATGATTGCCCAGGTCCTCATACATGTCCTAACCAAACAGTTTTTGATCTACATTCCTTGGCATTTTAACAAATTATTTTTGTGGGTGGCAAACGAGTATCCCCTTTTTAAAATAAAAAAGCTAGAGAAATAATGTTTAAGCAAAATTCTGTAAACTGACATGAATAAGTTTTTTCAATGTCTGATTTAAATTAGAGTCTTCTTGCTAAAGCAAAAAATAAAAATAAAAACCCTGAAAATAAGAGTTTCAATTTCACAACTTGCAACCCACGCTTTGCCTCACCACTCTGGTTTCCTTTAGAGAATTTGTCTTAGACAGATGGCAGTGAGTTAACAAGTCTAGACTGTGGGAGTATATATCTGCATTTGCATCTATATGATTATATAGAATAATTTTTCACTGAAATGGCATGCATCATTGGGACGGGCTCCAGGACTTTATGACTTCTGTCTACACAATTCAGTATGGCATGTGTACAATTCACTCTGGCCACTACAAAAATTCTACCACAGCTGGAATGGAGAGCAACAGCTGCTTACCAGCACACAGCAACATGGCACAACAGTTTAGAATCATAAATGAAGAAGACAGCCTTCGATAGACACTGCAGGGGAAATTTAAAGTGAGAGGAAGCAATTAGCTGAACTGGAACAGAGCCAGGAAAGCAAGACGAGATTCTCCCCAACTTTGGGAAGGAGAACACAACGTGTGATACATGAGAATGTTCCCAGTCTAGGCTCGCAGGTGAAAGTACTAGGAGAAGGGATGAACTAGTCATAAGGTGATCTCATTTGGGCTGGGAAAGTGGAATGGTTTTCTGAACTCAACCCAGAATACCCTAATTATTTTTCCCTAATAGGCCTCTTATCCAAGTATGTACCCAGCCCCAACCTTGTTTGGCTTATGAAATCTGACAAGATCACAGTTTGAGGGAGGAGTTCTGTAACACTCTCTGACAGTGGTTGACTTAGCTTTTAATAGAAATGGGCAGAAATGTAGAGACCTTGTGCATTTGAACACACAAGATTGGCCAGCTTTCATCACAGACGCTTCAGAGCCTCTCTGTGGCAGCTGGAGTGGAGACCTATGAGCTGATCTGGAAAATGCGTCCTTTCTTTCTAATGGGAGCCACCACATTGCGTTCCTTTAATTACATCATGTCATGTAGTGTTCCCATGTGAAATGACACAGAGGCACACGTGGTGACCTGGGATAACGGTGATGAATTACATCCTGAGCAGAGGCCTGCTTTGAAAGGCATCTGATGTGGCAAAGCAGGTAGTCTGTGGGAGTCATGGATGATTTTCCCGTTGCAAATCACAAATATTTAATGATAAGCTTATGTGCGAACCAACAGAGGCTTTTTGCCAAATTTTATTTTTATTAATGACGTGTAATAATAGTTTTACACTGAAAATAATTATTAAGTAAATAAAAGCAGCTATTTTCAAAGGGATTAATTTCCCATAATCGGATTAGATGATGAAACTAACATCAGAGAGGAGTTCATTCTAATAGTTGTTTGTTTCCTGAATTTGAAATTAAAAAAGATCATGAGAGAAAGTAACAATTGTCTAATCAGCTATTAGGTAGAATTATTTATAATAAGTTTCTCTGAAGTTCTAATAAAGACTGAATAGAAACATCTAAATCCCCATGTACAATATGGTTGCTACTAGTCACATGACACTATTTAAATGTAAATCAACTAATAAAATTAAAAGTTCAGTTCCTTTGTTGCAGGAACCACATTTCAAGAGCTCAACAGTCACATGTGTCAAGTGGCTACTGTATTAGTAGACAGCATAGATACAGAATATTCAAAAAGAATGGATGGAAAGAGGAAAAAATATCTATATACCTATATATCTATAAATATCTATAGATATCTATAGATGTATATACATATATATGTATACGTGCACATCTCCATTCTTCTGATATCCTCACATATGTTGGCATGTAGACTAAATATCTGTGTGATTAAATGATATTTTTCCACTTTTTATACAGCTCTGTTCATGACATGGAAAAAGTTTCATCTATCTCTTTACAATAAAAATGTAAAAATTACATGTTTATTTTCTCTTAGCCTGCTATTATTTGTAAATGGTGTGTTTTTTCCACCAAAGTGTCAAGAATGCAGATTCCCCTGGAATGCAAATAAACACCATCATTAGTTAAAACCTTGTTTGGGATTTAGTTCTCAACTGAATGGAAACCTACTTACAGAAAACCCCTTTATTTGTCCACCATAGAGGGGTCAGGTCCCGAGTTTTTAGTTAGGAAAGACCTACTCTTATAATTTCTGAGTCATGTCATCACGCCACTTAACCATTAAATTATGCCTTACCAAAAACATAGAAATAGCACATTTTTCTTACTCAAGCATAGAAATAGGAAACATATTTATATTTTTAAAAGTTATTTGTAAAATATTCATCCATACAACAAAAATAAACTTTTGGAAATTATGCCCAAGGACAAGGAAAAATAATATCAAATCCCACATTCTTTCAAAGGTATTCATATTTGCTCCCCATTAAAGCTTTGTGAGATGGTTTAAAAAAAGAAAAAAAAGAAAAAGAAAAAGTATTTTTTCCCAATCTGACAGATAGCAAAAAGGGTCCCTATCTGGTCTCCTCGGAAGTCCACGGTAACAGCATGATTTATTTGGTGGCATATCCAGGACTCAAAAACAGATATTCTGACATGGAAACCAGGGTTCTTTCTAAGTAGAATGCATTTCTCACCTTGAATCCCAGCTTTGGGAATATCAGGAACATAGAACTGTGTGCAGAATAAACAAACAAACAAACAAACAAATAAGTAAGTCAATAAATAAATAAAATGGAGCTTAATGAATTGAGCGGTGAGTAACTATCTACCAGGTGTTGTCTTCAGCTACTTTGTTCTCTGTGGAAAAGCATTAAATGGTTTAGGCAAGCAAGTGTGCTGCCTCTCTCCTGAAACTCATTATAATCAATAATGTTATTTTATTACTAAACTGTGGCTAGCTTTTTAATATACTAAACAAGTATGGGGAACTGCTGTGTATGACTTACTGTGCCTTTAACGTTTTATAATTACAAGCTAGAAACTGTTAGAATGTGGTGGGTAAGGGTGAAGCATTGTACTGTAGCTGGAAAAAAATCAATACCTGCTCCCGAGATAGGGTGCTTGACCAGAAAGGATATTGCAAGATACAAAAGAACAGATATGAAATACTATTTCTCTGAAGTTTATTTTATTTTATTATTATTTTTTAATCTTATTGCATCAGCCGCGCAGAACACAGAGCAGGTAGACCTACAGAGGCACCATAATTCATTGTTGTTTTCTTGAGATTATGTGAATTTGTATGAGTTGTAAATTGTGTATTAGTTTCTGAGATTCCCTTTTCTTCCTGGGAATTAACATTCTTTCTTAAATTGGAATAGGTTGTAAAACTGAACTGATCAGTCCTTACATAGTAGCCTATTTCATCTCCCAATCTTAGTAAATCTAGTAAATTTGTGCAAGTTATTCAATCTCTTGTGGCTTCAGTTAACTCCTCGAGGTAAAATAATCTGAACATCAATCCTTAAGTCCCAGCTCTAAAATTCTGTGAGTTTATGATTTTCTATATTGACCATCCCTTTTGTATCCTCGTGCTTTTTAGGAAATGTTGGGACTCAAGTAGGATTCTCCCATTTAGAGTTTTTTGCCTAGATTTCGGCCAGCACACGTCTTACCACACATGCCTCCCCCACCCAGTCCATCTCCCTGGCAACATCCTGAAGCCTGAGACCATCATGTTTAGAGCATGAGTCTAATGCTGAGCTCTGACCTCTCTCTCTTTGTTCTGCCTCTCTGAGCTTCGCTCTTTCCAATCAAAATACGTTCTGGCCTATTGTCTAATTTTCATGGCATAGTCAATTGTTAAGTGTGGAAGGTGAGAAAGACTCTCTCTTTGACCAAATTTTAGTTAGGATCCTTTGAGCTCTATTTTCAACTAGGTCTTGAGGCCTCCATACCTCAGGTTGAACAAGAATCCTGTTAAGTCAGTTCAGCAAGAATACCCTATCCTTGATATTCTGAGTAATTTTTAATCCACTGAACTCCCTCATTAAGCTCATTGGCTATATAGCCCCACTTGTTTTTGCTGTATTTGAAATTAAACCCAGTTCCATACTGATGTCTCTCTTCTTTTATTACAATAGTTCCTGAATGAATCTGTTTTTACTGCTTTAACTATTGCCCCACTTTGATTATGTCTAATAAAGAGGTCTTAGTTATCTGACACTATCAAATTATTTTACAAATAAAGAAACTGAAACCCAGAAAACCTTAATGATTGTCCATTTTCAACCCAATTAAAGATACATCCAAGATGAAATGGGATCTCCTGATTACTGTCCAGTGTTTCGTTTCTTAGAGTACGTATCTTATCCATTCCTTAACGTCTATGTATATTCTTAATGATGCTTATGGCTCTAATATGTGAAAATTTCTCAAGGCATATCCTTTTATAATGTACTTATGTTTAGTTAATGTATAAGCTCTTTCAATAGAATACAATGGTGAAAACTGGTGTTTGAGAGCCCTGTCACTCTCCTATAATAATGATAATGTCACTCAGCATGTGAGTCTCTCTCTCTCTCTCTCTCTCTCTCTCTCTCTCTCTATATATATATATATATATATATATATATATATATATATATATATATATATATATATATATATATATGTATGTGTGTGTGGAGAGAGAGAGAGAGAGAGAGAGACTATTAATCTATGTATGACTTAGTAAGAGCTTTAGTCATTGGGTCACAATGAATCTTGTTATTAGGAATGACTTTGAATGTTATTCATATGTGTTAAAGCTAAAATGGACTTTGGTGAACATAACTTCAGGCTACTTCATTTTATATCGGTGAATATTGGATATCAGGTAACTTCCTTAATTGTCTATCCAGATTCTTATGTACAATACTGTTTTCCATGTGAGGGTGACTATGCTAAGCAGATGGTCTGGAAAAACTGATTAGATGAGTGGATGAATCAGTGAGGCATATGTCTTCAATCTTTTGTTTTTCCTATGGTAGAAATTTTAATGTTTTCTCTTAAACATACTTCTTTAATTGAAAAACAATATATTATGAAGAGGCCATCTAATCAGGTTTAGCAATTCAGTCTATGTAGAGTAAACAGAGGTGATTTTTCAACTTTGCTGACTGAAATGATTAAAAAATAAATGGTGTGCTAAGTGTGGAGATAAGAACAAAAACAGAAGAACAACATGACAGGGATAATTAACATCACGGATATCACAAAGAGGAAGGGAATGTCAGAAGTAAAAACCCTAAATAAAATATTAAAGTGAGGCATAATTAAATGAAAGATAAAAAAGAATTTACTCATAACTTAGATTATGTTGTAAGGAAAAAGCAGTTTCCTTTCAGTCAAGGCATTCATGCCAATCTTGCTTCATTGTTTAGAGTGAATTATTGCCCTGAACCTTAATTACTTCCAAAGTTCCTCCAATTTCTTACATTTAAGTTCAGAATAAGACATTAATCCAATGCCTACTAACTGTGTTCCCATGATCTGAAGTTCTTGGGTCTGTACTCTCATTACTCCACACCTGGGAGTGGAGGGAATTCTTTCTCATTTCCTAGGCAGTTGTGGTCAATATCTCCTCTGTTCCTCATTGCACTCTGTGCCAACCTCTAAATTTATATTGCATTGTATAATTTTCTTAGAGACTTATGTACTTCTAATAGACTGCATTGTAATAAATTTTCTCACATGCTCTTCTTTCCTATTACAAGATTAGTTATCCATGGGTAGAGACTAGATTTTATTTGCATCCTTTATTCTCATGACCTCAAGGAATGGAATAGTTCTGGTTACTTGGCCTTTCAGCACCTGTGGAAGAATCTTCACTACAATCTCCAGATAAGATCTCCAATAAGTCAATAGATCTTAATGGTATGCCCATCTGAAAGAGATCACAAACCAGAGAAAGGATAGTCATATTGAAATAGTAATGCATAAGAGCTTAAATCCATTGAATATCTGTGATGAAGAAAATAGAAAAACATCTGTTTAATATGTTTTGCACACTAGATATATTGAAAAAACTCCCACTGGGAAGCACCTAGGGGCTGGATGAACCATAAAATATTATTTTTAATACATTAATGATATTAAGAGACAATTAATGATATCCCTTAGGTTAAAATAAAAAGTCTTACTAATGTACTGAAACTAGAAGGGTAAGTGCTCAGGGAGGCTGGAATAGATGTTGTTGGGACAAATGCTGATTCCTGACACCTGGAGATTTGAGGGTTAACAACACTTTGAGAAAAGTAAATTTGATTTTATGTCTATATAAAGTGGTAAAGTTGAACCTGAGGTGCACCCTCTGTCCTCCATAATCTAGAATTTTGAAGGAGCTACACTTTCAATGATATTGTAAGCTAGAAAATAAATCTACCTATTAGGAAAACATGTCAAAAATAAAGCATACCATCGTGCTTCTAGATGAAAAACATGTATAAGAATAATGTAAATATTATTATCTTAATAAAATATTCTCAGATAAGACATTATAATTTATTTTATTAAAATATGTAAAATCCTATATGAAATTTTCCACATATGAAGTTTAAATATTCATTAATAGAAACAAAGAGTAATAAGTAACTAGGAGGGAGAATCATCAAAAACAATAAATTCTATTTAGATCCCTGGTGACTTCTGAAATTATAATTCTCAGAAATATGTTGTTTTAAATACATTAAAGAAATAAGAGTGTCAAAATTATGATTCAAGAATAGAGATGACCAAAGTGGCCAGCCAAATTTGAAGGATAAAAAAAAACCAACAAATTAGGAAATGATGAAAATAATTTAACTTTAAAAAATAAATGAAGGGATTAAAATAACAAGTTAGATGCAGCTAAAGAGAGAAGTGAGAAAGAGGAGAGTAAATTAGAATTATCCTGAATACAACACAGACAGACAAGAGGATGGACAACATGAAATGAGGTTAAACACAGAGAACAGGATGAAAGGGGATACAGTATCTAATCAAATTTCCAGAAGAGAAAAGGAATGGAAAGAGAGGTTTTGAGGCAATATTCAAAGAAATCACAACTGAGAATTTCTATGAATTTGTGTAATACATGACTGCCCAATACAGGAATCATATCCTATTTTCGCGTATCATAATTAAACTAAGAGTACCAAAGGAGAAGAAAAGATCTAAAGCCACTGGAAGGAAAAACGCCAATTATATGTAAAGAAAAAGAACCAGACTATAAGCTGATTTTAAAATCAACAAAGGAGTTGTCAGTGAAATTAGATTTTATTGGATTGAGAGGAATTTTTGTCAACACCAAAATACAGAGATGGTTAAACTACTTAGTAAGAATGAAGCCATGTACTACTTTTCATACAACAAAAACTGAGAGAGATTATTGATAGACCACTAGTAATGAATTTATAAAGCATGTACTTCAGAAAAAAAAGGAAAAAAATGACACTTGTAGGAAATTCTGAAATGCAAGAATGGTAACCAACAAAATTGATTAAATATGGAATAATTTACAAAGTGGTATAAAACAGTAAAACTAATGTATAATATTGGGATTAAAAACAATAATGTATTACTGTATTTTACCACATTAGTAAAGGAGAAAAGTAACTTGACTTTTTCAACAGATGTTTTTAAAGCATTTGACAATACATATTACCCAGTTGTGATTCAACTAGAAAGGAGCTTTGCTAACTGTGGGGACAGAGCAAGGAGTGCAGTTTCCAGGCTCTTGGCCTCACGTGGAAAGGTGCTGGCTCAGCTAGTAACTATCAACTGTGATTGGATGGCCATCAGCTGTGGTGAGTTGGCTGTCAGCTGTAACCAGTGAGCCATTGGCCACGAATATAACTGCTGTGGCTATGCTAGCAGCAAATGGGAGCTAGCAAGAAGATGGTGGCCGAGCTAGCAAGAGCAGATTGCAGAGAGGCAGAATCCGCCAGCGAGAATATAGTGGTATGACTCCCCTATCTATAGCTCTGTGAGTGTTCCTTTTTGGCCTCACCATATCCTGCGTTCTTATGTCGGGAGCAGGAGCTGAGACCCCCATCTGCCGCCCCGCTGGATGCCCTGCTCAACACTAACCTATAAATAATGCATGCTATAAATTTACCATAGATAATATACTTTCTAGTGAATCACTGGAAGGATTCTCTTTAAATTCAGGAAATGGATATGGTTAACACTACATCTATTCAATGATGTATTGGTGATCTTAGCCAGAGAGAGAGAGAGAAAGAGGGGGGAGGGAAGGGAGAAAAGAAGGAGAAGGAGGGGGAGGAGGAAAAGGAGGAGGAAGAGGAGGAAATAAAATAATTATTAGCAGAGAATGTGATTGTCTGCATTAAAAACTTATATAAACTATAAAGCTTTAATAGAATAAGAAAATTTAGGAAATGGCTGGATATAACATTTTTAAAGAGTTCACACATTTAAAAATAGCATACAGAATAGTAGCGAAAATCCATTTTTATAAATTAAACAGAAGATATACAACATATTTATAGAGAAATTCAAAAATTGTTAAAAGACATCAACTATTGTTTCAATGTCTTGGCCACTGTGAATATGCTACAGTGATCATAGGGTTACATATATCTTTATAGATAAATATTTTCAGATTTGGGGGGTAAATACCCAGAAGAGGGATTATTGTGTTTTATAGTAATTCTATTCTTAATTTTTTGAGGAAATTCCGTAGTATTTTCCATAATGGCTGTACCAATTTACGTTCCCACCAAAAGTGTATGAGCATTCCATTTTATCCACAACCTCACCAACTCCTGTTATTATATGTCTTGTTGATAATACCCATTCTAACATGTGTGAGGTGGTATCTCATTGTGGTTTTGATTTTCATTTCCCTAATAGCTAGTGCACTTGAGCATTTTTTCATGTATCTGTTGCTTGTTTGTATGTCTTCTTGGGAGAGGTGTGTGTTCAGATCCTCTGTCCATTTTTAAATTGGATTGTTTCTTTTTTAGTGGTTGAGTTGTATGAGTTATTTGTATATTAGACATTAGCCCTTTATCAAAGATGTTGTTTGTGAATATCTTCTCCCATAAGATTGGTTGCCTCTTTGTTTTGTTGATGGTTTCTTTTGCTGTGCAGGAGCTTTTTTAATTTGATATAGCCCCATTTATTTAGTTTTACTTTTACTTTCCTTGTCTTTGAGATCAAATTCATAAAATCCTCTCTGAACCCAGGTCCATAAGATTAGTACCTATGCTTTCTTCTATGCAATTTATTGTTTCAGGCCTTATGTTTAGGTCTTTGATCCATTTTGAGTTAATTTTGGTATATGATGATAGATATCAGTCTTGTTTCATTCTTTTGCACGTGGCTTTCCAATTTTCCTAGCACCATTTATGGAAGAGGCTTTCTTTTCTTCATTGTGTGTTTTTAGCTCCTTTTTTGAAAATTATCGATCGATAGAGAGATAGACAGACAGACAGACAGACAGACAGACAGACAGACAGACAGACAGATAGATAGGGTTTTATTTCTGGGCTCTCAATTCTATTCCGTTGATCTCTGTGTCTGTTTTTTCTGCCAATACCATGCTATTCTGATTCTTGTCACTTTGTAGTATAAATTGAAGTCAGGGAGTGTGATACCTCCAGCCTTGCTCTTTTTTGTCAGGATTGCTTTGGCTATTTGGGGTCTTTTATGATTCCATACAAATCTGATTATTTTTTGTTCTAGATCTTTAAAAATGCCATTGGGATTTTGATGGGGATTGCATTAAATTTGTATATTTCTTTGGGTAATATGACCATTTTCTTATGTTGATTCTTCCAATTGATAAACATGAAATATCATTCCATTTTTTTGTGTCTTCTTTAATTTCTCTCAATAAGGTATTTCTCTTAATAATGTCTTATAGTTTTTTAGTGTATAGGTCTTTCTCTTAATAATGTCTTATAGTTTTTTAGTGTATAGGTCATTCACATCATTTGTTAAGTTTATTTCATGTGTTTCATTCTTTTTCTTGCAATTATAAAAGGAATTAATTTTTTTTCATTTCTTTTTTTCATTTCTGAAGTTTTATTGTTAGTATATAGGAAAGCAATGGATTTTTGTACATTGATTTTGTATCCTGCAATTTACTGTATTTGTTTATTTTTACTAATACTTTTTTGGTGGAGTCTTTGGGGTTTTCTGCATAAAGAATAATGCCATCCGCAAAAAGTTACAATTTAAGTTCTTCATTCCCAGTTTGGATGACTTTTATTTCTTTCTCTTGCCTAATTGCTCTTGCTGTGACTTCTAATACTGTGTTGAATAACAGTGGTGATGGGAGGGCATCCCTGTCTTATTCCTGGTCTTAGAGGAAGATGTGGTACACATATACAATTGAATATTACGTTGCGGTAAGAAAAGATGAAATATTGCCATATGTGACAACATGGATGAATCTTGAGAATCTCATGAGAATCTCATACTAAACAAAATAAGTCAGACAGAAAAAGTTGAGAACCATCTGACTTCACTCATATGTGGGATATAAGACTGAAAGTAATAAAGGGACAAGACAAACAAACAAAGAAACAAAAACTCATATACATAGACAACAGTTTAGTGGTTACCAGAGGGTAAGGGGTGAGGGTGAGGGGTGTAGTAGAAGAGGGAAAGGGGGATAAAATATATGGTGATAGAAGGAGATCTGACTCTGGGTGGTGAACACACACTGCAATATACAGAGGATGTATTACAGAAATGTACACCTGAAACCTATATAATTTGACTAAACAATATCATCTCAATAAATGTAATAAATGAATAAAAAATAAATAAAAGACATCAAAGAATATTTAAATCAATAGGTTGCCATAGATAAAGTGCCATCCCATGGGAGACTTAGGATTTTTGTGGTGGTGTTTTTGAGTGACACAATTTTTGAGGGCACTACCAGCTTTAAGGATCAGCATTTAGAGAAGATAGTTATTTTGTAATCAGAGTATTTCTACCACATTCCTTATAGCAGAATATCAAGAAATAATGTATAAATGCTATAAACCATAAGAGTTCTGTTCTATTTATAAATATATAATTTTGTAGTTGAAAATATAAACAAAATAGACCAGAAGACCTATATACAACCACACAAAACAAAATAAAACTTACAAAATGCGTGTCTTTTAAGAATGGGTCTACCTTTTTGTGAACAACAGAAAACTGAATAGAAAGCATAAAATAGAAAAGGGTTTCTATTGCACATGTAACAAGACATGGGACATTAGCCATCCAGGGCTGGTACAGGCACTCAAGCACTTCACAAAGGAAACTTGCTCCTTCTATTTCTCTGTTCCACTATCCTTACTGAGGGCTTTAATTCTATAATCACAAGACACTCATTTCCCTTCTGATTATCGTTGCCACATTTTGAGAATTCAAAAAGCAATGAGAAAAATCCTTCTTCTTCCTTAGGCTTTATTTTTATTCAAATTTCTTACAAAGGTGTTTCTCACTCTTAGTCACTAAAGAGTAGATTTAAAATACTACATTTTCTAACATCTGTAAGAGAGAAAAGTAAAAGAGGATGCCTTCAGAATTGTTGTTGGATGATTCAAATAACATATTCAGATAAATAGATACCAAAGATGCATGAAAAAAACTAAAAATTGAATGCCATAATAAAAAAAGAAAAGGTTTTTTTTTTTTTTTTTCCAGCTCTGACATAAAAAGAGCTCAGAAGTTTTTGCACTTATCCATA
Source organism: Rhinolophus sinicus (assembly GCF_057876585.1). Classification (NCBI taxonomy): domain Eukaryota; kingdom Metazoa; phylum Chordata; class Mammalia; order Chiroptera; family Rhinolophidae; genus Rhinolophus; species Rhinolophus sinicus. Next base: position 90,774,461 of record NC_142504.1, read on the forward strand.
CAAAAAAAAGGTGTACTAACTGAAAATCAATTACTTTTCTTGGATACATCAGAAAACAGAAATTATAGGTGAACTGGCATCCTGAAATCTAGTGAGACAGGAAAATCTGGAGAGCCACAGCCTAAGTATGCTTACTTAAGGAAAAATCTTAACCTTTTGGGGGTTTGTCATATCTTAACTGACCTGGGGAAAGGGAAATACCCAGCTTTAGCCAATTCTAGTCATCTGGTTCACCTAAGAAGAGATAAAAAAACTGAGAAACACTTGTGAAGTAAACAGTCTGGAGAAATACTCACTAAAAAACTGAGTCTAACTATAGGACTATAGAATACTTTTCTTCCTTCCTGCCTTCCACATCTCATAACCACATTACTAAATGCCTATTTACAATAGTTCATTTTACCCAGAACATCATGGCTGGCTATCAATAAAAATGTACAAGCCATACCAAAAAGCATACAAACAATTTGAAGAAGGAGGGCAAACATCAGAGCCAAACATGGCAGGGATATTGGAATTATCAGATTAGGAATTTAAAACAGCTATAATTAGCATGCTAAGGGCTCCACTGGATAAAGTAGACAATATGCAAGAACAAATGGGCAATGTTATCAGAGAGATGGAAATCCTAAGAACCAAAAGGAAATGCTAGAGATAAAAAAAAAAAAAAAAAAAAAAAAAAAAAAAAACACACACACAAACAAACAAACAAACAAAAAAACAGCTGTGACAGAAATGAGGAATGTCATTAATAGGCTTATTAGTAGTAGATGGGACATGACTGTGAAAGGAATCTGTGACCTAGAGAATATACTTATAGAATCCTCAAAAACTGAAACTCAAAGAGAACAAATACTTAAAAATAAACAAAACCAGAAATAAACAAAATCAATAAATAAACAAAATAACCAAAACCCAGACTATCCAAGGACTGTGGGGCAAATACAAAAAGTGTAATACACATGTAATTGGAATACCAGGACAATAAAGAGAAATTAACAGAAGAAATATTTTAAATAATGACTGAGAATTTTACCAAACTAATATCAGACACCAAACAGGAAAGATGCAGGAAACTTAGAGAACACTGAGCAAGATTATATGCCAAGAAAAGTACACGTAGGCATATAGTTTTCAAACTTCAGAAATTCAAAGATAAAGAAATAACCCTGAAGGAAGCAAAAGGAAGAGAAATAAAACCACACCTTAACTAAAGACTAACAAAGATAAGAATTTCATTTGACTTCTCCTCAGAAACCATGCAAACAAGAAGAAAAAGGAATAAAATATTTAAAGTCTTGAGAGAAAAAAAACTGCCAACCTAGAATCTTCTAGCCAGGAAAATCATCCTTCAAAAGTGAAGGAAAAATATTTTCTCAGCAAACAAAAATTGAAGGAATTTGTTGCCAGTAGACCTGCTTTGCAAGAAGCGTTAAAGTTCTTTAGAGAGAAGAAAAATAATAAAGGTCAGACACTCAGAGCTATATAAAGTAAGGAAAGGAATCAAAGAAGGAAGAAATGAAAGTAACCAAAACTTTTGTTTTTCTTATTCTTTTTTTTCCAGTTTTATAGATATACAATTGACATACAGAACTGTATTAGTTTAAGATGTAAGCCTAATTATTTTGACTTACATTTATTGTGAAACAATTACTACAATAGTTAGTATCCATCATCGCATACAGATATATTTTATTCTTAATTGATCTAACACATAAGTTTGTTCAAAATAATGTTACCAGCAATATATTCAATTATATATGCTATGTACAAATCATATATATGAAATAAATGCACCCAGATTAAAAAGAAAAAAAAAACATTTTTTTACTTGCAGATAAAATATAAACATGTAAATAGTCTGATGAAATCTACAAAATGCTGCTAAAGCAAATATGTAAGTTTAATAATGTTTGCTTCAGCAACAAGACAGAAGAATCATATCCAAAAAAACTATTTTATTTTTGTATACTGACAATAAAAAATTGAGAAATTTAGATTTAAAATTACCGTTTACTATCTTGTCAAAAAATACAAAACACTTGGGGTTAAATCTAACAAAAGAGGTATAACACCTTTATGGTGAGAGCTACAAAATGTTGCTGAGAAAAATTAAAGAGCACATAAAAAAAGAGATTTGTTTATAAGTAAGTCAGAAGACTCAGCATTGTTGCAAAATCAATTTCCCATATATTCATGTACAGATTCAACACAACCCAAGTAAAATTTCAGCAGGACTTTTGTAGAAATTGATAATCTAAATCTAAAATATCATAGAAAGAGAAAGGATCTAGAATAGCCAAAATCACTTTCAAAAAGAATAAATTTAGAGGGCTAAAACTACCTGAATTCAAGACTTATTATAATATAAATCTACAATTATCAAAACAGTGTAGAGTGCTACACTGGTGAATTGATAGACACATAGATTTAATGAGCAAAATCGGTCTGGAAGTAGACCCACAAATACGTGGAGAACTAACTGGTTGTCATCCAAAGCACAAAGACAATTCAGTGTAGAAAGTATAATCTTTTCAAAAACTGGTGCTGGAAAAATTGACTCTTACTTGCAAAGAAATGAACAGTGATCCATATACAAAAACTAACTTGAAATCAATCATGGAATTAAATGAAAAACCAAAAGTGATGAAACATTTAGAATGTAGGAGAACTCCTTTATGATCTGGGATTAGGCAAAAATGTCTTAGCTTCAATATCAAAAATAAAACAAAACAAAACACAAAACAGACAAATTGATAAATTGGACTTGATCAAAATTAAGAATGTGTGCTTTTTGACACATACTGCTAAGTAAATGAAAATACAAGCCCAATTTTTTCTTGAGAAAATAACTACAATCATATCTCTAATACAGAGCTTTTACTTAGTATACATAAAGAACTGTTAGCATTCAATAAAAATTGAAATAATCAAGTAAAAATATGGGCAACTGATTTGAACACACAGTTCACCAAAGAAGAGGTATGAATGAAAAATTAGTATTAGAAAAATGCAATTTAAAACTATAATGAGACACCACTGTATACCTAGAAGAATGTCTAAATTTTAGAAAAGATTCATCGTGTGGGAACTGCAACTCTCATACACTACTTGTGGGGAAATGAAATGGTACAACTACTTAGGAAACAGCATGGCAGTTTTCTAGAGAGTTAAGAATGCATCTATTTTATGATGCTGCCATTCCACTCCACTCATGAGAAATTATGAAACTCTATGTCCACACAGAGACTTGTACATGAGTACTCATGTAAACTTTGTAATAGCCAAAAAGTTTAAACAATTCACATGTTCTTCAAAAGGTGAATGGTTAAACAAATGGTGGTATATCTATACAATGAAATATCCCTCGGGAATAAAAGAATGAACTGTTGAGGCAGGCGACATCAATGAATCTCAAAACAATTGTGCTGAGTGAAAGAAGCCAAATGAAAAGGAATACATACTGTGTTATTGCACTTAAATAAAATTTTAGAAAATTCAAACTAATCTACAATGAGCCCAGTGGGGCAGGAGACAGGAATTATACAGAGACACAAAGAAATATGAGGGAGTGATGTGTCCTGATCATGGTGATGATTTCCCTTGTGTATACATATTTCAAAACTTTCCAAAATGTACTTTTTAAATATGTGTAGTTTGTTGTATACCAATTATACCTCTATACATTTGTTTAAAAAGACTGAATATTTTTCAAATCATTTTAAAATTTAGTATTATCTCTCTGCAAACCAGAAAAGGATAAATATATGTTTAAAAAAACGACTAATGGTAGGCATAATTAACTAAAATCCCAAAGAAAATATGATTTACTTTTACTTAAGAAATAATTATTTAACTACTATATGAATGTCACTCTTCTAAGGTACACCGCATTATGTCACATTAATCTTATGAAAGATGGACTATTATTTCCATTATTTTATATATGAGGAAACTGAAGTACAGAGAGGTTAAGTAACTGATTGAAGGTCAATTAGCTAGTAAGTGATAAAACCAGTATTGGAACCTAATAGTTAATAGGACTTTAGAGAACATCTATTTAACCACTAAAATATACAGCCTCTCTCACAGTAGTAAATGGAATTTTGCAGTGTGTTTAAAAATACACACATGTCAATTTGAGTATATACCAGGAATATAAAGATATTTTATAATTTAAAAATCTATTAATGAAATTCACTACTTAGAAGATCAAAAGAAAAAAACACACACTATATAATCATCTTAAACGCAGAAAAGTGTTTGATACTATTTAACAATTCATGATTTTAAAAAATGATATCTTTTAACAAACATTTTCCTCACGGAGTTTACTTACCAAAAAATTTAAAACACATATTAAATTTAATGGGAAAAAAAACAAAAAAAAAAAACACTCTTATCTTTAATTCACGAGTGAAAAAGAGTGTTCACTGTAACCACTTAAATTCATTGTGGTACTGAAGGCCTTGGCTTGTGCAGTTATATAAGAAAAATAAATGAAGCCTAAAAGGATCAGAAAGGTAGAAAGAAAAGTATCATTATCATTGTTTATACAGAAAATGCAAGACAATCAATAGACACACTATTAGAATTAATAAAAGAGTTCATCATGGCTGCTGTTGCTTTGGACTCAGTATATAAAAATCAATGTAATTCATATATACCATCAATTAGAAAATGTAATTTTAAAATTATACCTTTTAAAATGCAAAAATGAATATCTAATTGTGATTAATCTTATCTGAAAATATGCCAGAACTTCATAGAGAAAATGATAAAGCTTTATTGAAAAAAACATATATTGTAAGATTGAATTTCTCAACAATTGTATGTTGATGGACTTCCAAAAGAAATCCAACAAGGTTATAAATTTATAATAAAATTCATATGATAGAACTAAGGTCCTTGAATACCCAAGACAATTTTGAAGAACAAGGCTGATACCAGATATTAATACTTAAAATATTTCATCAAATATAAGATATATAATTTTGTGTTTTCCAATTAAACTCATAAGTAAATATTTTGTAATCTCAAACATGCTCACAAACTTACGAGTACTTTTATATTTATTGAAAGAACTCTTAGGCTTACATGTACATATATGTGGGTATGCATGTTTGTGTAATATATGTATGTATGTATGCACTTATATCTTGCACATACATATAAAGGAAAATATAAGTGAAATAAATTGGCTAAGGTATTACTGACATGCTTTCCCATTCAGCACTGAATCTTTCGAATTTTACATTACTGTTCAGAGTCATCAATGCCCATGATTTTTCTTACAGTATCATCAAGAGTGTCAGTGATTCTAATTTCTTTACAAGTGCTCCTCTATCAGTAATCTCTGGAATTTTCACCCAAGCTGCAGGTACCTGCTCTGTAAGTTTTAACGCTGGTACTTTGTTGATCTTACCAAAAGGTATCGATTGATCATTTTCAGAAAAATCCTGGGACCCATACTTTTTCCTCCAATGATAATTAAATGATTCGTTGACTGAAACTGAGGAATTGTGATTTTCCTGCCATGCCACCAGGAATAACAACTAAATGAATGCTTACTCATAAGTAGGCACATAGCACATTTCCCATCACAAATGCCCTTTGGCTTAGAGTGATTGTAAGATGCCATCAATTTTAAGATGTGCCCCCATTGTACAGATGTTAAAATATGAAAATATGCATATTATAATTATTAAAATATGGCAATTTAGACAAATATTTATTCTCATTATTATCAGTGATGAATGGATGTGGATTATTCAATACATTAGTAGGTAAGTTCACGTGTGGTTATTATATCATGATTTTAAATAATAATTAAATTTAAAACCATGGCAACAACAAAAGTATGCATCATCTATATAATGAATTAGTAAATTGTTGGGCATTTCTAAATGGAATAATTTACAGAGGTGGAAATAAATGAATGCTGGTTATATTTGCCAACATAGATGAATCACAGAAACAAAAGCAGAACAGATAAATAAATTATGTAAATTAAAACAACAGAATACAAAGTTAAAATGAATTGAATAGAGCTATATATAAAATATAGTTAAATATAGTTAAATCTCATAAACATCACATTAAGAGAAAAAAGTATGTGAAAGAGAAAATGTAAAACTTGAGACCAAACAAAGACTCGAACAGTAGTTTCCAGCAAGCCGATCTTTCTCTTACTTTAATAAATCTTCCTTCTATTTTTTTTAAAGCACGTGAAAGATTTTGTTAAATTGCAATACCATAATGATAAAATTTTTTTAAAAGACAATGCCATAAATTGCACAAAATAATGTAATATGTGAATATTATAAATAATGGTATAGAAAATTAGGGCCATAATGGGAAAAGGAAAGAGAAAGAGAGACATGGGGGAACAGAAAAAGAGAGAAAGAAAACTTGTATTAGAAGAGAAAACTGTGGTGATCCTTTGAAGGATATAGATTGATTCTGCATAAGTAGAGATATAAGAAGCAATAATGCCAAACCCATGTAACTAAATATTTGAACTTTCAATACCATTCTCTTTTCTAGAGTGTGTACTGATTCAGAGGAATATATGACCAATATTTGAATAGAAAACACCAAGTCAGTGCATTTGTTATGCCATTTTTTTTTTCATAAAAGTTGAATCATTTTATTTCAAGTCCCACATTGAAGTGATAATTATGCTGGGTGTTGTGATTTAATCTTGGTGTAACAGAATCTTGTTCAGCCATTTATCTCAATAATACCCCAAATTCTGCCTTGTCTTAAGCTGAGTAGTCCCTTTCATCCTCATTATTGTGTTTATGTGCCCATCTAACAAAGGAGTAGATCCTAAAGATTTTGGTCATTCATCCTTGAAGGTTAAATTAATATTAGTTATTTTAAAGAACAGACAGCAGGGAGAATTTCAGCTATCACAGCCTGTTCAGCTCTTTAAAGGCTTTCTTTAGTTGAAATGGAACTTCCAAGGACTAAGTTAAATACCCACCTTGAAACAACATAATGTCCTTCTCTTATTTACTTTTCCCTTACTGTACAAAATACATGTGAAGCATACATGAACCAGTTAAATTATAAAACAAAATAATATTATAAGCAATTTTACCTTTACATCACAGTAGGTACTAAAATATGTAAACTACTTTATAGTTTACAATATACTTTGAGGTATACTGGTCTATTAGACCCATGCAGCAATCCAGTGACAGAAGTGAGACTGGTATGATGATTCTAGTGCTAAATATGGGGAAAATGAGCTCTTGAAAATTACTTTTTTTTGAGTTGACAGAAGAAAGTATTGCCACAAACCATAGAAAACTGGGAGAGCTTGCAAATAGGTGTGGAAAAAGTTAATTTTATGTTTTGTTTCTGTTTTTGTACAGCACATTATTCAGGGTTACCAATATAATCTGGTGGCTAAATCCAAGGAAATAGCGATAAATACTAGCATTACCTGTGGGTAATGTCAGTTTGCAAACTGGCCTCTGTAAACAGAGGACAAGTTGCACCAAAGAAAGAGGAAGGCCACTGCAAATGTTTACTGAACACACGTTTTTCAGCTAGGCATCATACTAAGTACATCACAGGTTCTAAGTTAACAAGAAAATAGGCCAGCCAGGAAATCTCTTTAAATTACATCTGGTGGTTATAATTCCATTTTGCATCCATAATAATGAAAATGAAATTAAAACATAAAGCATCTTCTGAAATAACATTTAAAATAAAAATTTGTAGATATCCACCTCTGAATATAATTTATTTGACCATGATAGCACAAAATAAAAAGACCACGATAAGGTGTCAATAAATCACATTTTGCTTTTGTTAACACGCTGTGTCTGTGCTTAGGTTTTTCCAAGAGCTTACATGAGACATGGCTATGCTACCAAGGGACATAGAATTGTGTTGGGCAAGATATGTGTTACTATAATAATTACCAAGTAACTTGTTCAAACAATAAATATCAAAGGTATTCAAGAAAGAGAGCTTGTATTGAGTGGTATTATTAAAGAAAGCTTCATTGAAGGGGAAAGAATTGGGCTGGATCTAAAAGAATCAGGACCTGGGGAGAAATTAAGTGTTTCTGGAGAGCACTGATTAGACATTGTGGAAGGATTGTCAGGACACCATATGGTCTGTAGACGAAATTATGGAAAATCAGATTGGAAATATATAATGGATCCACACTGTGGGAGAGATTTTTCATACTGCTAGGAAAATTCAATTTATCATTGCAGCTGACTTCAGTAACTTGACAGTACATGACTATTAAGTTCTTTCTATGTTTTCTACAATTTCTCCCTCCTTTATTGGGTTTCCCATTCGTATCCCTAGATAGTACCTTTGCTACAAAGGGTTATATAGCTTCAGCAAGCACTCAGTGTTTATGAGTTTATTTGTGCATTGTATGTTGAGTTTATTTGTGCACTGGCATTATTCCCTGTTTTACAAGCAGGACTTGTGGTGAAATGTTTGGCGGCCATGAGTTCAGTCTCTGTGCCGTGTCTCCAAATCACATTTAGATTGCCTTGCCCTGAGACATCTCTTACCCTTAACTGGGCTGAGTGCAAGTCCCCTTGGCCTTTGATTTCACTTTTCTTTATGTGAGACTCATGGCTGTGGATCTGGCTGACTGTTTAGCACTTTGCCCTCATCTATTAATCTTGCCCTGGAAAGCAAGGGCATGATGAGGGCAAGACCTCAGATTCAAGTCTTTCAGGGTAAGCCTGCCTCTTCCTTATGCAGGGGATATCTTTTTGCTTGACATGCCCATAAAGAAATCAATGTGACCTGCAGAACTGCTGAGGCTGGGAGATGGAAAGGGTCTTCATTAGGCCAATCCAATCTCTAATCAGATCTTCTCCAGTTGGCAGTAGGTTATGTGAAATTATTACTGGTCTGCTGATTGAGAAGGCTGCAGGAACCCTGGGGAAAGTGAATGACTTTCCCTTCTCCTGTTACCAAGACAAGCCTCCTACCTGTTGGTTAGTATCGCCTCCCCCAACTATGGCCAATCCCTCTGCTCTCTCTTTAGCTCAGGTGACTGCTCCTGAAAGTGCCATGCCTCCTGGGCAAACCTTGTTTATAAATCCTCCAAAACTGTTTGGTTCTTTGTAGATGTCCTTTTAAAATTTCTCTCTAAACCTATCCTTTAAAAAGTGAGGATATTACAACCAAGCGTTACATTGTTCATTAATGTCTGATTACGTATAAGTAAAGCAATCCCTTTCCTGATTGTATAACTGCAAAGGGCACATCGTGTCCAGCACCTGTGGAATGTTCTTTTGGATATCCTACAACATTCTGAGGATGCATTTCACTTTTAGAGACATTAAAAAATTATACATGGTCAAGTCCAATATAAGGAGTCTGGCAAAATAATGTAATTCTGAGTCAAAAACAGAGTTTACTTTTAAAAACATGATTGAGATTTGTGAATGGGTATTAATTGCTTATGTGCCATAATTTCTGAGACTCTGCATCCCACCTCCACATGGCATCTGCAAGACCCACACTCTACTCCTATAATATGTGTAGTGTTCTGGCAAGGGGCATATTTATATTATAACACTTATTATGTTGTGTTATAATTTGTTTTTACGTATCTTTCTCTCCATCCAGACAGAAATATCTTAGGATGCAGTGAATGCATTAGCAATCTGTGTACAATGTTTGGCACATATAAAATGTGCACAATAAATATTTAGTAAATGCACAAAATGTTGACCAAGAATTACCTTTGTGAAGGTGAGAAATTCAAATAGATCTGTGGAAATTTTTCCAAAATATATATATTTTTCCTTTGGCTGATATGATTGTATGTGATTTTCTTTGTTTTTCCTGCTTATTGTCATTCTGTGCTTTCTAAATGTTCTAAAAGGAATATGTATTATGTTGTTAAGTCAGAGAAAAGGAAGTTAAGAAAAAAACACACCTGTGGTAATATAAATAGTGTTGCCTATCCGTGGCCATAATTAATAGAAAGCATCTAATAAAAAGCAAAAGTATGGTCAGTTTGGGAATGTGAATGGGTCTAATACTTGTTTTTATCCCTTGCTAGTATTATGTGTATACAGTCTAGGAGATACGTGATCTACAAATGAGGGTCTTTGGGAAGGACGATTCATTTGTGCTTTTTTAATATTCCAAAGGTGTTACAAGTCTGTTTCTCTAAAAATGTGTAGACACTAAGTAAGCTCTTCCATGTGGCATACAAGTGAAGTTCTTTCAGCTTGTTTACTAGCAACACAATTAATCCAAATGAGAGCATTGGAAAGCTGACCCTGTGTGGGAAAGATTTTAGCATCTGCCTTTGTCTTCGGTCAATCTCTGCTTGTGAATTCAATTTGAAGATGAAAATTCAGAGCTTTGTCCTTTGTAGAATGAATGATGCCATGTAAGATATGTAAGTCTCCTCTATCTCTCACTTGCATCGAGTCGAAAAATACTTAAACCTACTAATGAAAAGACAAGTTTTATTGTAATATGTTATTGTGGCTTCATTTTTACTTTTCAGTGTAATTGAAGAAACATTGTTTTTGAGAGATCATTAATAGTTAACCCAAGAGTTTTCTAAATGCTGTTAGAACACATGTACTGGGTTAAGGCCAAGCAAAATGGTGAGCATTACAAGCAGAGTCCAGTCAAGCTCCATTGTAACCTTTCGCTGAGATGTTCCTTCTCTGTGCCTCTCCTGAAGTCCCTGCTGCCCCATTTCTATATATGATCAATGTATGCAGTCCCTTTCCTTCCAAAATCATCTCCCATTCCACTCATAGGACCTGCTCTCAGCCTGTCATGTGATGAACTAATTCTTACACATTTGAGAATTAATGGTCAGATCTTGAAGCTCTTACCTTGTTGGCACATTCTTTCCCGTGTCCCTGGGGCTTTTAGTCCAAGGATAATGTCTGATTCAGTTTTTAATCCAAATGTGGAATGATGTCCCAGTGCTCAAAGAATAAAGCCCAAAGTCCTCAACAAATTGACCCAAGGAAACTTCTTCAGTCTTCTCTTACAAGCTGCCTCTTTCACAACTCTACTGACCAAGTATCACATGGACACTAATTATTCCTTGAAAGACTCATATACCTCATGGGCACATGCTTTCATAATATTATTTTTCATTGCTCACGTTTCTACCTCCACCCCACCATTTTATAGGTTTCATCCTCTTTCCTTAGCACCACAGAACGGTTCCCTTCTCTTCTCTCCGAAGTACTTTCCTTTATGACACTCTTCATTGATTGAGTTGAGTTATACTTATATGGATGTATAAATCCACTAGATTTTAAGTCTACAGAAGGTGGTACTATTTCTTTGCATGTACTCAAAGATTAGCACAATGGCTTGACCACAGTTAGAGCTCAACTACGTTTTTCAGTTTGGAATTCAGAGATATTTAAATTTTACCTTAGATGAGTCAACACTTATTTAATAAATGTAATCCTAATAATAGAATTTCATATGTTTTAGGTGTGGGAAATATTTTTGGATTATTTATGCTTTCCATTTTGCACTTGAAGGAGGTATATTACAGGTGACTTCTTGCTTTTCCAAGGTATGAGGCAAGCTCTACACTGTGTGTGTATATAGAGGTGCTGTTTATATGGGCACTACATATATATATAGTGCCTAACTAGAGGTCTAATATATATATATATATATATATATATATATATATATATATATACATATAACATTATATATATACATATATATACATGCATATATGTATATATATATGCACATGAGTATATAATGTACACATATACATATATGTATACATATATGTATATATGTATACATATACGTGTATATATACACACACATATATGTACATATATATTAGACCTCTAGTTAGGCTACAGCCTTAAAAGATGTAAATTAATTCAAATATATGACAAACAATAAAGTTCCTGATAGGAAAATGCTTGCTTGTGGCAACCAATCAGGACAGCTGAAATGCTAGAATTCTTTAATTGTCACCAATATGTAGTATCTCAGATGCAATCATAGTCTATCCTGATAAATATAATACACCTTTTGTTTTAAGGACAAGCTGTGAGAAATTTTACTGTTGGTTTTCAGCAACATACAAATTACAGAATATGAAAGTTCATCTTGCATCTCAAATATTATAAAAGGCCAATTAACTAAGAGGTCTTATAATTAGATAGATAGATAGATAGATAGATAGATAGATAGATAGATAGATAGATATCATTAAACAACATTAAAATGTACCAACCTTATGAATCAGCACATGCAAAATGCCTGATGAGTGTTGAAAACAGTACGGAGCATAGCTAAGTGAAAGAAGATTTCAGCCTGGGGTAGAATTTCATAATCTCTTCATACTGTGGCTAACACTCCTTTCAGTGTAGGGAGAAGCCTTGAGTCTTCACCACAGCATTGCAAAATGTTGCAAAACAGAAAAAAAAAATAAAAAAAGAAAAAGAAAGAAAAAAACGAGGCAAAAACTGCAACTGCAAAATCCACACTGCAACATTTTTGGCAAATGGCATTTTCTTTTTCTTCCTTTCTATTCAGTCATTGTTGGGATTTTGATTCTGGACAAGTTTTGTCCCCAACTCAGAAAGTCCAATATCTAATTTTAATGTTTGGAAAAGAGGAACTTCCAGATAAAGAAACAGAATGATTAAAATGGTAGAATTATGTTTGGGGGAATATGACTAGACTAGTGTTATGGGTGCAGAGGATATAGTTTAGAAGATAAGTTCAGATTCCCTATGGAACAATATGCAAATATGACAAGGTCATATAAGGGGGCAATGATGGCATTCAAAAAAGGCAAGCTGTCAAACCATTTCTCTGTCCTTGCAAAAGAGCATGTCTGTCAGGGAGTTGTAAATGAGTTGAATTTGTGTTAAGTCTGGGCAGACAGGAGACTTGGAAACAATCCAATGCATGTGATTGAAGCTCGCCATCCATGGCTTCCTTGATGTTCTTCCTTTTTCCAAGAATGGTTTCTAACCTCTGCTCTGATTATGTAGATCCTCTGTATTCGTACTTTAAGGCCCATCTCCTCAGCAGCACCTTCCCTAACGGCTCTACCCTCAATGATCTCTCCATTTTCTGAATGTCACTAGTTCTGATGCTTGATTAGAAAAGATTTAAGATTAATTTAGCAGTGAGACATTGCATGAAGTAAAGAGGGAGATGCAGAATGACATAGAGGCCATTTGGAAGGTCATTTCCACATCCACATTTGAAGTAATGCAAAAATGAATGTGGACAGAGAGATTGAAAATGGGAACAAAGTATGTAAAAGAATCGACATCAGTTAGCTATTGTATAAGGAAAGGACAAGAAAGGGAGAAATCCAAAATTAGTTTCCAAGTTTTAAGTTTATAGAATTAATTTGACGGTAGTAAGAGATTCCTAGGAAAGCAGAAATGCACAGGGATGAATCTGAAGGACTGGTTGGAGGAAAGGCCTGGAATACTAACAGAATATGCACTTGAGGAGAAGTTTTGAAGGTGTCTTTTGGGGTAGATGGAGTGAGCAGCTGGGTTGTGGTCCTGTGGTGTTTATAGAGGTAACATGCCAAGGTCATGATGCCAATCAACCAGTCACTTAGTTCACACATAGTAATCAATTAGTAACTGTGTCTGATACTGTGGCTAACACTCCTTTCAGTGTAGGGGGAAGCCTTGAGTCTTCACCACAACATTGCAAAATGTTGCAAAACAGAAAAAAGAAAAAAAAGAAAAGAAAAGAAAAAAAACGAGGCAAAAACTGCAACTGCAAAATCCACACTGCAACATTTTTGGCAAATGGCATTTTCTTTTTCTTCCTTTCTATTCAGTCATTATTGGGATTTTGATTCTGGACAAGTTTTGTCCCCAACTCAGAAAGTCCAATATCTAATTTTAATGTTTTCAAGAATTGAATCTATGCTCTTAAACAGCTTCTCCTCTCTGCTATTTTCACCTGATAGGAAAACTTATGGTTTAGGCCCAACAAGGAAGCCTGCGCTGGAGACATCGTTATCAGGATTTTTTTTTTTTTTTTTTAAGGCCATTCGTTTCTATCTATGTACTTTCCTATCTTCCGCACTAAATATTAATATACCTTTCACACAAAAAAAAATTCCTACATATAGATAATAAATAAGAAGTCCTAAACTTGAAGCTTTTTGGGACTTCAATTTGATTATTTTAAAAATAAAACTGCTGTCAGCTTTGTTTGTGGAGAGGGTTTAGCAGCTCTGTTTACTCTAAAAGTAATCACTTCTTGATTCAAACTGCTTCACCAGTAAATAGAATATCTTAGGACATTAATTATATGGGAGAGAAGTCAGCAAGAAGTAGCTGTTACAATTCATTACTGTACAAGAAATAGCAAGAGATGGGAGAAAATGTAAAGACGGAGATAATTGTTATTGCTTGGCTGTGAATAGGATTGGGATAGATGGATTGGAATTGGTTTATCTATCTCCTTCATAATAAACTGGAACATAGGCCAGGGAGGGAAGTTAAGTAAAGGCAGCCAGCCAGACACCCCACAGGTTTAATGCTCTGAAATACAAAAGAGACACCTAGTAGCACCTTTTGAAATGAAGTATAAATTAATATTTTTATATAAAACAATTTGTTTCAGTTCATATAGTTGGGAAAGGCCCCCTGAACTATTTTACCTTAGGTTTACACACCCTTTGTGTTTTCATAGCAATTCTTTTCAGAGATCTTGCTGGGGGACAGAATACAGGAAACCTGCTCTAGGTGACATTGCAGTGTAACTTGGTCATTAGCCATGTACCTGTACCCGATCTCCCTCCATTCTGTCTCACCCGAGCATCTTGAGGCTCCCCCCCAGGAACTCTGGTACCCTACAGGGCACACTGTAAAGCCCAAAATCTAGCTATCTTGGTCCTCTCTTTTCTTTTACAGACGCGAAAACCAAGACCTAGAGAGAGGCAGTTTTTCACTGTAACATATTTCATTAAATTGTGAGGAAGCTGACTAAAGAAATGCTCTCATGGTTCAGGTATGCTGTTCTTGGCTGTGTACCTCCTACTTTTTATTGGAAGGCAGAGAAGTTTATGTCATTAACTCAGCAACTTCGGACCTCATCTCTAAGTAATGCTTCCTTCATATTGGTCCACATTTATACAATAGATCGCTTAATTTGACATACATATTGAAATAGTTAGACTATAGCAGGCTACACTTCAGAGAGAGAAGCATATAATTTAACCTGGGGTCCTATGAATGTCAGGTTGGGAATGATTTCAAAATAAGACATGATGTAAGCAGCACATACACATGTTGTTTGTCTTTTTGTTTGTTTATTTTTTCTTACTGTTCCGAATGCTCCTGACCATATGGAGAGGGTTGTATTCATTGGTGAATAATTCCAGTGTAAGTGCAACCATATTGGTATGTAAAGGTGAAAAAAGGTCATTAAAAGACATTGCATGACCAATTAAAGTGTAAGCTACAAAGTGCAATGTAAGCAAGATAGGGTGGCTTTGTAACTGTATGACTTCATAACTGAAAATACAGGAGCTCTATATGGTTTGGAGAATGAGACAAAAGCTTCCTTACTGTAGGAAAGGACAGAGCTATACAGAGGAAGGAAAAGGAAGAAAATAAAACACAGAGGAGGAAGGTCGTTGCTGGGTTAACATGGTTGTAAGAGAGATGATTAGGGGGAGCAAAAACTAGATAAGAAAATAGTTAAATACCAGTGACATTGAAAAGAGTAGACAGTCCTGCCATTGTCAATCACTGTGGGCAACATGGAATCCTATCAAGTATGTGGCAGAGGACTCAGGAGACTGGCTTTCGGGTTTGAAAGCAGACAACTAGGTTCTGAGAGTATTGTAATTTAAGCTCTGTCTCTGCCCCTAGCCTTAGTGAATAGAGTATGGTCTGAAGATGTGACTCCTAAACCTCCATCCTGGGATTCTGGACCTCATACTTAGCTGTAAGTGATTTGACAAATTGCCTTACCTTAAACCCAAAAACCTGGAAGCCATTTTACATAGACCTCCTTTGATTTCCTCAATGGGGGTTACATTCCCACCACCCCTCCTTTCTATTCCTCTCTTCTTAAGATATGCCATAGATCTCAAAGAGGAGAATTAAACTGCTCAGGGAACACCAATTAATACCTCATTTTTCATTGTAATTGATGCGAGCTGCAGAGAGAAGCATGCTGTGTATATGCTCCATACCTGCTGTGTGCCATGGCTATCCCTTGATCATTCTATTTCCTGATGGCTGCACATGCCAGTCATATGGTAGTGTCTCAGGGAGAGGGTACTTGAGCACAGCACCATCTTCCCTCTCATAGTGACTTTTTCATCATAAACACTCCACCACCTCTGTTAAAGATAGACACTCTCAGCAAGTTATCTTAACGTCAACTGTATGGGTTCTTGCCCTACCTCTGACATTAATTCACTAGATGAATTTCATAAATCGCTAAATATATCTTGACTTTAGGTCACTCTTTTGAGATGTAATAATTCATAATCTTCTAATCCAATTGAGTTATTTATAGGATTGAATTAGATGAATATGTGATATTTTCTTGTAGAAAGGTATAGAAAATGCATTGGCATAGGATCTTATTAGTATTATCAGATTAAGAATCTTTTTGTATCAGTATCTCCATTGTTCTGTTCTAGAGTATACATATTTTATAATATTGCAAATTACTGCAATATAATTTGACTTGCAAATGTTAGGTAAGGAACTTTACAAAACACATGGTATCAGATACAGTCTTTATAATGGTAGATACCAGCAATCCATATAGTCTTACCCACTTCCTTTAAAGAAAAATATCTTAATCACCATACACAGTCATTCATTTATTTAACAACTGGACAGTCCTAATTTACACTTATCATATACAAGACCTTCCTCGAAACAGCCACTTTGTAAGGGTTGCAATCAAGGAGTAGTTAGTCTGTGAAGTAAAGTAGCAAATTATTACAATCAAATTTGATAATTAATTTCATATAAATGCATGCATAAAGCAGTGAAAACAGAAAGAAAGAAAGGAATAGATTTATTTTCATTGCCATAACAGCTTAAAATCATGAGACAAATCTATAACCATTCAAGTTTAATCTTCAAGTCTAAGCCTAAGCAGAATATTTTGGAGACTATCATGTTCCACCTCTCTCTCTCTCTCTCTCTCTCTCTCTCTCTCTCTCTCTCTCTCTCTCTTTCTCTCAATTTTGATAAAACATTAACTTTTTTTTCCATTTTCACTATTTTTAAGTGTACAATCAATCAAATGCCATTGATTACACTGATAATGCCATATAGCCTTACCTATATCTATTTCCAAAACGTTGTCATCATTCTAAACAAAAACGCTACCCATTAAGAAATAATTCCTCACTCCTGATCCTACCCCTCTCCATCCCCTGGTAACCTCTAATCTAATTTGTGTATCTTGGAATTTGCCTCTTCCAGAATTTCATATAAGTGGAATCATACAGTATCTGTCCTTTATGTCTGATTTCTTTCACATAGCATAATAGCATAATATTTTCATGGTTCATCCATGTTGCAGCATGTATCAGAACTTTATTTCTTTTTATGGTTGAATAGTCCATTGTATTTATATATCACATTTCGTTTGTCCATTCATCTGTTTATGGACATGTAGGTTGTTTCCACCTTTTTTGCTATTGTGAACAACACTGAAATGAATATTGGTGTACAAGTACCTTTTGAGTCTCTATTTATAATTCTTTGGGGTATAGACCTAGAATAAAATTGTTGGATCATATAAGAATTCTATGACTCCTTTTTCAAGAACTACGAAACTTTTATACAAGCATCCCCCTCAGCAATCATAAGAGTTTCCAAATCTCCGTATCTTTGCCAACATTTATTTCCTTAAAAAAAAAAAAAAAAAAGTCATAGCCACCCTTGTAGGTGTAAAGGGGTATCTCATTGTACTTTTAATATTAATTTCCCTGATGATTACTAATCTTGAGCATCTTGTTATATGTGTGTTATACAATTTGTGTAACTTATTTAGATGAATATTTTTCAAGTCATTTGACAATTTTTAATTGGGTTGTTATTTTTTGTGTTGCATTATGAGTTCTTTATATATTATGAATGTAAAATCCTTATACAATATATGATATGCAACTATTTTCTCCCATTAAGTAGGTTATCTTTTCCTTTTCTTGGTAATGTTTTTAGATGAACAAATTTTTAGCTTTGATGGAGGCCAATTAATGAAGTCCAATTTACTTTACTTTTGTTGCTTATGCTTTGGGTGTCATATCAAACAATCGATTGTCAGATTAAGGTCATGATGATTTACTGCTTTAAAGCTGCAAGTCATAGGTTAAAAAAAAGAGCAGTAGTAATGTGATAGGCAAGATGCACAGAGATGTGATAGAGGTATATTACATTCTGGAAGATATTGTCCCTAAACATGGTTTAGCAGGATAAAAACAGGGAGCGTCCTAGAGGCAGAATATTCTGGGTACTGTAATAGCTCATGAACTCCATCTATCCTGAAAAACAGAGAGGCATGTAATGGAAGGTTAGGGATCATTGCAATTCAGTGCCACAAAACCATATTACATACATGCCTGCTAGACTAGGAATTGGTTGCGGGCTGCAGCCTGCGATCTGAAATCCTCCAATAGATAAGAGAAGGGGATTTTGCCAATACACAAATGGACAGACTATATAGCAAAGGCAAGTTCATACAACCTATCAGTTAATAACCATTGAATGGGTTTCTATTATATTTTGCTCAAAAATGAGTTGAAAGGGGGAAAAGAGAGTAATAAAAGATACACTTACTTCAAGGAAAGAGAAACTGCATAGAAATATTTAGAAAAAGGGAGACCCTTGGCAGATTGTATTATTGACCCCAATTTTTCATCTCTACTTGATTTTGTTCTGAACCAAACTATATTTCCTCACCCCTTGATCTGGCCAGTGGAATAAAGTAAACATAGTAGTGTGCCAGTTTTGAGCCTAGGTCTAGAGTCCCCTGTGCTTTGACTTACTCTGTCATATCTATCATAACCATGAGAAAAATGTCTGAACTAGCCAATTAGTCAGATGTACAATAAAGGACAAGTAGAGCTGAGCCTCCCTG